>NC_133537.1:222164347-222499347 GCF_048544455.1 Silene latifolia | reverse complement strand
GCAAATTTAATTGGGGAAACATTGCCAAGAAATTTAATGCACAAAAAGAATGTAATGTGACTGGAAAACAAGTGCAAAATCATTATTCAGATTTGAAAGAAAGATACAAGGGTTGGGAGGAATTGCAAGGTTTATCTGGCATATCATTCAATCCTATTACTAAAAAAGTTGCTGTAGATGAGAAGTCTTTGGAGAGATATGACGCATTCATAGAGGTAAAATTATTATTAACTCATCTTAAAATTACCTCCAATTTGATATATTATTAGTTAAATCTAAATTTAAGTTATAATTTGTTTTATACAGCGGAATGCAAAGTATGGGCTAAAAATAATCAGAGGAGAATTGGCTAACATTGATGAAATGAGCAAACTATTTGATGGAAAATTTGCGCATGGGGTGGGTGGTTGTTTTTCTCCCAAGAATGGCAAAAGGGCCATCTTACTTGAGTAGGCAAATTGAGGATCTTACTAATGATGAAACATCTCAAGACAATGAAGTTTCAGGTGATGATAAATTTAAAGAAACCATGTTTGATGATGAGCATAAAGCTCCACCAACTTTAGTTGACCAAAAAGTTTTTGTGGGAACCTCACGTAAACGAAAGGTTGAAGAACCCATTAGTCCAGAAGAACGTAAGAGAAGGGAAACTAGTTTTGATAGAGTTATCGCACTATTGTCCGGAACTGGTGTTGGTTCTTCAAGTAAGCAGCCTTCTACAGCTGAGATGGTTAGTGATGAATTGACTAGAATGAAAGTTGCAGAAGAATCGGGTGACGCGTACTTTGTCTCCGCTGTCAGATATTTAAGTGATGAAACACGTGCCAAGATATTCCTATCCCTTAAAAATGATAATCAAAAGTGGATCTATCTAAGAGTGATGGACGTAGATCCCTTGTTCACTCGCCTTTACTAGTTTGTTTTAGAAGCACTTTGTAGTTTCAAGTTTGTGTGTTTGAACCTTTCATTTTCAGGTGTTTGAACTTTTCATTTTCATATGTTTGAACTTTGTGGTTAAGATATTTGAACTTTAATATCGAAATAATTGAACTTGATATAATTGTGTTTTAATTGTTCTAGTGTAGAATGGATAATGTTAGACGTGCATCTATAATTATTGCATTAGAAGAATTGCGAAGATCACTTGTACCAAGTGATGCTAGTATACAACGAACATCATCAAGTAGGCGGCCTAGAAGAGAAAGAGGGGAAAGTGGAGCTGAATACATTCACAGGTTGTTGAATGAAAACGCTACATCATGTTTTGAACAACTACGACTTGATAGGGTAATGTTTCTACAACTTGTAGATTTGATGATTGAAAGGAATTTGTTAGTTGATGGTAAGTATATAAAAGTGGACGAACAAATAGGAATTTGTTTATACATATTGGCCAAAGGCTCTTCCTATCGTGATGTTCTTTGATAGATTCAAGCATTCCATATCTACAATATGTGTGTATTTTAAAAAAGTGTTGGATGCCTTGGTTATATTGTCACATGATATCATTAGACCACACCGCGATCTACTTGAGGTGCCTCCGGAGGTAGAAAATAACTCACTTTATTGGCCTTATTTCAAGGTAATATTGTACCTCGTGCATTTAGCTATTTTTTTATATTTTTTTACTGCCTTATGTCTTTGAGTTTTAACATCTCTATTACTACTATTTTTTAGGATGCTATTGGTGCCATAGATGGAACGCATATAGAAGCAGTTATTAGTGATCGTACTGGTACACCATTTCGAAATCGCAATGGTCGTAAAACCTGGAATGTTTTGGGTTGTTGTTCATTTGATAGGATTTTTACATTTATCAACGTGGGTTGGGAAGGGAGTGCCCATGATCTTACAGTATGGCGAGATTCTCTAACTGCCTCAAAATATGTTTTTCCTCATCCACCTGAAGGTAAGTATGTAATAACTAATTTTCTTTATTTGTTTATAGCTCATTATTTTGCGATTTTCACGCAATTTTTATTTTACTTTGTAGGTAAGTACTATTTGGTGGACTCCGGATATCTTAATACTATTGGATATCTGTCTCCTATTTGCGATCCCAACGTCGATCCCATTTGCTTAATTTAAGCACGGACCACCTATAGGAATGTTAGAACATTTCAATTACCGACATTCTTCATTAAGAATGAAAGTTGAATGTGCGTTTGGTCAATTGAAGAAAAGGTGGAAGGTCTTTGAAAACTATGCCCCAGATGTTACCAAAGTATCAGATGTCAATTATCGTTTCATGTTTCACACTTCATAATTTCATACGAATGCATAAGCTTGGTATCCCAATTGTACAACATGATGCAGTTATTGGGAGAACAGATACAAATTTGGATGATAAAGATCGAATGAGCCTTATGTCTAAAGTGAGAATGGATATAGCTAAAGCTATTTGGAAAGATAACAATCCCGAAGAGCATGAAGATGGAGTGTCGCAAAATGACAACGAAGAAGAACATATGGAAGTAGATGATCCGAATAACTAAATTTTGTAATTTGCATTGAATCTAAACATTTTTCACAATTGCAAGCATTTGATGTGTTGACATTAATAATTTTTATTTTTATTTTATCATGATTCCTATTTCTGAACTAAAAATATCGTTATTACACACTGCTGTCTATTTATATATATTTCAAAGAACCAGAACCGACGATGATGATAATAATAATAATAATAATAATAATAATAATAATAATAATAATAATAATAATAATAATAATAATAATAATAATAATAATAATAATAATAATAATAATAATAATAATAATAATAATAATAATAATAATAATAATAATAATAATAATAATAATAATAATAATAATAATAATAATAATAATAATAATAATAATAATAATAATAATAATAACGATAGTAATAATAATTACAATACTAATAATAATTACAATAATATAGTTGAACTGAATCAATCAATCAATCGAATCGAATCAATCAATCAATCAATCAAGATCTGATCTGAATCAATCAATCAATCAATCAAATCAATCGAATGAATGAATCAATCAATCAATCAATCAACTAAATCAAATTAAGTCCAAAAGAATAGGGCCTTAATTCCTTTAAGCACTAGTAAGATTTTAAGCCTATCAATAGACCTCTTCAATGGGGTACCCCACCCGAATAACGTCTTCGGTTCAGTGGAGTATTTCAATTATTATTATTATTATTATTATTATTATTATTATTATTATTATTATTATTATTATTATTATTATTATTGTTATTATTATTGTTATTATTATTGTTATTATTGTTATTATTATTGTTATTACTATTATTATTACTATTACTATTATTATTACTATTATTACTACTACTATTATTATTATTATTATTATTATTATTATTATTATTATTATTATTATTATTATTATTATTATTATTATTATTATTATTATTATTATTATTATTATTATTATTATTATTATTATTATTATTATTATTATTATTATTATTATTATTATTATTATTATTATTATTATTATTATTATTATTATTATTAATGTTGTAAGACCCCGACCAAAATCTAGGGGAGGGAGCGGTCACTCACGTTAGCTTGGCAGGCTAGGTATATGGCCCACAGATCAACACGGGTCCTTTCCAGCGCATTGTGTCATTACTCATGCGCATCCCGGGAAGCTTCCCAGGAGGTCACCCATCCTAAGACTACTCTCAGCCAAGCAAGCTTAACTGTGGAGTTCTTTCGCGTGCATAACCAGAAAACAAAATGCACTTTGTTGATATGAGAAGTACTTTTAATCCCTTTAAGCACTAGTGAGATTTTAAGTCTATCAATGGACCTCTTCAATGGGGTATCCCACCCGAATAACGTCTTCGGTTCAAGGGAGTATTACACACCCCCACTTGAAGACTGCAACGTCCTTGTTGCGCTGGCAAAGATCTTACCGCAAACAGCCAAACCCGAATCCTCCCCCCTAGGTTGGTGACCCGGGTACTCCATACCAGAGGCTCACCAGACGATCGCAGGGTTGCTCTGATATCTTTTGTAACACCGGGCCCAAAGCTAGGGGTGGGAGCGGTCACTCACGGTAGCTTGCGAGGCTAGGTATAAGACCCACAGATCAACGCGGGTCCTTTCCACCGCATTTTTCCTCACTCATGCGTATCCAGAGAACCTTCCTAGGAGGTCATCTATCCTAAGACTACTCTCAGCCAAGCACGCTTAATTGTGGAGTTCTTTTTCATGGATAACCAAAAAAGGAAGTGCACTTTGTTGATATGAGTAGTACTTTTAATCCCTTTAAGCACTATTGAGATTTTAAGCCTATCAATGGACCTCTTCAATGGGGTATCCCACCCGAATAACGTCTTCGGTTTAGTGGAATATTACACACCCTCACTTGAAGAAAACAACGTCCTCGTTGCGCTTGACAGCATCTGACCGCAGCCGAGCCAAACGCAGAATCTTCCCCCACTAGGTTGGTGACCCGAGTACTCTGGACCACGGGCTCACCGAGACGGTCGCAGGTTGCTTTGATATCACTTGTAACACCAGGCCCAAAGCTAGGGGCGGGAGCGGTCACTCACGGTAGCTTGCGAGGCTAGGTACAAGGCCCACGGATCAACGCGGGTCCTTTCCACCGCATTTTTCCTCACTCATGCGCATCCCGGAACCTTCCCAGAGGTCATCTATCCTAAGACTACTCTCAGCCAAGCACGCTTAATTGTGGAGTTCTTTTGCATGGATAACCAAAAAAGGAAGTGCACTTTGTTGATATGAGTAGTACTTTTAATCCCTTTAAGCACTAGTGAGATTTTAAGCCTATCAATGGAACTCTTCAATGGGATATCCCACTCGAATAACATCTTCGGTTCAGTGGAGTATTACACACCCTCACCTGAAGAACGCAACGTCCTCGTTGCGCCGACAAAGATCGACCGCAATGAGCCAAACGCAGAATCCTCCCCGCTAGGTTGGTGACCCGGCACTCCAGGACCACGGCTCAACACACGGTCGCGGGGTTGCTTTGATATCACTTGTAACACCGTGCCCAAAGCTAGGGGCGGGAGCGGTCACTCACGGTAGCTTGCGAGGTTAGGTACAAGGCCCACAGATCAACGCGGTCCATTCCACCGCATTTTCCTCACTCATGCGCATCCCGGAACCTTCCCGGAGGTCATCTATCCTAAAACTACTCTCGGCCAAGCACGCTTAATCAGGGAGTTCTTTCGCATGTATAGCGAAAAAAGGAAGTGCACTTTGTTGATATGAGTAGTACTTTTAATTCCTTTAAGCACTAGTAAGATTTTAAGCCTATCAATAGACCTCTTCAATGGGGTACCCCACCCGAATAACGTCTTCGGTTCAGTGGAGTATTTCAATTATTATTATTATTATTATTATTATTATTATTATTATTATTATTATTATTATTATTATTATTATTATTATTATTATTATTATTATTATTATTATTATTATTATTATTATTATTATTATTATTATTATTATTGTTATTATTGTTGTTATTGTTATTGTTATTATTATTATTATTATTATTATTATTATTATTATTATTATTATTATTATTATTATTATTATTATTATTATTATTATTATTATTATTATTATTATTATTATTATTATTATTATTATTATTATTATTATTATTATTATTATTATTATTATTATTATTATTATTATTATTAATGTTGTAAGACCCCGACCAAAATCTAGGGGAGGGAGCGGTCACTCACGTTAGCTTGGCAGGCTAGGTATATGGCCCACAGATCAACACGGGTCCTTTTCAGCGCATTGTGTCATTACTCATGCGCATCCCGGGAAGCTTCCCAGGAGGTCACCCATCCTAAGACTACTCTCGGCCAAGCAAGCTTAATCGAGTTCTTTCGCGTGCATAACCGTAAAAAAAAATGCACTTTGTTGATATGAGTAGTACTTTTAATCCCTTTAAGCACTAGTGAGATTTTAAGTCTATCAATGGACCTCTTCAATGGGGTATCCCACCCGAATAACGTCTTCGGTTCAAGGGAGTATTACACACCCCCACTTGAAGACTGCAACGTCCTTGTTGCGCCTGGCAGCATCTTACCGCAGCCGAGCCAAACCCGGAATCCTCCCCCCTAGGTTGGTGACCCGGGTACTCCATACCAGAGGCTCACCAGACGATCGCAGGGTTGCTCTGATATCTTTTGTAACACCGGGCCCAAAGCTAGGGGCGGGAGCGGTCACTCACGGTAGCTTGCGAGGTTAGGTACAAGGCCCACAGATCAACGCGGGTCCATTCCACCGCATTTTTCCTCACTCATGCGCATCCCGGGAACCTTCCCAGGAGGTCATCTATCCTAAGACTACTCTCAGCCAAGCACGCTTAACTGTGGAGTTCTTTCGCATGTATAGCGAAAAAAGGAAGTGCACTTTGTTGATATGAGTAGTACTTTTAATTCCTTTAAGCACTAGTAAGATTTTAAGCCTATCAATAGACCTCTTCAATGGGGTACCCCACCCGAATAACGTCTTCGGTTCAGTGGAGTATTTCAATTATTATTATTATTATTATTATTATTATTATTATTATTATTATTATTATTATTATTATTATTATTATTATTATTATTATTATTATTATTATTATTATTGTTATTATTGTTATTATTGTTATTATTATTATTATTATTATTATTATTATTATTATTATTATTATTATTATTATTATTATTATTATTATTATTATTATTATTATTATTATTATTATTATTATTATTATTATTATTATTATTATTATTATTATTATTATTATTATTATTATTAATGTTGTAAGACCCCGACCAAAATCTAGGGGAGGGAGCGGTCACTCACGTTAGCTTGGCAGGCTAGGTATATGGCCCACAGATCAACACGGGTCCTTTCCAGCGCATTGTGTCATTACTCATGCGCATCCCGGAACCTTCCCAGGAGGTCACCCATCCTAAGACTACTCTCGGCCAAGCAAGCTTAATCGTGGAGTTCTTTCGCGTGCATAACCGTAAAACAAAATGCACTTTGTTGATATGAGTAGTACTTTTAATCCCTTTAAGCACTAGTGAGATTTTAAGTCTATCAATGGACCTCTTCAATGGGGTATCCCACCCGAATAACGTCTTCGGTTCAAGGGAGTATTACACACCCCCACTTGAAGACTGCAACGTCCTTGTTGCGCCTGGCAGCATCTTACCGCAGCCGAGCCAAACCCGGAATCCTCCCCCCTAGGTTGGTGACCCGGGTACTCCATACCAGAGGCTCACCAGACGATCGCAGGGTTGCTCTGATATCTTTTGTAACACCGGGCCCAAAGCTAGGGGCGGGAGCGGTCACTCACGGTAGCTTGCGAGGCTAGGTATAAGACCCACAGATCAACGCGGGTCCTTTCCACCGCATTTTTCCTCACTCATGCGTATCCATAGAATCTTCCTAGGAGGTCATCTATCCTAAGACTACTCTCAGCCAAGCACGCTTAATTGTGGAGTTCTTTTGCATGGATAACCAAAAAAGGAAGTGCACTTTGTTGATATGAGTAGTACTTTTAATCCCTTTAAGCATTATTGAGATTTTAAGCCTATCAATGGACCTCTTCAATGGGGTATCCCACCCGAATAACGTCTTCGGTTTAGTGGAATATTACACACCCTCACTTGAAGAAAACAACGTCCTCGTTGCGCTTGACAGCATCTGGCCGCAGCCGAGCCAAACGCAGAATCTTCCCTCACTAGGTTGGTGACCCGAGTACTCCAGACCACGGGCTCACCAGACGGTCGCAGGGTTGCTTTGATATCACTTGTAACACAAGGCCCAAAGCTAGGGGCGGGAGCGGTCACTCACGGTAGCTTACGAGGCTAGGTACAAGGCCCACAGATCAACGCGGGTCCTTTCCACCGCATTTTTCCTCACTCATGCGCATCCCGGGAACCTTCCCAGGAGGTCATCTATCCTAAGACTACTCTCAGCCAAGCACGCTTAATTGTGGAGTTCTTTTGCATGGATAACCAAAAAAGGAAGTGCACTTTGTTGATATGAGTAGTACTTTTAATCCCTTTAAGCACTAGTGAGATTTTAAGCCTATCAATGGAACTCTTCAATGGGATATCCCACTCGAATAACATCTTCGGTTCAGTGGAGTATTACACACCCTCACCTGAAGAACGCAACGTCCTCGTTGCGCCTGACAGCATCTGACCGCAGCCGAGCCAAACGCAGAATCCTCCCCCGCTAGGTTGGTGACCCGGGCACTCCAGACCACAGGCTCAACACACGGTCGCAGGGTTGCTTTGATATCACTTGTAACACCAGCCCAAAGCTAGGGCGGGAGCGGTCACTCACGGTAGCTTGCGAGGTTAGGTACAAGGCCCACAGATCAACGCGGTCCATTCCACCGCATTTTCCTCACTCATGCGCATCCCGAACCTTCCCGGAGGTCATCTATCCTAAGACTACTCTCAGCCAAGCACGCTTAACTGTGGAGTTCTTTCGCATGTATAGCGAAAAAAGGAAGTGCACTTTGTTGATATGAGTAGTACTTTTAATTCCTTTAAGCACTAGTAAGATTTTAAGCCTATCAATAGACCTCTTCAATGGGGTACCCCACCTGAATAACGTCTTCGGTTCAGTGGAGTATTTCAATTATTATTATTATTATTATTATTATTATTATTATTATTATTATTATTATTATTATTATTATTATTATTATTATTATTATTATTATTATTAATATTATTATTATTATTATTATTATTATTATTATTTTTATTCTTATTGTTATTGTTATTGTTATTGTTATTGTTATTGTTATTGTTATTGTTATTGTTATTGTTATTGTTATTGTTATTGTTATTGTTATTATTATTATTATTATTATTATTATTGTTATTGTTATTATTGTTATTGTTATTGTTATTGTTATTATTATTGTTATTGTTATTGTTATTATTATTATTGTTATTATTGTTGTTATTATTATTGTTATTATTATTGTTAATATTATTATTATTATTAATATTATTATTATTATTATTAATATTATTAATATTATTATTATTAATATTATTAATATTATTATTATTATTATTATTATTATTATTATTATTATTATTATTATTATTATTATTATTATTATTATTATTATTATTATTATTATTATTATTATTATTATTATTATTATTATTATTATTATTATTGTAACACCCCGACCAAAATCTAGGGGCGGGAGCGGTCACTCACGGTAGCTTGGCAGGCTAGGTACATGGCCCACAGATCAACGCGACTCCTTTCCAGCGCATTGTGTCATTACTCGTGCGCATCCCGGGAAGCTTCCCAGGAGGTCACCCATCCTAAGACTACTCTCAGCCAAGCAAACTTAACTGTGGAGTTCTTTCGCGTGGATAATCAGAATACAAAGTGCACTTTGTTGACATGAGTAGTACTTTTAATCCCTTTAAGCACTAGTGAGATTTTAAGTCTATCAATGGACCTTTTCAATGGGGTATCCCACCCGAATAAAGTCTTCGGTTCAAGGGAGTATTACACACCCCCACTTGAAGACTGCAACGTCCTTGTTGCACGTGGCTGCATCTGACTGCAGCCGAGCCAAACCCGGAATCCTCCCCCCTAGGTTGGTGACCCGGGTACTCCATACCACAGGCTCACCAAACGATCGCAGGGTTGCTCTGATATCTTTTGTAACACCGGGCCCAAAGCTAGGGGCGGGAGCGGTCACTCCCGGTAGCTTGCGAGGCTAGGTACAAGACCCACAGATCAACGCGGGTCCTTTCCACCGCATTTTTCCTCACTCATGCGCATCCCGGGAACCTTATTAGGAGGTCATCTATCCTAAGACTACTCTCAGCCAAGCACGCTTAATTGTGGAGTTCTTTTGCATGGATAACCAAAAAAGGAAGTGCACTTTGTTGATATGAGTAGTACTTTTAATCCCTTTAAGCACTATTGAGATTTTAAGCCTATCAATGGACCTCTTCAATGGGGTATCCCACCCGAATAACGTCTTCGGTTTAGTGGAATATTACACACCCTCACTTGAAGAAAACAACGTCCTCGTTGCGCTTGACAGCATCTGACCGCAGCCGAGCCAAACGCAGAATCTTCCCCCGCTAGGTTGGTGACCCGAATACTCCAGACCACGGGCTCACCAGACGGTCGCAGGGTTTCTTTGATATCACTTGTAACACAAGGCCCAAAGCTAGGGGCGGGAGCGGTCACTCACGGTAGCTTACTAGGCTAGGTACAAGGCCCACAGATCAACGCGGGTCCTTTCCACCGCATTTTTCCTCACTCATGCGCATCCCGGGAACCTTCCCAGGAGGTCATCTATCCTAAGACTGCTCTCAGCCAAGCACGCTTAATTGTGGAGTTCTTTTGCATGGATAACCAAAAAAGGAAGTGCACTTTGTTGATATGAGTAGTACTTTTAATCCCTTTAAGCACTAATGAGATTTTAAGCCTATCAATGGAACTCTTCAATGGGATATCCCACTCGAATAACGTCTTCGGTTCAGTGGAGTATTACACACCCTCACTTGAAGAACGCAACGTCCTCGTTGCGCCAGACAGCATCTGATCGCAGCCGAGCCAAACGCAGAATCCTCCCCCGCTAGGTTGGTGACCCGGGTACTCCAGACCACAGGCTCACCACACGGTCGCAGGGTTGCATTGATATTACTTGTAACACCAGACTTAAAGCTAGGGGCGGGAGCGGTCACTCACGGTAGCTTGCGAGGCTAGGTACAAGGCCCACAGATCAACGCGGGTCCATTCCGCCGCATTATTCCTCAGTCATGCGCATCCCGGGAACCTTCCCAGGAGGTCATCTATCCTAAGACTACTCTCAGCCAAGCACGCTTAACTGTGGAGTTCTTTCGCATGGATAGCCAAAAAAGGAAGTGCACTTTGTTGATATGAGTAGTACTTTTAATTCCTTTAAGCACTAGTCAGATTTTAAGCCTATCAATAGACCTCTTCAATGGGGTACCCCACCCGAATAACGTCTTCGGTTCATTGAAGTATTTCAATTATTATTATTATTATTATTATTATTATTATTATTATTATTATTATTATTATTATTATTATTATTATTATTATTATTATTATTATTATTATTATTATTATTGTTATTATTATTATTATTATTATTATTATTATTGTTATTATTATTATTATTATTATTGTTATTATTATTGTTATTATTATTGTTATTATTATTATTATTATTATTATTATTATTATTATTATTATTATTATTATTATTATTATTATTATTATTATTATTATTATTATTATTATTATTATTGTAAGACCCCGACCAAAATCTAGGGGCGGGATCGGTCACTCACGGTAGCTTGGCAGGCTAGGTACATGGCCCACAGATCAACGCGGCTCCCTTCCAGCGCATTGTGTCATTACTCATGCGCATCCCGGGAAGCTTCCCAGGAGGTCACCCATCTTAAGACTTCTCTCAGCCAAGCAAGCTTAACTGTGGAGTTCTTTCGCGCGGATAGTCAGAAAACAAAGTGCACTTTGTTGATATGAGTAGTACTTTTAATCCCTTTAAGCACTAGTGAGATTTTAAGTCTATCAATGGACCTCTTCAATGGGGTATCCCACCCGAATAACGTCTTCGGTTCAAGGGAGTATTACCCACCCCCACTTGAAGACTGCAACGTCCTTGTTGCGCATGGCAGCATCTTACCGCAGCCGAGCCAAACCCGGAATCCTCCCCCCTAGGTTGGTGACCCGGGTACTCCATACCACAGGCTCACCAGACGATCGCAGGGTTGCTCTGATATCTTTTGTAACACCGGGCCCAAAGCTAGGGGCGGGAGCGGTCACTCACGGTAGCTTGCGAGGCTAGGTATAAGACCCACAGATCAACGCGGGTCCTTTCCACCGCATTTTTCCTCACTCATGCGTATCCAGAGAACCTTCCTAGGAGGTCATCTATCCTAAGACTACTCTCAGCCAAGCACGCTTAATTGTGGAGTTCTTTTGCATGGATAACCAAAAAAGGAAGTGCACTTTGTTGATATGAGTAGTACTTTTAATCCCTTTAAGCACTATTGAGATTTTAAGCCTATCAATGGACCTCTTCAATGGGGTATCCCGCCCGAATAACGTCTTCGGTTTAGTGGAATATTACACACCCTCACTTGAAGAAAACAACGTCCTCGTTGCGCTTGACAGCATCTGACCGCAGCCGAGCCAAACGCAGAATCTTCCCCCGCTAGGTTAGTGACCCGAGTACTCCAGACCACGGGTTCACCAGACGGTCGCAGGGTTGCTTTGATATCACTTGTAACACAAGGCCCAAAGCTAGGGGTGGGAGCGGTCACTCACGGTAGCTTACGAGGCTAGGTACAAGGCCCACAGATCAACGCGGGTCCTTTCCACCGCATTTTTCCTCACTCATGCGCATCCCGGGAACCTTCCCAGGAGGTCATCTATCCTAAGACTACTCTCAGCCAAGCACGCTTAATTGTGGAATTCTTTTGCATGGATAACCAAAAAAGGAAGTGCACTTTGTTGATATGAGTAGTACTTTTAATCTCTTTAAGCACTAGTGAGATTTTAAGCCTATCAATGGAACTCTTCAATGGGATATCCTACTCGAATAACATCTTCGGTTCAGTGGAGTATTACACACCCTCACCTGAAGAACGCAACGTCCTCGTTGCGCCTGACAGCATCTGACCGCAGCCGAGCCAAACGCAGAATCCTCCCCCGCTAGGTTGGTGACCCGGGCACTCCAGACCACAGGCTCAACACACGGTCGCAGGGTTGCTTTGATATCACTTGTAACACCAGGCCCAAAGCTAGGGGCGGGAGCGGTCACTCACGGTAGCTTGCGAGGCTAGGTACAAGGCCCACAGATCAACGCGGGTCCATTCCACCGCATTTTTCCTCACTCATGCGCATGCCGGGAACCTTCCCAGGAGGTCATCTATCCTAAGACTACTCTCAGCCTAGCACGCTTAACTGTGGAGTTCTTTCGCATGTATAGCGAAAAAAGGAAGTGCACTTTGTTGATATGAGTAGTACTTTTAATTCCTTTAAGCACTAGTAAGATTTTAAGCCTATCAATAGACCTCTTCAATGGGGTACCCCACCCGAATAACGTCTTCGGTTCAGTGGAGTATTTCAATTATTATTATTATTATTATTATTATTATTATTATTATTATTATTATTATTATTATTATTATTATTATTATTATTATTATTATTATTATTATTATTATTATTATTATTATTATTATTATTATTATTATTATTATTATTATTATTATCATTATTATTATCATTATTATTATTATTATTATTATTATTATTATTATTATTATTATTATTATTATTATTATTATTATTATTATTATTATTATTATTATTATTATTATTGTTATTATTATTTTTATTATTATTGTTATTGTTATTGTTATTGTTATTGTTATTGTTATTGTTATTGTTATTGTTATTGTTATTGTTATTGTTATTGTTATTGTTATTGTTATTGTTATTATTGTTATTGTTATTGTTATTGTTGTTATTGTTATTGTTGTTATTGTTATTATTATTGTTATTGTTATTGTTATTATTATTGTTGTTATTATTGTTGTTATTATTATTGTTATTATTATTGTTATTATTATTATTATTATTATTATTATTAATAATAATATTATTATTATTATTATTATTATTATTATTATTATTATTATTATTATTATTATTATTATTATTATTATTATTATTATTATTATTATTATTATTATTATTATTATTATTATTATTATTATTATTGTAACACCCCGACCAAAATCTAGGGGCGGAGCGGTCACTCACGGTAGCTTGGCGAGGCTAGGTACATGGCCCACGATCAACGCGACTCCTTTCCAAATAGCATTGTGTCATTACTCGTGCGCATCCCGGGAAGCTTCCCAGGAGGTCACCCATCCTAAGACTACTCTCAGCCAAGCAAGCTTAACTGTGGAGTTCTTTCGCGTGGAAAATCAGAAAAGAAAGTGCACTTTGTTGATATGAGTAGTACTTTTAATCCCTTTAAGCACTAGTGAGATTTTAAATCTATCAATGGACCTTTTCAATGGGGTATCCCACCCGAATAAAGTCTTCGGTTCAAGGGAGTATTACACACCCCCACTTGAAGACTGCAACGTCCTTGTTGCGCTGGGTCGCATCCGATCGCAATGAGCCAAACCCGGAATCCTCCCCCCTAGGTTGGTGACCCGGGTACTCCATACCACAGGCTCACCAGACGATCGCAGGGTTGCTCTGATATCTTTTGTAACACCGGGCCCAAAGCTAGGGGCGGGAGCGGTCACTCACGGTAGCTTGCGAGGCTAGGTACAAGACCCACAGATCAACGCGGGTCCTTTCCACCGATTTTTCCTCACTCATGCGCATCCCGGGAACCTTCCCAGGAGGTCATCTATCCTAAGACTACACTCAGCCAAGCACGCTTAATTGTGGAGTTCTTTTGCATGGATAACCAAAAAAGGAAGTGCACTTTGTTGATATGAGTATTACTTTTAATCCCTTTAAGCACTATTGAGATTTTAAGCCTATCAATGGACCTCTTCAATGGGGTATCCCACCCGAATAACGTCTTCGGTTTAGTGGAATATTACACACCCTCACTTGAAGAAAACAACGTCCTCGTTAAACTTGACAAAGATCTCGACGGCCAAGAGCCAAACGCAGAATCTTCCCCGCTAGGTTGGTGACCCGAGTACTCCAGGACCACGGGCTCACCAGACGGTCGCGAGGTTGCTTTGATATCACTTGTAACACAAGGCCCAAAGCTAGGGGCGGGAGCGGTCACTCACGGTAGCTTACGAGGCTAGGTACAAGGCCCACGATCAACGCGGTCCTTTCCACCGCATTTTCCTCACTCATGCGCATCCCGGAACCTTCCCAGAGGTCATCTATCCTAAGACTACTCTCAGCCAAGCACGCTTAATTGTGGAGTTCTTTTGCATGGATAACCAAAAAAGGAAGTGCACTTTGTTGATATGAGTAGTACTTTTAATCCCTTTAAGCACTAGTGAGATTTTAAGCCTATCAATGGAACTCTTCAATGGGATATCCCACTCGAATAACGTCTTCGGTTCAGTGGAGTATTACACACCCTCACTTGAAGAACGCAACGTCCTCGTTGCGACAGACAGCATCTGACCGCAGCCGAGCCAAACGCAGAATCCTCCCCCGCTAGGTTGGTGACCCGGATACTCCAGACCACAGGCTCACCACACGGTCGCAGGGTTGCATTGATATCACTTGTAACACCAGCCCTAAAGCTAGGGGCGGGAGCGGTCACTCACGGTAGCTTGCGAGGCAAGGTACAAGGCCCACAGATCAACGAGGGTCCATTCCGCCGCATTTTTCCTCGCCATCATCGCATCCCGGAACCTTCCCGGAGGTCATCTATCCTAAGACTACTCTCAGCCAAGCACGCTTAACTGTGGAGTTCTTTCGCATGGATAGCCAAAAAAGGAAGTGCACTTTGTTGATATGAGTAGTACTTTTAATTCCTTTAAGCACTAGTCAGATTTTAAGCCTATCAATAGACCTATCCAATGGGATACCCCACCCGAATAACGTCTTCGGTTCAGTGAAGTATTTCAATTATTATTATTATTATTATTATTATTATTATTATTATTATTATTATTATTATTATTATTATTATTATTATTATTATTATTATTATTATTATTATTATTGTTATTATTGTTATTATTATTATTATTATTATTATTATTATTATTATTATTATTATTATTATTATTATTATTATTATTATTATTATTATTTTTATTATTTTTTTTTTTTTTATTATTATTATTATTATTATTATTATTATTATTATTATTATTATTATTATTATTATTATTATTATTATTATTATTATTATTATTATTATTATTATTATTATTATTATTATTATTATTATTATTATTATTGTTATTATTATTATTATTGTTATTATTATTGTTATTATTATTATTATTGTTATTATTATTGTTATTATTATTGTTATTATTATTGTTATTATTGTTATTATTATTATTATTATTATTATTATTGTTATTATTATTGTTATTGTTATTGTTATTATTATTATTATTATTATTATTGTTATTATTATTATTATTATTATTGTTATTATTATTATTATTATTATTATTATTATTATTATTATTATTATTATTATTATTATTAATATTAATATTAATATTATTATTATTATTATTATTATTATTATTATTATTATTATTATTATTATTATTATTATTATTATTATTATTATTATTCTTATTATTATTATTATTATTATTGTAACACCCCGACCAAAATCTAGGGGCGGGAGCGGTCACTCACGGTGGCTTGGCAGGCTAGGTACATGGCCCACAGATCAACGCGGCTCCTTTCCAGCGCATTGTGTCATTACTCGTGCGCATCCCGGGAATCTTCCCAGGAGGTCACCCATCCTAAGACTACTCTCACCCAAGCAAGCTTAACTGTGGAGTTCTTTCACGTGGATAATCGGAAAACAAAGTGCACTTTGTTGATATGAGTAGTACTTTTAATCCCTTTAAGCACTAGTGAGATTTTAAGTCTATCAATGGACCTCTTCAATGGGGTATCCCACCCGAATAACGTCTTCGGTTCAAGGGAGTATTACACACCCCCACTTGAAGACTGCAACGTCCTGTTTGCGCCTGGCAGCATCTGACTGCAGCCGAGCTAAACCCGGAATCCTCCCCCCTAGGTTGGTGACCCGGGTACTCCATACCACAGGCTCACCAGACGATCGCAGGGTTGCTCTGATATCTTTTGTAACACCGGGCCCAAAGCTAGGGGCGGGAGCGGTCACTCACGGTAGCTTGCGAGGCTAGGTACAAGACCCACAGATCAACGCGGGTCCTTTCCACCGCATTTTTCCTCACTCATGCGCATCCCGGGAACCTTCCCAGGAGGTCATCTATCCTAAGACTACTCTCAGCCTAGCACGCTTAATTGTGGAGTTCTTTTGCATGGATAACCAAAAAAGGAAGTGCAGTTTGTTGATATGAGTAGTACTTTTAATCCCTTTGAGCACTATTGAGATTTTAAGCCTATCAATGGACTTCTTCAATGGGGTATCCCACCCGAATAACGTCTTCGGTTCAGTGGAGTATTACACACCCTCACTTGAAGAAAACAACGTCCTCGTTGCGCCTGACAACATCTGATTGCAGCCGAGCCAAACGCAGAATCCTCTCCCGCTAGGTTGGTGACCCGGGTACTCCGAACCACAGGCTCACCAGACGGTCGCAGGGTTGCTTTGATATCACTTGTAACACCAGGCCCAAAGCTAGGGGCGGCACCGGTCACTCACGGTAGCTTGCGAGGCTAGGTACAAGGCCCACAGATCAACGCGGGTCCTTTCCACCGCATTTTTCCTCACTCATGCGCATCCCGAGAACCTTCCTAGGAGGTCATCTATCCTAAGACTACTCTCAGCCAAGCACGCTAACTGTGGAGTTCTTTCGCATGGATAACCAAAAAAGGAAGTGCACTTTATTGATATGAGTAGTACTTTTAATCCATTTAAGCACTAGTCAGATTTTAAGCGTATCAATGGACCTCTTCAATGGGGTACCCCAGCCGAATAACGTCTTCGGTTCAGAGGAGTATTTCAATTATTATTATTATTATTTTTTATTTTTTATTTTTATTTATTATTATAAGGATGCGCGCAGCTTTCATTAAAAGAAAAACAAAAGTTGACATGAAATTGGTGGGGAGCTGAGAAACAAGCTGGGCTCCCACACCCTTAGCAACAGCAAAGCTAAGTCTAGTAAAAATGTAAGCGGCCACCCGAGCCCCCGCATCCTGAGATACCGAGAATTTCTGGATCCGCTTGAGAAAGGCCACAACATCCGAACCCAACTCCCCAAGTGATGAGAAAGAGAAAGGAAGGAAACCATAACCCGCTGCCACACACAAATCCCCATACTTAGCACACTTCCGCTAAGCAGCATCAGCAACAACCCGGCCAGGCACAAAATTCGTCATCCAAGTCTGAGTCAAAGGAGAGGACCCGGTTAAGTCAACGCACACATCACGCCCCCTGTCCCAAGAATAAAGCAGCAAATCTGCAGGACGAAGAGAACCCCCATGCCCGTCAACCAAACCAACATCAACCTCCTTTCCCGCAGAAATACCAGATCTATAAAAGATGTCGAAAAGAGTGTCACGGACGAGGTTATTATTATTATTATTATTATTATTATTATTATTATTATTATTATTATTATTATTATTATTATTATTATTATTATTATTATTATTATTATTATTATTATTATTATTATTGTTGTTATTATTATTGTTATTATTATTGTTATTATTATTGTTATTATTATTGTTATTATTATTGTTATTATTATTACTGTTATTACTGTTATTACTATTGTTATTATTATTATTACTATTATTACTATTATTACTATTACTATTATTATTATTATTATTATTATTATTATTATTATTATTATTATTATTATTATTATTATTATTATTATTATTATTATTATTATTATTATTATTATTATTATTATTATTATTATTATTATTATTATTATTATTATTATTATTATTATTATTATTATTATTATTGTAACACCCCGACCAAAATCTAGGGGCGGGAGCGGTCACTCATGGTAGCTTGGCAGGCTAGATACATGGCCCACAGATCAACGCGGGTCCTTTCCAGCGCATTGTGTCATTACTCATGCGCATCCCGGGAAGCTTCCCAGGAGGTCACCCATCCTAAGACTACTCTCAGCCAAGCAAGCTTAACTGTGGAGTTCTTTCGCGTGGATAACCAGAAAACAAAGTGCACTTTGTTGATATGAGTAGTACTTTTAATCTCTTTAAGCACTAGTGAGATTTGAAGTTTATCAATGGACCTCTTCAATGGGGTATCCCACCCGAATAACGTCTTCGGTTCAAGGAAGTATTACACCCCCCCCCCCCACTTGAAGACTACAACGTCCTTGTGGCGCCTGGCAGCATCTGACCGTGGCCGAGCCAAACCCAGAAGCCTCCCCCCTAGGTTGGTGACCCGGGTACTCCATACCACAGGCTCACCAGACGATCGCAGGGTTGCTCTGATATCTTTTGTAACACCGGGCCCAAAGCTAGGGGCTGGAGCGGTCACTCACGGTAGCTTGCGAGGCTAGGTTCAAGACCCACAGATCAACGCGGGTCCTTTCCACCGCATTTTTCCTCACTCATGCGCATCCCGAGAACCTTCCCAGGAGATCATCTATCCTAAGACTACTCTCAGCCAAGCACGCTTAATTGTAGAGTTCTTATGCATGGATAACCAAAAACGGAAGTGCACTTTGTTGATATAAGTAGTACTTTTAATCCCTTTAAGCACTATTGAGATTTCAAGCCTATCAATGGACCTCTTCAATGGGGTATCCCACCCGAATAACGTCTTCGGTTCAGTGGAGTATTAAACACCCTCACTTGAAGAAAACAACGTCCTCGTTGCGCCTGACAGCATTTGACTGCAGCCGAGCCAAACGCAGAATCCTCTCCCGCTAGGTTGGTGACCCGGGTACTTCGGACAACAGGCTCACCAGATGGTCGCAGGGTTGCTTTGATATCACTTGTAACACCAGGCCCAAAGCTAGGGGAGGCAGCGGTCACTCACGGTAGCTTGCGAGGCTAGGTACAAGGCCCACAGATCAACGCGGGTCCTTTCCACCGCATTTTTACTCACTCATGCGCATCCCGAGAACCTTCCTAGGAGGTCATCTATCCTAAGACTACTCTCAGCCAAGCACGCTTAACTGTGGAGTTCTTTCGCATGGATAACCAAAAAAGGAAGTGCACTTTATTGATATGAGTAGTATTTTTAATCCATTTAAGCACTAGTCAGATTTTATGCCTATCAATGGACCTCTTCAATGGGGTACCCCACCCGAATAACGTCTTCGGTTCAGAGGAGTATTTCAATTATTATTATTATTATTATTATTATTATTATTATTATTATTATTATTATTATTATTATTATTATTATTATTATTATTATTATTATTATTATTATTATTATTATTATTATTATTATTATTATTATTATTATTTTATTATTATTATTATTATTGTAACACCCCGACCAAAATCTAGGGGTGGGAATGGTCACTCACGGTAGCTTGGAAGGCTAGGTAGATGGCCCACAGATCAACGCGGGTCCTTTCCAGCGCATTGTGTCATTACTCATGCGCATCCCGGGAAGCTTCCCAGAAGGTCACCAATCCTAAGACTACTCTCAGCCAAGCAAGCTTAACTGTGGAGTTCTTTCGCGTGGATAACCAGAAAACAAAGTGCACTTTGTTGATATGAGTAGTACTTTTAATCCCTTTAAGCAATAGTGAGATTTTAAGTCTATCAATGGACCTCTTCAATGGGGTATCCCACCCGAATAACGTCTTCGGTTCAAGGGAGTATTACACACCCCCACTTGAAGACTGCAACGTCCTTGTTGCGCCTGGCAGCATCTGACTGCAGCCGAGCCAAACCCGGAATCCTCCCCCCTTGGTTGGTGACCCGGGCACTCCATACCACAGGCTCACCAGATGATCGCAGGGTTGCTCTGATATCTTTTGTAACACCGGGTCCAAAGCTAGGGGCGGGAGTGGTCACTCACGGTAGCTTGCGAGGCTAGGTACAAGACCCACAGATTAACGCGGGACCTTTCCACCGCCTTTTTCCTCACTCATGCGCATCCCGGGAACCTTCCCAGGAGGTCATCTATCCTAAGACTACTCTCAGCCAAGCACGCTTAATTGTGGAGTTCTTTTGCATGGATAACCAAATAAGGAAGTGCACTTTGTTGATATGAGTAGTACTTTTAATCCCTTTAAGCACTATTGAGATTTTAAGCCTATCAATGGGGTATCACACCCGAATAACGTCTTCGGTTCAGTGGAGTATTACACACCCTCACTTGAAGAAAACAACGTCCTCGTTACGCCTGACAGTATCTGACTGAAGCCGAGCCAAACGCAGAATCCTCTCCCGCTTGGTTGGTGACCCGGGTACTCCGGACCACAGGCTCACCAGACGGTCGCAGGGTTGCTTTGATATCACTTGTAACACCAGGCCCAAAACTAGGGGCGGGAGCAGTCACTCACGGTAGCTTGCGAGGCTAGGTACAAGGCCAACAGATCAACGCGGGTCCTTTGCACCGCATTTTTCCTCACTCATGCGCATCCCGAGAACCGTCCCAGGAGGTCATCTATCCTAAGGCTACTCTCAGCCAAGCACGCTTAACTTTTGAATTTTTTCGCATGGATAACCAAAAAAGGAAGTGCACTTTATTGATATGAGTAGTACTTTTAATCCATTTAAGCACTAGTCGATTTTAAGCCTATCAATGGACCTCTTCAATGGGTACCCCACCCGAATAACGTCTTGATTCGGTGGAGTATTTCAATTATTATTATTATTATTATTATTATTATTATTATTATTATTATTATTATTATTATTATTATTATTATTATTATTATTATTATTATTATTATTATTATTATTATTATTATTATTATTATTATTATTATTATTATTATTATTATTATTATTATTATTGTTATTATTATTGTTATTATTATTATTATTATTATTATTATTATTATTATTATTATTATTATTATTATTATTATTATTATTATTATTATTATTATTATTATTATTATTATTATTATTATTATTATTATAACACCCCGACCAAAATCTAGGGGTGGGAGCGGTCACTCACGGTTGCTTGGCGAGGCTAGGTACATGGCCCACGGATCAACGGGTCCTTTCCGGCGCATTGTGTCACTACTCATGCGCATTCCGGGAAGCTTCCCAGGAGGTCACCCATCCTAAGACTACTCTCAGCCAAGCAAGCTTAACTGTGGAGTTCTTTCGCGTGGATAACCAGAAAACAAAGTGCACTTTGTTGATATGAGTAGTACTTTTCATCCCTTTAAGCAATAGTGAGATTTTAAGTCTATCAATGGACCTCTTCAATGGGGTATCCCACCCGAATAACGTCTTCGGTTCAAGGGAGTATTACACACCCCCACTTGAAGACTGCAACGTCCTTGTTGCGCCCGGCAAGATCCGATCATTGCGCCTCGAGCCAAACCCGGAATCCTCCCCCCTAGGTTGGTGACCCGGGCACTCCATACCACAGGCTCACCAGATGATCGCAGGGTTGCTCTGATATCTTTTGTAACACCGGGTCCAAAGCTAGGGGCGGGAGTGGTCACTCACGGTAGCTTGCGAGGCTAGGTACAAGACCCACAGATTAACGCGGGACCTTTCCACCGCCTTTTTCCTCACTCATGCGCATCCCGGGAACCTTCCCAGGAGGTCATCTATCCTAAGACTACTCTCAGCCAAGCACGCTTAATTGTGGAGTTCTTTTGCATGGATAACCAAATAAGGAAGTGCACTTTGTTGATATGAGTAGTACTTTTAATCCCTTTAAGCACTATTGAGATTTTAAGCCTATCAATGGGGTATCACACCCGAATAACGTCTTCGGTTCAGTGGAGTATTACACACCCTCACTTGAAGAAAACAACGTCCTCGTTACGCCTGACAGTATCTGACTGAAGCCGAGCCAAACGCAGAATCCTCTCCCGCTTGGTTGGTGACCCGGGTACTCCGGACCACAGGCTCACCAGACGGTCGCAGGGTTGCTTTGATATCACTTGTAACACCAGGCCCAAAACTAGGGGCGGGAGCAGTCACTCACGGTAGCTTGCGAGGCTAGGTACAAGGCCAACAGATCAACGCGGGTCCTTTGCACCGCATTTTTCCTCACTCATGCGCATCCCGAGAACCGTCCCAGGAGGTCATCTATCCTAAGGCTACTCTCAGCCAAGCACGCTTAACTTTTGAATTTTTTCGCATGGATAACCAAAAAAGGAAGTGCACTTTATTGATATGAGTAGTACTTTTAATCCATTTAAGCACTAGTCAGATTTTAAGCCTATCAATGGACCTCTTCAATGGGGTACCCCACCCGAATAACGTCTTCGGTTCAGTGGAGTATTTCAATTATTATTATTATTATTATTATTATTATTATTATTATTATTATTATTATTATTATTATTATTATTATTATTATTATTATTATTATTATTATTATTATTATTATTATTATTATTATTATTGTTATTATTATTATTATTGTTATTATTATTGTTATTGTTATTGTTATTATTATTATTATTGTTATTATTATTATTATTATTATTGTTATTGTTATTGTTATTATTATTATTATTATTATTATTATTATTATTATTATTATTATTATTATTATTATTATTATTATTATTATTATTATTATTATTATTATTATTATTATTATTATTATTATTATTATTATTATTATTATTATTATTATTATAACACCCCGACCAAAATCTAGGGGTGGGAGCGGTCACTCACGGTTGCTTGGCAGGCTAGGTACATGGCCCACAGATCAACGCGGGTCCTTTCCAGCGCATTGTGTCACTACTCATGCGCATTCCGGGAAGCTTCCCAGGAGGTCACCCATCCTAAGACTACTCTCGGCCAAGCAAGCTTAACTCATGGAGTTCTTTCGCGTGGATAACCGAAAAACAAAGTGCACTTTGTTGATATGAGTAGTACTTTTCATCCCTTTAAGCACTAGTGAGATTTTAAGTCTATCAATGGATCTCTTCAATGGGGTATCCCGCCCGAATAACGTCTTCGGTTCAAGGGAGTATTACACACCCCCACTTGAAGAACGCAACGTCCTTGTTGCGCTGGCAAAGATCTCGACATGCGGCCGAGCCAAACCCGAAATCCTCCCCCCTAGGTTGGTGACCCGGGTACTCCATACCACAGGCTCACCAGACGATCGCAGGGTTGCTCTGATATTTTTTGTAACACCGGGCCCAAAGCTAGGGGCGGGAGCGGTCACTCACGGTAGCTTGCGAGGCTTGGTACAAGACCCACAGATCAACGCGGGTCCTTTCCACCGCATTTTTCCTCACTCATGCGCATCCCGGGAACCTTCCCAGGAGGTCATCTATCCTAAGACTACTCTTAGCCAAGCACGCTTAATTGTGAAATTCTTTTGCATGGATAACCAAAAAAGGAAGTGCACTTTGTTGATATGAGTAGTACTTTTAATCCATTTAAGCACTAGTCAGATTTTAAGCCTATCAATGGACCTCTTCAATGGGGTACCCCACCCGAATAACGTCTTCGGTTCGGTGGAGTATTTCAATTATTATTATTATTATTATTATTATTATTATTATTATTATTATTATTATTATTATTATTATTATTATTATTATTATTATTATTATTATTATTATTATTATTATTATTATTATTATTATTATTATTGTTATTATTATTATTATTATTATTGTTATTATTGTTATTATTATTATTATTATTGTTATTATTATTATTATTGTTATTATTATTATTATTATTATTATTATTATTATTATTATTATTATTATTATTATTATTATTGTTATTGTTATTGTTATTGTTATTGTTATTGTTATTGTTATTGTTATTGTTATTGTTATTATTATTATTATTATTGTTATTATTATTATTATTGTTATTATTATTATTATTATTATTATTATTATTATTATTATTATTATTATTATTATTATTATTATTATTATTATTATTATTATTATTATTATTATTATAACACCCCGACCAAAATCTAGGGGTGGGAGCGGTCACTCACGGTTGCTTGGCAAAGCTAGGTACATGGCCCACAGATCAACGCGGTCCTTTCCGGCGCATTGTGTCACTACTCATGCGCATTCCGGGAAGCTTCCCAGGAGGTCACCCATCCTAAGATTACTCTCAGCCAAGCAAGCTTAACTGTGGAGTTCTTTCGCGTGGATAACCAGAAAACAAAGTGCACTTTGTTGATATGAGTAGTACTTTTCATCCCTTTAAGCACTAGTGAGATTTTAAGTCTATCAATGGACCTCTTCAATGGGGTATCCCGCCCGAATAACGTCTTCGGTTCAAGGGAGTATTACACACCCCCACTTGAAGAACGCAACGTCCTTGTTGCGCCTGGCAGCATCTGACCGCGGCCGAGCCAAACCCGAAATCCTCCCCCCTAGGTTGGTGACCCGGGTACTCCATACCACAGGCTTACCAGACGATCGCAGGGTTGCTCTGATATTTTTTGTAACACCGGGCCCAAAGCTAGGGGCGGGAGCGGTCACTCACGGTAGCTTGCGAGGCTTGGTACAAGACCCACAGATCAACGCGGGTCCTTTCCACCGCATTTTTCCTCACTCATGCGCATCCCGGGAACCTTCCCAGGAGGTCATCTATCCTAAGACTACTCTTAGCCAAGCACGCTTAATTGTGAAATTCTTTTGCATGGATAACCAAAAAAGGAAGTGCACTTTGTTGATATGAGTAGTACTTTTAATCCATTTAAGCACTAGTCAGATTTTAAGCCTATCAATGGACCTCTTCAATGGGGTACCCCACCCGAATAACGTCTTCGGTTCGGTGGAGTATTTCAATTATTATTATTATTATTATTATTATTATTATTATTATTATTATTATTATTATCATTATTATTATTATTATTATCATTATCATTATTATTATTATTATTATTATTATTATTATTATTATTATTATTATTATTATTATTATTATTATTATTATTATTATTATTATTATTATTATTATTATTATTATTATTATTATTATTATTATTATTATTATTGTTATTGTTATTATTATTATTATTATTATTATTATTATTATTATTATTATTGTTATTATTATTATTATTATTATTATTATTATTATTATTATTATTATTATTATTATTATTATTATTATTATTATTATTATTATTATTATTATTATTATTATTATTATTATTATTATTATTATAACACCCCGACCAAAATCTAGGGGTGGGAGCGGTCACTCACGGTTGCTTGGCAGGCTAGGTACATGGCCCACAGATCAACGCGGGTCCTTTCCAGCGCATTGTGTCACTACTCATGCGCATTCCGGGAAGCTTCCCAGGAGGTCACCCATCCTAAGACTACTCTCAGCCAAGCAAGCTTAACTGTGGAGTTCTTTCGCGTGGATAACCAGAAAACAAAGTGCACTTTGTTGATATGAGTAGTACTTTTCATCCCTTTAAGCACTAGTGAGATTTTAAGTCTATCAATGGACCTCTTCAATGGGGTATCCCGCCCGAATAACGTCTTCGGTTCAAGGGAGTATTACACACCCCCACTTGAAGAACGCAACGTCCTTGTTGCGCCTGGCAGCATCTGACCGCGGCCGAGCCAAACCCGAAATCCTCCCCCCCTAGGTTGGTGACCCAGGTACTCCAGACCACAGGCTCACCAGACGATCGCAGGGTTGCTCTGATATTTTTTGTAACACCGGGCCCAAAGCTAGGGGCGGGAGCGGTCACTCACGGTAGCTTGCGAGGCTAGGTACAAGACCCACAGATCAACGCGGGTCCTTTCCACCGCATTTTTCCTCACTCATGCGCATCCGGGGAACCTTCCCAGGAGGTCATCTATCCTAAGACTATTCTCAGCCAAGCACGCTTAATTGTGAAGTTCTTTTGCATGGATAACCAAAAAAGGAAGTGCACTTTGTTGATATGAGTAGTACTTTTAATCCTTTAA
This sequence comes from Silene latifolia, assembly GCF_048544455.1. NCBI lineage: Eukaryota > Viridiplantae > Streptophyta > Magnoliopsida > Caryophyllales > Caryophyllaceae > Silene > Silene latifolia. The sequence goes on along the minus strand of NC_133537.1, from coordinate 222,472,508 downwards.
GCACTAGTGAGATTTTAAGCCTATGAATGGACCTCTTCAATGGGGTATCCCACCTGAATAACGTTTTCGGTTCAGTGGAGTATTACACACCCTCATTTGAAGAAAACAACGTCCTCGTTGCACCTGATAGGATCTGACCGCAGCCGAGCCAAACACAGAATCCTCCCCCGTTAGGTTGGTGACCCGGGTACTCCAGACCACAGGCTCACCAGACTGCCGCAGGGTTGCTTTGATATCACTTGTAACACCAGGCCCAAAGCTAGGGGCGGGAGCGGTCACTCATGGTAGCTTCCGAGGCTAGGTACAAGGCCCACAGATCAACACGGGTCCTTTCCACCGCATTTTTCCTCACTCATGCGCATCCCGGGAACCTTCCCAGGAGGTCATCTATCCTAAGACTACTCTAAGCCAAGCACGCTTAACTGTGGAGTTCTTTCGCATGGATAACCAAAATAGGAAGTGCACTTTGTTGATATGAGTAGTACTTTTAATCCCTTTAAGCACTAGTCAGATTTTAAGCCTATCAATTGACCTCTTCAATGGGGTACCCCATCCCCCCCTCCCGAATAACGTCTTCGGTTCAGTGGAGTATTTCAATTATTATTATTATTATTATTATTATTATTATTATTATTATTATTATTATTATTATTATTATTATTATTATTATTATTATTATTATTATTATTATTATTATTATTATTATTATTATTATGCGCGCAGCTTTCATTATAATAAAAACAAAATGTTTACATGAAATTGGTGGGGAGCCGAGAGACAATCTGGGCTCCCACACCCTTAGCAATAGTAAAGCTAATACGAGTAAAAATGTAAGCGGCTACCCGAGCCCCAAAGATCCGAGATACCGAGAATTTCTGGATTCGCTGAGCAAGGCAACAAAGATCCGAACTCAACTCCCCGAGTGAAGAGAAAGAGAAAGGTAGGAAACCATAACCCGCTACCGCGCACAAATCCCCATACTTATTATTATTATTATTATTATTATTATTATTATTATTATTATTATTATTATTATTATTATTATTATTATTATTATTATTATTATTATTATTATTATTATTATTATTATTATTATTATTATTATTATTATTATTATTATTATTATTATTATTATTATTATTATTATTATTATTATTATTATTATTATTATTATTATTATTATTATTATTATTATTATTATTATTATTATTATTATTATTACTATTATTAGGGATAATTCACGTGTTGCCTCTGCAGTTTGGCTTAATTCACGTGGTACCCCTACTTTTAAGAATGTGCACATGGTGCCCTTGAACTTTCAGTTTAGTGCACCATCTGCCCTTTTTTTCTGTTATTACGGCGTTAGTTTTGGCCTCACATTTCAGTTTATACAGCCATATCTCTATTATCTTCTTCAATCACACTTCACCTTCCTTATCTAATCATCTTCGCCTCCCTATTTTCCAGCTTCTTTTATTTACCAATCTCCTTCTATTTAAATACATAAAAAACGCAACCTTATTTATTATGTATTTAAGGTTGCATTTGAATTTAGAATGTATTAGAAACAGAGCCAGCCAGCCAATTCAAATTCGAAATTGTTTGATTTCTGGAATCCTGCAAATGATGATTTTCCTCTACATGATTGTTAATTTGGAAAAATCACTCGTTAAACTAAAATTATAGTTGAACAATGCTCATAAGTCACAATTAGTCATGTCTTAGACGTGAACTGGATTTGCCTTAGATGCTGAGCTTTCTCCAAGAGCTTTCTCCAAGGTGGTCCCAAATTTCTTCAAAACCCATAAATCTCTCAGGCTCAAATGAATAAGGGGCTTCCCAAAAATCGGGATCTCTTGCCATTCCCCCCATATGTTAACCAATACTTGTGCTCTGTATCCTTTGGTACAGTAAAGGCGGAGAAGTTTAGATCAGCACCATCTTTTCTGGGTATAGATAAAGGGACTGGCGGATTCATTCTGAAGGCTTCTTTAACTACAACCTGTAGGTATGGCAGCCTCGTCATATCCTATTGCACCACCGTTCTCCGTCTCCACAGACTCGCACCACCAAGCCGAGACCACCATTGCTCCGTATTCCAACCGTCGCCACCAGCTCAGGCGAACCCAGATACGTAACCACCATCGAACAACCCAACCCATGATTCCAATGCGGTACCAATACCAAATACCAATTGACAACCCCAATCTCGTCCACCAACGGCAATTTAATTGACCTGATTAATGAACACAACACTTTCAACGAAGACGCAGAAGGGCGATTTAATTGACAACGAAAGCGATTTGGAATGGATTCAATAATCATTGTAGTTTTTTATTGACTCCAAATGAACTTTAATTACTGTCAAAACGACCGTATCGGTGCGTAGATGACGACCAAGGGGTTGACTCGAGTGTTTGAGCTATCACTTGTCGATGAACTTATGAACTGTCACAAAATCGTTCCGCGTATCAAACATGCGGCCCAATCATCACTGGGTGGTTGGCGGGAGGTGCAGAAATGAGGTATCTACAGAGCCCCCACTTTTACTGAGGCTTGCACAAGGCAAAAGTTAAAGTATAGCCATCAGGTCAATCGAAGATTACCACCTGGCGACTATGGCGGCGCGAGGCGGCTCAAGGGGTATGAACCAAGGACCTGTCATCGGGAACATTTTAGAGTCTGTCGTCTATCGGGGTAGGGTCGTTTAAAGTCCATTAGACTACGTAAGGAAGCTCGCCAGCCATAAAAAGGAACCATACCTGAGACACCCCTGGGTGAAACGAGACTGAAGGCGCTTCGGAAAAACTCTTTGGTCTGAAGATAACTTGGTGTCTGAAGACATTAGGGGTTACAGGGATTCTGAAGAAACTTATTAACACTTCTAAACGCTAACTCTGAAGGCTATCTCCGACGGAAAGGCTGAAGGACAACTCTCTGAAGGACTGAAAATGAGGACTTAACTGAAAAGAACTTCTGGAATTTACTATAGGGTTTATCTGAAGGTTACTGAAAGGATTATCTCAGGGTTGTCTGGAGGAAGAACATATGAAGGACTCTCTTGAAAGTTGTGTGAAAGAGGAACATATGAAGGTTATCCTGAAGGAATAAAGGATCATCTGGGGGTTGTCTAAAGGATCTGAAGGATTGAGGCAAGTTTCTGAAAAATATGAAGGATTAAGGCAAGCTTCTGAAAGATCTGAAGGTACAGAACTCTTCAGGAGTTGTCTCTCTCGAACTCCGTGGGAAACCATATGAGGGTCAGCAGGACGTTGGAAGAAACCACTGGAGAATCTGCTCGTGTCGGTCTCAAGCGAACTCTGCTTCTGAGAATTACGTGGGCTGCAAGCGGCAACGAACTCTCGCTGGGGAACACATTAATTACTCCATTGGTGAAGAATCATATGTTGCGTCGACAACGGCGTGCCCTTGGCACTGCTGAGGAGAAAATAGTAGATAAGCAACGACGCGTCCTTAGCATCGCTGAGGAAAAGTGTTTGATCGACAACGGCGTGTCTTTGGCACCGCTGAAAAGAAAATCCGATCGGGTCGTCGCAAGCAAAATTCCGATAAAGAGGAGAAGCCCATGAACTGTATTTAGTGATCATGAATTCTCACAATTTTCTTGATTGTCATGGAAGAAACCTTGAGTAATACTGCGAATACTGCTTGGGAATGTCTTGACTGCCGCTGGAGAGAATGAAGACTTGAGCGAAGCCCCCAATTGGAGCGAGCACTGCTTCTGATACTCACCTGCATGGTTAGTAGCCACACAAGAACGCAATCTAATAGGCAAATAGCACATCGCGCATGAGGTAACGCAATTAGCACATGGACCTCAAATGAGGAAGGAAACATACAAGTTTTGAAAGCTCTTTTCTTTACAAAATTGTTTAAAACTTGAAATTAAGGTAGAATTTGTAATGCGTTATGCATATCCAATGGGCTTTAGATGCATGATTTGACGAGATATCGACTCACTAGGACGCAAGACGATAGACTGACAAAACGCTTACTTAGGTTTGACGCGACACAGGGATGAATTTGACAGACTTTGCTTAAGTTTGCGCAACCCCCAGCCAAGTATGGGCGACAACGCGTATCAATTCTAAAGGTAGAAGAATTGCAAGAAATGATGGGGACATATAAAGGGAAGTCATGAGCCATAGATCAGCTATCTACTTGGACATATTTTGACATCGTTTGTTGTAAAAGAGACCCCTCTTGAGGCACGATAACTTCGAGAATCGATCTAATACCTTACCATTGTCCGGACCAAGCACTAGTTTCCCTTAATGAGCGAGGAATAAAGGAAGGGTGGCATCTCGGAAGAGAAGCCCCCAGGATGAGAAAATGAAAAAGGAGACTGGGCGACAAGAAGGAGCCCCCAGTCAAGAGGTCAAAAAAAGGATGGTTATGTTGAGGATGGTAATTTAGGTTGGAAAGTTGAAATTGAGGCTGAAGGTTGATGGTTGAGGTTGAAAATTTATGGTTTGGATGGTTGTGTCCTTGAGGACTGCCTACGTATTCACGTGAAGTGAAATCAAACCAGATCGTAGTTCTGAGGTTTTGTTAGTTTTATTTGTGTGTTGTGGTTGTATCCGTCTTCTGTAAGAAAGGACTGCCTTCGTTTCCACCTGAAGAGGTGAAATCAAACCATGCTCATAGTTCAGGTGTGTGCCTAAGCTATGTTGTCAGGGCCTTAAAGTGCATGGGTCAGGAGAGTAATTTCTTTTTGTGACTCGAAGAATCGATTTGAGATAACTTCTTCTGATCATAGACCAAAGAGGTATAACTAATTTATAAAATTTTCCTTGTCGTATGAGCGCACTCGAAAGTGGACCCTAAGGATGGATATGGGTTCGTCCCGTTCTAGGTAGCAAAGTATCTGAAGCCTCCGTGTCTGGGTCAATGTGAAACTGGATTGGATATTTGGAATGTGGGGCTCAGAAATAAGAGGCTTTGATGAGCAAATCTCTGGAGCTTTGATTTTGTGGAGTTGAGGCTCGGTGGGATTATGGCTTGTAATATGGGTTGGAAATGGAGTCTCCTGGCTTGATGTAGCCTGCGCACATAAAGGTAGGTTAATTTATGCGGGATCAAGTTTCCATGTCTTGGCCCTAAAGGATGGGTATACTTGACGAGCTTGAGAGGATTCTCAAAATTCCTAACTATCTCCCTGTAACGGTCTCGAGAAGGACTTAGGGTGTGCGATGTGTGAAAGGCTAAGTGAGGGTGCTAGCTGACCATTTTCATTGATGTCTTGATTCTATATAGATTTCAGTATTATTATGAGCAGCATTTGATTTCATACTCGTTCTTGATTCAGACTCAGATTCTTGGTCTAGAATATATCTCGGCTTTTTGCTCAGATTCTTGATTCAGGTTTTTGAAGATAACTTTGATTTTGGATATTGACATTGACTTGCTTAATTAAGCCTTCTTCTTTTGACACTTTTGTCTTGGATTACGGGCATAACTGCTGCTTTGGATATTGAGACTAGTTTCTCTTGATTGAGCCTTTGTCTTTGATCATGGCTCATATCGTCTTGGATTTGCTTTCTACCATGGATTTGGGTCAGACTAGCACCTTTGGTGAGAAACGGGTTTGTCTTTAGTAAACGGGCTGTTTATTATGGGGAATGGGCTTACCTTCCGTCATGGATCGTTAACAAGGGAGATGGTCTGGATTCTCCTAGAATCTCTTGAGATATGCTCGTCCTAAACTAGGGTATTATGAGGTTTCTATTGCTAGACATGGAATAGGTAAGGAATGAACACGGAGTTGCAGGTCCTCTAAAACTTGGAATGGAACGTCATCTAAGTGTACTCACATTGACTCGGCATGTTTGGTAATTGTTATTCATTTAAAAATGTCTCAACCCAATTCTTGTTGTCACAAGAAATGGTAAAGGAAAAGATAGGATAGAATATATGGATTGAAAAGTGTACTTTTATTGAATGAATAATAAATGTATAGACTCGAGAAGACATGTGACTCGTGGGATAGCCCCCTGGTTGTCACTAGAAATGGAAATGGACACAAAGAAAGATACTAGAATAATTATGGGATAGAAAGCTTAAGACTCGGACTCGGACTCGGACTTTGATTCGATCTCATATCTAGACTCCTAATCATCGGCCCATGCTTGGACATTTATTCTTCTGGCAACTGGCTTCGGCATCTGACTTTGATCATTCATCCATTTGAGAACCTCGTCCTCATCATTGGGAACACTGAAAGGATAACGGTCAAGAAGAGTTTCCTAATAAGTGGTATATCCATGAGGATTACCTAAGTTTCCTTGTGAGTTAAAGGTTGAGAGGGACAATTCCCCACTTTCAATCATATCCTGGATTGCATGCTTGAGCTTATAGCGCATCTCAGTATTATGTCCTTTCCCCTGTGATACTGGCAATGGGCATTACTATCCCAGAATTTAGATTTCTTTTCTGGATATAGTGTAGGACCGATAGGCTTCAACATTCGTCGTTCCATGTGTCTCCGAAGGGCATCGTTGTATGTGATACCAATGTCGGTAAATTTCCTAGGACGTGTATCCTTCTTGTCGGAAACCTTTGTGAATGACCTTGGAGATTTGTTAGGTTTCTTTGACGAAGGCTCCATGAGGTTGCCTTTGTTTATTTGATGCTTGGATGAGAAGAACTAGGAATAGATTGCTCACTTTTTTCTTTCTCCTTAGGACTATCAGGTTGAGGGTTTATCTGGACACTTTTCATCTTGAGAGGTTGGGTATCAAGCTTCCTACCCATTTCAACAAACTGGTTATCCATGTTGGAAAGCCGAGAGTTTAGGTTATCAATGGATCCCTCTATTTTGGAAAATTTATTGTTGAAGGCAATGGAAAGCATGAGCATTCCACTTTGGATATCGTCGTCTTCGAGCGCGTTGATTTCTTCGTCATCACGAGGATCGAGGAGGTGAGAACAATCTATGGATGATTCTTCAACATAATTAGTGCTATTAGACCCAAGAGGGTCGATCTTCTTGGATTGCTCGACGGAAGGTGGCACAGGAAGCTTGCCCTCTTCGATCATATCCTGAATAATATGCTTTAAACAAAAGCATTCCTCCATATCGTGTCCCCTACCTTGATGATACTGACAATATGAATTGCCCTTCCACATTGGAAATATCTTTCAGGGTCTGGGGTTGGACCAATTGGATGAAGTTTTCCCTAGGAAACCAGTCTTTGTAGAGCTACCTGATATGTGGTTCTAAGGTCAACGAATTCCCTATGAGCTCGTCCCGACCTTCTGGGTGGTGTTTCCAAGAGGTTGACTCCCTTGTCTTTATTGACCTTCTTAGATGCATGGGTGAGTTGTGTGACACCCCCATACTCCAAGTGCCTTACCAGGACCACTCAGGTATAGGAACATCACCATCTCGGTTACCCGAGGCAATGATAATCATAAGACAATAAAGAAACGTACTTTAAAAGTAAATATAATTTAAGTGATTACATGTCTCAAACCAAAACAAACAAATTAAATACAACCAATCCGAAACTGAATAACTACAGGACATCGTCTGACACAACGGAATACTTCTAACTGCAACTGATGACTCATCCCTGCTATCCCATACGCATCGTCCCATACCTTTTCAATAACTGCTCACCACCCCCGAATGGATCACCACAGTTTTTAAAACATTTAAACGGGGTCAGTACTAATCACACAATACAATCACAATAAGACAAGTATCAAAACAGCTCAATCGTCATATCAACCCGAACTTCATCACCAACTACTGAATACTGACTACACACTAAAGTGTGTAGCCCTGCCAGAGTACCCATCGCAACAGGTTACTCCTCGCCACCAGTGGGGGACCGCAGCCCTTCCCACCTAAGCCCCGCTCATCTCCGTCGAGCGATAAACCCAAATCCATTAATGTGCACATCCCTTCTGTGGCGGGTTCCACAGAAAACGAATCATGAGCGTGAAGCCACTCCCGCAAGTGGCTCCACTCAGCCAGGGACGCATCCTGAAGAACACAGACAGATACCGTCAAAATACGAGTATGATACTTTAAAACAATCACAATCAACAATCAACACATTATGTGACTAATACTGAGTAGGGAAAACCCTACCTGGAATGCAAACACAAGCAGACGATCTCAACAGCTGTCTCAAAACCTCTCCTCTATTAATCCTCCTCCTATCACATAATCACATAATCACAATCTAACATTAACAAATCATAAAAACCCTCAATTCCCAAAATTAGGGTTTAAACATAGTCAACTAAATACTATAAAATTGGTATGTTGATCTTACCCTTGACGCAAGGAACACTATGATGCAAAGAACAAGATGGTCCGACACTCCTAGCCTTGGGGATTTGCAAACAACGCGACGAGAGAGGACTACGTAACTCCTTTTTCTTTTGAAAGGTTTAGAAAGGTTAAAAAGCAATGAAATAAACTGACGAAAACCTTTTATATTAAACTCGCGTTATTAGCAAAACCCGTCAAAACAACCCCGTAAAACACACTTACTCGATCGAGTAACTAACGTACTCGATCGAGTGCCCCTTACTCGATCGAGTACCCAACTTACTCGATCGAGTACCCTACAGGCAGACTACTGTTTTGCGTCAAAAACTACTTACTCGACAGAGTAAGTCCCACTCGGTACAGTACCCATAGACATAGAAAACCGTAGTATTACAAGTTGTGCTAAAGCTATGACCTGGCCTTGGGGTACGAGAAGATGGTAAAGGTTTAATCATGTCAATCTTGTTTTCCATATTTACGACACGAGTGCTCAAGTCTTCGACGGTGGCTTGAAGCTTAATGACTTCAGTACTTAGTTCTTCGACAACGACAGATAAACATTCTTGAACATTTTCATTATAAATTGCAGAATTTCTACCGAGAAGAAAATGACGCGCATTACAACTTGATTTGGCATGAGATCATGCATACTAAGGCGACAAACAAATGATACACGAAGGAAAATATATGAGGACGAGACGAGATAACTAGACTCTTGACTTGTGAATTCTCTAAATGTCGTGAGTGACTTCTCGTGTTTGAATTCACGGTGTTTGACTTTAATTTTAGACTCGAGTATTGACTTTGACGGAGTTTATATGGTTGACTTGATTGACGGGATTGATGACACTTGTTGATTCTAGACTCGAATATAAGCGTAGATACCCGGGGTGTGTTTATATGTTTTAAGAAGATGATTGCATTTTAAGACGTTAGACTCAAATGTGAGGCCCATTGAGACTCATGCGTTGAGCTTCGGAACGTGTCATTAGGGAGGTTTTTGAAAACACGGCTTTAAAAGAAAATGGATTTGAAAGGTGAGCCCCATTAAGTCTTTTGTGTATGACTCAGGCATGTGTGACTCGAGATATCGAAAATAATTAGATCCTAACTGAATTGGGGTAGGGGGTCCAAGGGGACGGCGTGACGCCTTAAGACTGGACTTGAATTTGAAAAGACCCAAAATGTAAAGGAAGATAGGTTTATGACTCGACAGAGTTCCGTCTAGGACATAGTCGGTTTGAATTTTGACTCTAACTTAGCCCAATTGAATTTACATATTTACATTTACATGGTTTGAAAATATTTTGGTTTAAGACTTTTTTTTTTGGATTTTTTTTAATTTTTTTTTTTTTAAAAAAAAAAAAATTTGAGAATCTACAAAGGATTTTAATTATGGAAAATTTAATAATTAACTTGAACTTTAAAAATGGAACTTTATAGAAAGTGATTTTTGAAAGGAAATGGATTTTACATCTACATAAAATTGGACATTATTTAATTTTGAAAAGGTTGAAATTTGAAAATCGGAAAATTCGGCATTATTTGGTTTACAAATGGGACATTTGAAAGGTTTGAAAATGAATCTTATTTACACAAAAATTTTGACATTATTTTGTTTATAAATGAGGAAACACACATATACAAACAAGCATTATAACAGTATGCTGAGTGCATTTAAAAGGTTTGCCTTAAAAAGGTGGGTTGTCATACCAAGGAATCAAACCCTGGTCTGTGGAGAGGTCTGTGCCAAACATGAGTAAGGTCGGTTCCTAGTCCATTTCCTTGAGTAGTGAAAGCTCTTGATACAAATATGAGTAAGCATCGTGGTATGGATGACGTCAATCGTTATCCATCTTTAAGCCTAGATTGGAATTTGGACCGTCCGGACGAGACGATTGGTCGAATGGGTTGGTTTAGAGCCTAGGAAGACCAAATGAAACGACCTAAGAAGGTCGAGTAATGAAATCGACAACTATCTCGTATAACTATTCCCTAACCTTGTTCAAGTTTCACCCTGGGTAACACGTAAGTGTATCATCCCCAGCGGAGTCACCAAACTGTGGACATGGGCCACTCGCGCGTTGGTTTCGAGACGGCGACACTTCTCCCACGGAACATTGGTTTGACAAAGCACGTCATGGGCCGTTACCGATTTGTGAGGCATTGAAATCGGTGAAATGTTTGACAAGCCTGCATTTGTGGAGTCACCACCAATTTTTATGGAAAATTGGAACCGTTCGAATACTTCGCATCATGTCAAGACACAAAGTAGTGACATGAACACTAAGAACTCGTTACCCTTAGCCTTCCATGTCTATAATGACTCTCGAGATGTCAATGGACACGGATGTCCAGAGATAACTGGAGTAAGAGGTGAGGGTACGTATTAGGAAGCTCTTTAATTCGAACACCTAATCCCGCCCGCCTCGATAGTGGCCTCTACTAATGATTAGGGAAATAGTTCATATTTGATATGTCGTCGATGTAATGCATGCAATGCAACAAACATATATTAATCCTAGCATGTGAAATTAGACTATATCGGATAACACGTAATTTTAGCAAACAATTGGGGTCGAAGTAGATGTTAGATTAAATACCTGTGAATGTCATACAATTAAATCATACCAGAAAATAATTACGATAAATAAATTACAATAATTAAAATTACAAGAATTACAAAGTTTATTTGATCTACGTCAGAAGCACGCTCAAAATGGGATTTCGAAGGAGAAAATAAGAGGAAAAAAAATTAGAATTAAAATATGAAAACACGACAGATTAGAGGTGATAATACGGATAATAGTTGATTTAAACCTCGACATGAACAAGTCGAAACCCTGAAGAATCGATTTGAATTAAAACGGCGAAAACCCGCAAGTATTGAATTACTCGGGATTAGGGACGAATTAAACGTTCTAAATAAAAGAGAATTGTTAAAAACATGATTTGTATACTGAAACAACGAAGAAAACAAATAAAAACGAAAGAAATAAGAAAAAAGAGAAACTTGCAGGAAGTCGAGGAAGAAGAAGAAGAGCAGGAGCAACAAGCAACCTCTAGAAGAGGCGCAGCAGATGTTGCGATCCTTCGAAGAGGCGCAGCAGCTGCTGCGTTTCTTCTCGACGTCTGACCTCCAATGTTTTGTAAAAACGGTTTTAAAAGATGGATTTTAAATCGGTTTTTGAACGTGCTCTTGATATAAATCTACATTAATTAATACAAAATAAAGGTACACCCTAAGACTTACATGTTTGACGAAACGAGATTGACTAAAGTTAACAATAGTGATTGCTCGACTCGAATATGCGTGCAAAGTGCGCTCGTTAGAGGATTTAGTAAATTGATTAGGTTGATTAAAAGTGGAGTTGGTCAAATTGGTCGGTCTATGCAACGTGACTGGGACTCAGAAGGATATGAGCTTACGTGGTCGATTGATTAAGCACGTAGGCGTCGAAAGCAATAGTGTAGTCTAGAATGCAAAGAGAGAAAGAAGTGGCGGAACACTCGCGTGCCAAATATGGAGGCCAAAGGTCTCTATTTATACTAAACATATGGAAGAGTTTAGGAATGACACCGATATGGAAACAAATCACGGAAATATTTTGAAAAGCGTGAAAAGAGGGCTGGGGAAGAGGCGCAGCAGCTACTGCGATCCTTGAAAGAGGCGCAGCATCTGCCGCATCCTTTCCCAGAGGTTTCCTCCTCAGCAAGAAAGATTACCGCGTTTTATTATGGAATTTCGGTAGATATACACTTCCTTATTCCATAAAACACAATATACGGAAGATATTTACTTAAAAATATTAATTTAAATTAGGAATAAATATCCAGAGAATTCTAGAACATTCCGGAGTATTCCGACTTGACATTTAAACGGTTTTTAGAAAATGAAGCGGTTTTTGACCCGGACTCCAAATGAACTCTAATTACTGTCAAAATGACCGTATTAGTGCGTAGATGACGACCAAGGGGTTGACTCGAGTGTTTGAGCTATCACTTGTCGATGAACTTACGAACTGTCATAAAATCATTCCGCGTATCAAACATGCGGCCCAATCATCATTGGGTGGTTGGCGGGATGTGTAGAAATGAGTTATCTACACTCGTGGGTATGGGATGGGGATATTTCATATCTGTTTTTTTTCCGACTTTTGTTTGGTGTTTCTAATCCTATTTGTGGTTTGTTTGGTGTTTCTAATGGGTGTATCATGTATGTTTTATATTTTTTAAAAATTTGTTTTATATTTATTAGATCTCGTTTTTATTTTATGATATACTTTTATTTTATTCTTAGATCTACAAAATAGATCTCATATCATACAAAGGTTTCAGTAGATCTATCATTTACTCGTCTTTTATATATTTTTTTTAAAAGGTGGTGGTGGCCATGGATGGGTGGCGGGTGATCTATTTTTTTTAAGATTTTTTTATTTGTTGATTTTAATCTTCTAGTAAAGTCAAAATTACATTTACCTCTATTAAAGTTACATTAGGCATATTTTTTAGTTTTTAGATCTAGTTATGAAAAAGTTAGATCTAGTTTTGAAAAGTAGGAGCTACATCTATATTTTTTTTTAGATTTTCTCTTTATTTGTTGATTTTTATCTTCTAGTAAAGTTAAGATTACGCTTATCTCCGTAAAAGTGGCAATTTGCCCCCTTAACTTTGTTCAATAGTGAAATTAGGGCCCTTAAGTTTCAATTGTAGCAATCAAGCCCCTTAACTTTAACAAAAAGTGAAATTGAATCCCGATTTTTATTTTTAACTTAAATCTCAACAAAAATTTATTTTATAATTATATTATACAACTAAAAACACATAAAAATTATTAATTTTTACTTTATTAATTTATATAAATTTAATTATTTATCTAATAAATAATTTTACATTCATCTATAATAAACAAAATAAAAATATGATAAGATTTTATGAATTATTCTTACATTTCTGATTAATTGTCTAAAAATTGTAAAATTATAAAAAGATACTCGCAGTATAATTATATATTGTATAAAAGTTATATGGTTATAAAAGTTAAACTAGTTTCGTGACCCGTGAAAACCACGGGTTATTATTTTTGGGATTTCGGCTGGTATCCGACCCTAATATGTCTATGTTGGGTTTGTCTGATTGTAAATTTGGAGACCCAAAAGGTTACTTTTTTTGCTTAGTTGTTTAGTAAGCTTTCCCTCGACAAAATTTTAAAAATTGATATCTAATCGTTTTTTTTTCTGTGTTCAAATTATGTTGTTCTACAAAGCAACCCTTTTATTCTCTCTCTCAGTCTCCATTAAACCCTCATACCATCGTTGCACTGTTCAACAAACAATAAAAGAAGCAAACAGACACACGAGTAGCTGTGATTGCTTATGTATCCGCTAGCTAACCATGGTGCATTGGTGTGTATTAAATGGCTGGTTACTGAAGAAGAAATTGTTGTATTCAAACATGTTGTTGCATACCGAAGTTGTCTTAGTCTAATGGTTAAGACAGATCGAGGCACTGAGGATAATAAGTCCCAGGTTCAAATCCCCCCTCCCCTTTATTTTAATGCGACTAAGTGCGCACTTCGATTGACCAAAGAAAAACATGTTGCATTAAAGTTTGTTGTTGTTGGTTTTTCATTCATGGTTTCTTTATTGTCAATTTTGTTTATTTAATTTATGGATGTTGGTAAAATTGATACGATTGAGTTAGAATTTGGTAAATCTCGGGTGATTTAATAAATTAGGGTTGATCTTTATGTTTTGGCTGTTGTTGTTATCCCTATTTAGATTTGGTTTTATTCTTGGGAGTGAGCCGATATTATGATGGTTTTGACTTCCGAGCCTAAAATAATACGGCGCACCACCTTTGTTAATGGCATTGTCAACTTTTCCGCCCATTGATGTGAATGCGTATATTCTGTTGTAGGACCTGATGAGCCCTCTGAATTCAGTGGAGCGTGTTCCCCCTGCTGGATCTAATAATCCTTTTAGTAGCTCAGGTGGTTCTTTCAGTAATGGGAGTTTCACTTTCCCATTTTGACAGAAAATATTAAATTTGGGTCGGCAATTCTTTGAGGTCTGGCCAATCGATTCTTCTTTCCAGACTACGGCGTAACAAAACTCACATTGTTCGTTTGGGCCGCCAAAACTCCAACCTGTGATAGCTATGTTAATATACAAACTATGGAATATATTAGCTGATTACATTGAACCCTATAACAAATTTTACAGATGCTTAATTTATTTGATTAGTTAGAAAGTGTGGAATTTGTTAGCTGATAACGTTGCACCATATAAAAATTTCAATGAATATAGATACCTAGTTAAGCACTAAACTAATAATCAAATATATGTAGGGAATAATATATTGCACGGAGGAGGGAGGAGGTTATATTTATAGTAGGATAAGAGGCACTATTGTAGAATTTCACTACTTGAATAAAGTAGTGTAATGATAAACAAAGTGAGGCGTACTTGAAGATGGGTTGCTCGCTGTCTGGGTATTGTCCATACTTTCAGTTATAGTTCCAGTTGTGGTTCCTGCTGTGTTGTTTTTAAACCATGAGTAATTAAAACCAATGATGTGACTACAGTTAATCAATGATGTACATTACATTATTGTGAAGTACATTATAGGAAAATATACCTCGTGTGGTGTTCTCGCATCTTAACACCGTTGGGCTCGGAGAGTCGGAGTGGTAAGGTTGTTGTTTGTGTTTTCTGTATTTGTAGCCTTGCGTGGTCGGCCTCTTCAGCGACAACTCAGCTCCACGTCACCAATGTCTATATAATTTATCCACCCAAAAAAAGTTCTTGTTAGGTGAGATCAGCTTAGGGACAAAAGTAAGTCGAGTGGCTGCCTAAAATCACTACTATGATGGTGGTTAAAAAGAATTAACAAATAATAAAGTATGGCATACTTGAAGCCGGGTTCATGATCGGGGCAGCACGAGATTGGTCATGCAAGCATTCGGAAGTGAACACTGAACCTGTATTTTATGATTCAAACAATTATAGGTAAGCTGATGACATTGTACACTATACAAATTTCAATCAATATAGAAACCTAGTTAGACCCAAGTACTATGAAAGTGATAAAATAGCGTAAACAAATAATAAAGTATGGCGTACTTGAAGCCGGGTTCATGATCGGGGCAGCAGGAGATTGGTCATGCGCGGTCTCGGAGGTGTACACTGAACCTGTTTTTTAGTAATCAAATAGTTTTGTGGAATTTGTTAACTGATGAAGTTGTACACTTTAAAAATTTCAATAAATATAGAAACTCAGTTAGATGCTAAATTGTTTTGATTAGTGGGTGTAATATTGTTTTACTGTTTAATAAAATTTTCCGTCAAGGCAAACTCTTTACTGGATATAATGTTGCAGGGGAGGAGGTTATACTTATAAAAGAATAACATGAGGTATTGTGAAATTTCAATGCTCGAAGAATGTGTGAAATTTAATGAGAACCAAAGTGAGGCGTACTTGTATTGGGCATACTTTCAGCCGAGGTTCCCTTTTTTTAATAAAAATTGTGAGTAATTAAAATCCAATGTCTTGTTTACAATTGATCAATAAAAACCATTTTCGGAAATAATACCTCGAGTGCTGTTTTCGCATCATAACACGGTTGGTCTCGGAGTGGTAAGGTTGATGTTTGGGTTCCCTTGAATTGTGGCCTTGCGCAGTCGACCTCTTTGGCGATATTTCATCTCTACATCATCATTGTCTGCGTAAATTTACCGGTAGAAATACTTTTTGTTAGATAAAATAAAGTAAACTACTGGAATCAGGCTGGTACCTGCCTAGGTGCTTTAGTATCAGGGGGATAAAATAAAGTCAACAAACAATAAATATGGCGTACTTGAAGTTTGGGGGATCATTTCAGAAAGTCAAAAACATAAATAGAGTGGGGTAAGCTTACCGCCTTTCTTGTTTTCGGAGCTGAAACCCACTTGTGGGACGGTGGCTGCTAAGACGGGGTTCTCAGCATTTGTTGGTTTCCGAGGACGTCCTCTTCTACGGGGACTCCATGCCATTTTGCCGATAGAAAAATTAGCAATTGTTATGTTGACATCAGGGTTTGAGGTACCTGTCAAATGGCTCGTTGTCGGAGAGACAGTCGGTTCAATGTCCATGCCATCAAACGTCGAACCTGCATCCCACAATATGGTAAATAAGAAAAGTATGTTTGCAATTGGTATGTTGAACAACTAATTTTCTACGGCTAACTCTGAATTTATATTCAAGAATGCAACTATCAGACTATGTATGTATGTGCTTGAAGGAGTTATACACTTAACAGAGGAGAGCGAAAAGAGAAACATTGGGCAAAGAGCAAATAAATTTAACTTATTTGGAAATTGGGGTGTATTTTTGGAAGTGCAAAAGGAAAGGTTGAGATAGTACTCCGTATATGTGAGTAAGGCTGGCAACAAATGCGATTTTTGCTCCTTGATGCGTACATTAACAACTTTCGATTCTTAAAGCTATTACTTTCAAATTTTCTAAAAGGGCAGAAGAGGACCACCTGTGTTGGCTTCACTCGTCAACACCGTCGGCCGTGAGGTGTTGGGGGTGACCAAACTTAAGTCATTGACTTGTCACCTTACGTGTACGGCCTCTCTTACGATGACCACGCTCCATATCAAAACTGTTGGTTTAAGTTTTGGGGAAAGAGGTCAGTAGACATGTTAAAGAAACCATAATTAAACCAATAATTGGAAATATGCATAAAAGTAGACGTTTAAGGTGCTTCAGAGGTAGTGTTGAGTCAAGTTATGTCCCCTTGTTGTCCGGCCACTTGTAAATAGATTACGGGCAACTGGTTAGTAGACATGTCAAATAAGTCTTAATAAAACAAATAATGGTAAATATGCCTAAAATTAGACGTTGGAGGTGCTTCAGAGGTTGAGCCGAGTGGAGTTTAGGCTCCTTCAATAAGTCGGAAACGCCAGCAAACCTGCACAGAAACCAGACCGACATACGGGAAAACTCTTGGCATACCGTTTCATGCTATTATTGTTTCATAATAACCCGGATGGAAAATTATACTCAACTATATCAATTAACATACTCAAATCATGATTAACACCAGGACTTCAAACTCGTGAACATTGACAGACACAAAATGAAAACCAAACAAAGCAATCAGCATGTAATTAAGGGAATACACATAAAATAGGCAGAACTTTTGTAAATATTCTCATCAGTTATGCATCATATCAGTTATAAGTCAGCATAAATTAATTGAAATGTAATGCTAAAGAATAAGTAGCCCCAAAAAATTGATCAGCTTGCGGATTTGCTAAATAATCGAGTAAATTTCTATGATTAAGTACGATAGTGTAATCGTAAATAATAAGACAAATTCGCTTGCTAGCCCATTTGAACTCCAGCTTGCATTTAGGGGGGGTGGTAAGTTGCCAAAGAAAATACGTTACCAACCTATCTCAACCAAGTAAATTGGTTTCAAACCAATTTTACATAAAAATAAAAGCGATTGATGGTTTCGACGACCCATGGGAAGGGATGATTGACGATTCTGTGCGTGAATACTTAGAACTCTTGGATTTGCAATAGAGAATATATAAAATATAGCCCAATTTAATCATATTATATGGAGTAATCAATTTAGGGAGGCAGACGGACTACAATTAATTGTCATCAATACAGGAGCAAGTAACCGTGAGAAGGGGAGATTGAAAAGGCGCAATAAATTTAAGCAGTAACACACCTTTGATATGCCGTCACCGCCACCAACCTGGAGAGATTTGCGATAGAGAATATACAAAATATAGCCCAATTTATTCATATTATATGGAGTGATCCATTTAGGGAGGCAGACGGACTGCAATTAAGTGTCATCAATACAGGAGCAAGTAACCGTGAGAAGGGGAGATTGAAAAGGCGCAATAAATTTAAGCGGTAACACACCTTCGATAGGCCGAGACCCGCCAACAACCCGGACACAAGTAGCGGCTGGCGTTCGAAGACGGAAATGATGGGCTGAATATAATCCCAATTCAACGGCGTCGAGGGAGGTCTCCGAACTGGCCATCTCGGTAGCGGTATGAGGAACAAAGAGGAGATGATATTTTGGAGGTTGGGTGGGGAGGCGATTTATGCGGGTTGACTGTATATGGTGATTGTGGGTAAACGATGACTGAGATAGTTGATAGAGCTGCGTGTGTCTTTCTGGTTGAATTGTTGACATGGATTTTTTTAATCAAGGTGGCATTTAGTAGAAATACGTGGCATTTAGCATATGCTTACGTGGATTTTAGTTGGACATTTTGTTTCCCCTTTTAATAATATTTATAGAAGTTATAAAATTGATAAAAGTTTATGTGTTGGCATTTTGATTGCAAATGTGTCATTAACAAAGCAAATGTGGCATAGTAATTATCTGACGTGGCTTTTTACAATCACACGTGGCTTTGTTGACGTGGACTTTATGAGCCATTTTAATTTAGGCTTTTAATAGTATTTTATAGATTTTGTATTTGATTAATTGGATTATAAAAATGAATTTTGGTGGAATTTCATGATAAATAAAAAAATGGGGGTTAATTTCACTTTTGACTAAAGTTAAGGGGTTTGATTGCTACAATTTAAACTTAAAAGGCCTAATTTCAACATTGAACAAAGTTAAGGAGTCAAATTGCCACTTTCGTGCACTTATCTCTATTAAAGTTACACTTATTTTTATTAAAATTACACTTATCTTTATCTTTTCTATTAAAGTTACAGTTTTCTCTATTAAAGTTATACTCTGAATAGACTAAAGTTATACATTTAATGGACTAAAGTTACACTCTCAATGGACTAAAGTTACATTTTTAATATGGACTAATGATTACACTCTCAATGGACTGAAATTACACTCTCAAAAGACTAAAATTACACTCTCATTGACTAAAATTACACTCTCAAAAGACTAAAGTTACACTCCTAAAAGACTAAAGTTACACTTATAAATCAATTAATCTACAATAAGTTGTGTTAAAATTACCAAAATTTAAAATAATATTCGTCAAAATCACTCGAAAAAGACTAAAGTTCCACTCGTAAAACGCAAAATTGTCGTAAACTTGCTTTAAAATTACAAATTTTAAAATAAAATCCGACAAAATGACTTCGAAGTATAAAGTTACACTAATAATGATTAAAGTTAAACTCGTAAAGGACTAAATTTACACTCTAAAAATCCTAAAATGTCGTAAACTTGTGTCAAAATTACAAAAAAAAAAAAAACAAGGGATATTCTACATGGTACCCCGCAATTTTTTGACTCTTTACATGGCACCCCTACACTTTTTAAAACATACATGGTACCCCTAATTGTTGTCATTATCACTAAGTGTACCCCTAAATATTATTTTCCATCAACTAAACTCAGTTTTAGGCGTTAGGTAATGACTTGGACGCGTAACCAAACTTGTCATTTATTATCACATGACATAAGGACTCTATTAGGCTCAATATCCATCTCGATCCTAATATTTATTGATATATACGGGCTAAAAAAATTTTGACGGAAAATTTATTGATTCCTTGCCAAATTATCACGTCCAAAGATGGATATTAAGCCTAATAGAGTCCTTATGTCATGGGATGATAAATGACAAGCTTGGTTACGCGTCCAAGTAATCACTTAACGCCTAAAACTGAGTTTTTATTGACGGAAAATAAAGTTTAGGGGTACACTTAGTGATAATGACAACAATTAGGTGTACCATGTATGTTTTAAAAAGTGTAGAGGTACCATGTAGAAAGTCGAAAAATTGAGGGGTACCATGTAGAATATCCCAAAAAACAAAATAATATACGTTAAAACCGCATTTCAGTTTAAAGTTACACTTTTTTGTGTGTTAAAGTTACACTCGTAAAAGTATTAAGGTACACTTGTAAAACAGTAAAAGTGTCATAAAATTTGCATTAATTTGGAAGCATAAGAAGACAATAGGTAGTGTTAAGTGTGTATGATAATGAATTAGTGAATGTATAATTAAGGCTAGAGAGAGAAAGTGAAATTAATTAGTGTATAGGAAACTAATTATGTTAAGTGTGTTTCTTTTTTTTTAATCACAACCATCCACACAATGCTTGATATAATAAATGTGGTAGGGACTTAGGGACTCAAAATATATGAGGGACTCATAAGAACTTTACTCTCTCTCTCTCTCTCTCATCTCTCTCTCTCTCTCTCTCTCTCTCTCTCTCTCTCTCTCTCTCTCTCTCTCTCTCTCTCTCTATATATATATATATATATATATATATATATATATATATATATATATATATATATATATATATATATATATAAGGCATCACTTGAGTCCATCCCTTTTCTCTTGACTCCATGAGTCCTCCTGAGAACCTTTGGATGATGGATGGGTGACATTGAAATTAAAAAAAAAAGATTAATGGGTCATTAACACACTTCTTTCACTACGTTTACTAATCCACATTAATTAAACACTAATTCACTATATGTAATTTATTCTCTCAACCACTTCTCTCTCATCTCACACAATTAACATCCCCTCATCTCTCTAAAACACAAAAAAAAAATCAAAACCCCAAAAAAAATTCCCTCATCTCTTCCTTACTCATCATCACCACCACCCACCCCGACACCACCACCCACCCCGACACCACCACCATCACACGACCACCTTCGCCACCACTCACCCTGCCACCACGACCTCCACGACCGCCATCCGCACCCGACACCACCACCACTCAGCTCCCCCATTCTCGGCAGCCGCCCGACACCACCCACAACGCCACCAACCAACCACCACCAACATCCCACAACCACAAAAAAAAAACAAATAAAAACTAGATCTACGAAAAACAAAGATAGATCTACCACCAAACCACCACCACCACCACACCGCGACAACAATAACGCCGCCCACAACAAGCAAACCACCGCCCACAACAACGCTGCCAACAATCTACCCACGTCGCTGCCGCTGCCGCCACCTGCCCACGCTGCTGCTGCTGGCGCCTGCTCCACACGCTGTTAGTGGTTGCGAATGGTGGTGGAGGTTGACGATGAGTGGGTTGCGGCTGAATATGGGTGGTGAAGGGTTATGTGTGGTTGTCGTTGTTTGTTGTTACTTGTTTGTGTAGTTGTTGGTGTTGGTTGGGTCTGTCGTTGTCGTTGTTGTTTTGTTTTAATTTTTTTTTATTCTTTAGATTTCTTGTGTAGGTAGTTGTTATTGTTTGGTCAGTCTTTATTGTTGTGTTTTTATTTTTTTATTCTTTTTTTTTTCATTTTTCAGATTTCCTTTTTTAAATATCGTCTTGTTTTATATTTTTTCAAATCTTGTCTTCTTATATATCTTTTTTTCTTCAAATTTCATATTTAAAATATCGTCGTGTCATTTATTTTTTCAAATCTTGTCTTACACATTCCCTTTTTTTAGATTTTGTTTTTCAAATCTCGTTTTTTTGTAAGATCCTTTTATTTTAATGTTATATTTAGATCTATTAAATAGATCTCAAATAATTTGTAGATTTTAGTCCTAGATCTACTCACAAGGACCACAATTACACACATAAAAGAACAAAGTTACATTTATAAAGGACCAAAGTTACACTTAAATATGAGTAAATTTTTGAAGTGAAGGTGGTGGTAGTAGTGGGTATGGTTTGGTGGTGGAGGACGGTGGTGGTATTTGATAGTGGTCGGACTTATAAAGGACCAAAGTTACACTCAAAGGACTAAAGTTACACTCATGAAGAATGAAAGTTACACTCATAAATGACCAAAGTTACACCAAAAGATCAAGGTTACACTCAAAAGGACCAAAATTACACTCGTAAAGCATCAAAGTTACGCTTGTAAAATGTTAAAATTGTATAAATTCAAATTTTTAGAGACAAAACCACCTTTAAAAATCAAAGTTACACTCTTAAAATACGATAGTTACACTCGTAAAGAATAAAGTTACACGTGTATAATGTTAAAATTATATAAATTTAAAGTTTTATTCACAAAACCGCCATAAAAAATCAAAGTTACACTCTTAAAATACCATAGTTACACTCGTAAAGTATCAAAATTACACTTGTAAAATGTTAAAATTGTAAAAATTCAATATTTTATATACAAAATTGACCTTAAAAAATCAAAGTTACTCTTTTACAACTCAGAGTTACATTTGTAAAATGCTAAAATTGTATAAATTCTATTTTTTATATGCAAAATCGACTTTAAAACATCAAAGTTACACTTTTATAACTTAGAGTTACACTTGTAAATGTAAAATTGTAAAAAATTTAATTTTTTAAATACAAAATCGACTTTAAAAAATCAAAGTTACACTTTTACAACCTAGAGTTACACTTGTAAAATGTCAAAATTGTAAAAATTCAAATTTTTATATGCAAAACCGCCTTAAAAGGTCGAAGTTACACTTTACAACTTAGAGTTACACTTATAATCTCATAAACTCAAAAGTCATTAATTAGGGGCTAAAAGTCATTAAATACAAACTAGAGAGAGAAAGCCAATTAATGAGTACTTAGGTAATTAAATTAGTGTTCAGTGTATTTTTTTGCTTTCAATCTCAACCATCCACCTCTTCTCTTCTAATGGTGTAGATGAGGACTTAGGGACTCAATGGAAGAGGAGGACTCAATTGAACTCTCTCTCTCTCTCTCTCTCTCTCTCTCTCTCTCTCTTTATATATATATATATATATATATATATATATATATATATATATAAAGAGAGAGAGAGAGAGAGAGAGAGAGAATTGAAGTTACATTTACAGATTAAAGTTTCACTTATAAAACATTAAAGTTACATTCCAAAAAATGTTTAGAAGTTTCAAATCTTAACCATCAATCTTAGAAGATCTAATGGCTAGGATTAGGACTTAGGGACTCACCATTTTAGGTGAACTCACTTGAGCTAGCAGAATGCATTTATGGTTGTCATTTATAAGCTACCCACCCCTCGTTGTTGGGATATGCACAGCTGTTGTACGTTGACAGGTACCCAATAAGTTATGATAATTGGTAAGACAAGCATTTTCTATCTCCTGAGGATCATGATAAAGAATCCCAACTTGTCCCCTTATACTCATAACTCTATTGTGGATTTGCTTGGACCTAATATGATTATGAAAAAATCTAGTATTCTCATCCCTATTACTAATCCAGTCAGTTTTAGCTTTCTGACAAAGGAAGCTATGTTGAATTTTAGAAAGCTTTCTATAGGTCTCAGCAGTTTCACACTCAGCAGCAACAAGAGTAGGATCACTTGAGTTAGCATTCATTTGAATATGAATGTCCTACAGTAAAGCCTGAGCTATACCCACTGCTTTCTTAATATCAGAAAATTTATTCCTATTCAAAGCTCTCATAGGCTGCTTCAGTTGCTTCAGCTTTGTCACCACTTTATACATAAGAGTACCAGACACATGCATGCATCAAACATTCTGCACCACACTAGTAAAGTCATCATCAAGACTCCACATGTTATAGTATCTAAATTGTCTCTTGGGAGGAAGTTTTAATTGTCTTCTATAGCACACACATGGATTGTGATATTAAAAGCCCTTCAGGCAAAAAACGTGCATAAGCATTTAGGGCTGGGCACCGGTCCAAAACCGGACCGGAATGGACCGGAACCGGAATCGAAAAAATTCATGGACCGGAACCGGACCGGATTACAAAAATTCTAGTTCGGGACCGGACCGGTTGGACCGGAATTACCTACTTTTTCAAATTCCGGTCCATTGGACCGGAATAAAAATACAATTTTAAGAAAAAAAATGCAAATAACAATAATTCCGGGCATTCCGGTCCAAACCGGTCCGGACCGGAAACCGGAATCTTGGAAAATAGTGGACCGGAGACCGGACCGCAAATTTTAATTCTGATTCCGGTCCACTAGATTCCGGTCCGGACCGGTCCATTTTTCTGGTCCAGACCGGATTATGCATACCCCTATAAGCATTAGGATAAAGATTCATCCACTCTGAATTGATGAGGAATCTATCTATTCTTGAAAATGAACGAGAAAGTGGATCTTTTTTTTATTGTTGCAAGTATAGAAGGCTCCCTGGCCTTTGATATCAGCAAGCCCACAATACTGCACACATTCTCTGAACTCGGCTATTTCTTACCACTGGACATCTCTTCCTATTCTCTCATTATAATTCAACACATTATTGAAGTCACCACAAATCCCCCAAGGCCCTTTATGGTTATCTTTAATGTATTTCATATGAGCCCACAAATCACCCCTCTCACTGTCTTCTTTAAAACCATAGACCATAGAGAAAAGAAATTATTCTCCAGTAGCAATTTTAGTCACCTTAGTTGTAATTACTTGAGCATTCATTTGAAGAGTTATGACAGTGAATATTTGAGAAGACCAAATAATCCATACTCTGCCCCCATGGTGATAATTATTATTATTATTATTAATACCAGACCAATGAGTTCCTACGTTATTCAAGACACTATCAAAATCTTGTAGTTTTACCTTTCTTTCCACTAGCCCATAGAGCAAAATATTATTTTGATGCAAAAACTTCTTAACGTCCTGTTGTTTATTGATCCCAATTATTCCCCTCACATTCTAACTACGAATACAATCCATTACCAACTACTCCAGGTGGTTCCTTCTGTCTCCCATTTAATTGAGAATTCCTATTTGGACTTAGAGCATCAACATATGACTTAGTTGGAGATATATCCTTCCTTAAACTCTGCTGTTCTTGCCTAATTACTTGTTGAATGACAGGAGGAGAGAATGCAATGAGAGAAGAATCATGATATATAATTCCCCCAAAAGGAGGATCAACATCCACCTGAGTCCCACATGATTGAGTCACCACATGAATACCTCTTGCACCCTTCTGAACAGGCCTCCAAACTTTCTGAGGAGGTTTAGGGACATGCTCAGGATTAGGTTTAGGAACAGGTACTACTGACTTTTTCTTACACATCTCCCTTGTGTGTCCAATCCCTCTACAGCTACCACAAATAAAGGGCTTCCACTCATACTCCACCAAAACACTAACTTCAATGCCTTTTTCATCCTTAAAATATAGCTTATCTGGGAAGTCCTGTCCAATTTCCACTTCTACCAAAAGTCTCCCAAATCTGGACCTTGTCTTTTCCTCAGTAGCAGCATCCCTCTTAACAAAATTGCCAAGAAGCCCTGCCAATTTCCCAAGGCTAGATTTGCTCCAAAATTTGAGAGGCAAGCCACACAATCGAAGCCAAATAGGGACATGCTTAACTCTCTTTTTCAACAGACTATAGGTTTCAGTCCAGGGCTTAACAATTAACGGTTTGTTATCAGACATTGGGAACCCTTGTTGTAACACCAGACTTTGACACCTTTAGTAGAGAATCTCACCAAGAACACTCCATTAGGAAGGAAAGAAATTTTGTCAAATTTATACACCCCCCATAACTTGTGAACAAATCCTGATAAGAGCTCACATGGCGTATTACTACCTAGGACATAACAAACAACCGCAGATCTCATAAACTAAATATTCATTAGTGAGTTTTAGTAATTCCCGAGACATACTAGCAATAGGACTATTAGGTCTAGAAGTATTAGTACACTTACCCTTCACCAGATTCCATTCCCCAACCGCTTCATCATCATCTTGTTCTAAACAAGAGTGAGGAGCATCTTCTACTATATCACCCAGATCCAGCACCGGAATGCCAACAATATCACTCATATCTTTCATTTTCTAAGAATCAAACGATTGAGGAACACCAACACGCCCATGAGACGATTCCGGTTTATCCATATCCAAGTTGAGATCAGAAACACTCGAGAAACAAAGTCTAAGTTTTACTTTAGATTGTGATTTAATCTTAGATTGAGATTTTTCTGTGATTTTCCTTGCCATTGTGCAAGTTAAAATCCCAGAAACCCTAGAGAGAAGTCAGAGAAAACTCTCTCTAGAAATCCCATTTTTTATTTTCTATTCTAGTTATATTATAGTTATTTCACTTCTATTTTAGCTTATCATAGGGTGGTAATAATTCTCACAGGCTTCTTTGTTCAAGCTTATCAAAGTTGTTGATGATGAGAAAAATTTATATAGAAAAGAAATTTTTAATGCTTGGGACAGCGTCAGTGAGAATAGCCAAGGAACCCTTGACAATGGAGCCGATTTGGTAATTTTTCACTTCTCTCTTTTTTTTTGTTGTTGATTAGCTTTATTATTTTTTTTATATTCTTTTTAAAATTTATTATGAATATCTGTTTTATCATGTCAAGTTTTTATTCCTGTTCATTTTGGAGATCATTTTTTCTGTGCTGCTGTTAATTATGTGGAGAAGACTGTGGACTATTTTGATAATCGTGTATACGATGATTTTTAAGATAGTATCTAGGTGTCGGCTACCAATTCTATTATACGTACCTTATACTAAGTTATTTTCTTCACCTACTTCTTTTAAATATATGTTTTGTTCACGAAGGATTGATTTTGTTTTTAAATTTAACCAGATTGAAATATTTGGTAGTTTTCTTGTCAAGAAAGGTTTGAAAGTGTCATACTACAGTTTTATGAGTCTCTGGGTACTCTATCGAGTAGGCCTTACTCTGTCGAGTAAGGGTGTTTTGCATTTTAAAATAGTTTCTGACCTGTAGGGTACTCTATCGAGTAGCCTTAGGTACTCGATAGAGTAGCCGACACTCGATCGAGTAGGTCAGTTACTCGATCGAGTAGCCCGGTTTATGGGTGATGTTTTGTCGGGTTTTGTTAATAACACGGATTAATATATATAATTATTTCCGTCATCTTTACAATACACTTTTACAAACCTAATCACATTGAAAAGAGATTCAAGTTACGTTCTTCGCATTCATCCGTGTTACTGACAAATCCCGGAGCTTGAGAGGTCGGATTTCATCATTCTTTGTATCATTGTGATCCTTGCGTCAAGGGTAAGTCCTACGTACCATTTTTATAGCATTTGGTTAAGGTTGTTTAAACCCTAATTTTGGGATTGAAGGTTTTCTATGTTTATGTTGATGTGGTAGTGATTGTATGATTATGTGTATAGGAGAGGGTTTCGTAGAGGAAAAGTTTTGAGACAGCTGCTAGATCGTCTGATGTATGTGTTGCATTCCAGGTAGGGTTTCCCTACTCAATATTAGTCCCATAATGTGTTGGTGATGATTTGTGATTGTTGATTGTTGTCATACGAGTATTGTGATGGTTGTTGGTTTTGATTGCTGTTTAATGGTTGTGATTGTTTGTCTCTGGTTCTCGAGATGCGTTCTCGGCTGAGTGGAGTCACTTGCGGGAGTGGCTTCACGCCCTAGTTTCGCCCTCCGTAGAACCCGCCACGGGAGGGGATGTGCACATTAATGGGACAGGGTTATCGCTCGGTATGATGAGCGGGGATTTGGTGGGTACGGCTGCGGTCCCCCACTTTGGCGGGCTAGGGTCCAAAGTGGACAGTCGGTCACGGAGATTGATTGGAGTGGGTGTGATTGTGTGTGTGACCGTTTGAGCTGTGTTGTTTGTTGTGTTGTTGGATTATATAAATTGTGTGATTAGTACTAACCCCGTTTAAATGTTTTAAAAACTGTGGTGATCCATTCGGGGGTGGTGAGCGATTATTGAGCGGTATGATATGACGCGTATGGGATAGCCGGATGAGTCATCACGTGGCGATTAGAATTCTTCCGCCGTGTCGACGATGTTTTATAGCTTTGATAGTTTTAGCAGTAGACCGTCTGAGAGTCTTGTATTTCTTTTTATCAGTTTTGGAGTTGGTATGTAATTACTTTAAACATTATTTACTTTTAAGTATGTTTCGTTATTGTCTTATGATTATCATTGCCTCGGGAAACCGAGATGGTAGCACTTCCATGCCTTAAGTGGTCCTAGTAAGGCACTTGGAGTATGGGGGTGTTACAAAATGGTATCAGAGCGACGATCCTGAAACCTGTAACCAATGAATCTAATGAACCTAGGGAGTCTAATTAAAATGAACCTGGGGTAGAAGTTGTAGAAGCTAATGCAAAGACTTGGGAGACGTCCTAAAGACGCGAACTCGCCCTACAATTTTGAACCGGTCACCATGGGATATGAGTCGGGATCCCTATGTGTTTATCTTGTGAATTGTGTATCTATATAGTGATGTGTGACATGAATCAGTGGATGTACGTATGTGGATAATGGGAATGTGTATAAAAGATGGTGATGATGTGATTTCATATGTTGTTGGTTGAAAGCATGTCGCATGATTGTTGGTTTACAATGTTGGTTGGAATTGTTAGAAAAGTGTATGAGAATGATGAGTAATGTGGTGGAAAAAGGAAGTAGTTCATATGTGATATGATTATACATAATTTTGTTTGTGTAATTTTATATAATAATTTCTCATACATGTCTACTATTGTTCATATGTATATGTTGTATGAAGAATGTGGTGGAAATGGGTGAATTGATTGGAAAAGATGGAGTGGCAATTGCATGAGAATATGAATTTTATGATTATGAATATGTTTAGGTGACGAAGTGTATTTGTAGAATTGTTGTATTAGTAACATGGAAATAGGATTTGTAATGTATGAGTATGTTTTGTTTACGAAAAGTGATAGAATAAAAGCATGTGGGTAAGTCATGATTGGCAAGTTAAATAAATTATTTGCATGATGAATGTTGTTGCTTTACTTTCGAAAAGAGTAACATGTGATTAGGACTACTGGTTTTATGAGTATTGGGTTGTTTTTGTTAACCTTGTTGTCGTTTAAGTTGTTTGGAAGTAAAATCAAGTAGTTGTATTTTTCGATTATAAATAGGTTGTCTTTAAACTGTTATAACTTGAGATTTATAAATGATTTTAATATGATTTTAATTGGAGGTGATAGCTTGTTCTTTTATGATTCTAACGATAGGTCACACGCCCAAAACGACCAAGAAACGAGTGATTTATGACCGTTTTACGAAAATTGGACAGTGCTGAGAAATGCAGGTACTCGATCGAGTGGCCCACACTCGATCGAGTGCACCTTGGTACTCGATCGAGTAGCCCCGGATAATTTGTAATATGTGTCTCTGACTTTCACCTACTTGATCGAGTAAGTCATTTACTCGATCGAGTGGCCTGTACTCGATCTAGTGACCCCTATTTTGGGTCATATGCTTATTTTTTGACTTCGTTGCATATTATGTTTAATTCAAAGGCATTATTTTGCTTCTTTATGCATTGTTTTACATGTATGTTGATCTTGACGCGTAAGTTACCCAATCATGTGGTGTAGTGAGTGGCACCTGTGGTGAGTATGAATTCGGTGGGAGGACATGAGTTATATGTGGTTGCGATAGATAGTGGAAAAAGAAAAGGAAGATCGTTATGGCTTAATTGAGACATAGAGCATGTTTTCTGAGATGAGATGAGATGAGTGATATGATTGTGTGTTGAGTAACGTAAAAGTAAGTGAATATGGGCAAGAGATGATGTGAGTCTAAGGAACGTGAGAATGAAAGGATTGAGAGTAAGGATGTGGATAGTGGCAACTTGAGATGTGTAAAGAATTATGGGGGGAGATGGTTAGGAGTCGTGTGGGTTAACAATATACATAGTGAAAGTTCGTTTTAAAGGGGTTGAGAAGAGTGATATATAGTGAACTTTGTGGAGACATGTCGCGAGGTGGATTTGTAGACAGTGAGTGAGTTTGGGAGATTTGGTCTAGTAAGAGGTGAAACTATTGTGGGATTTCCTTGGGCAATTAGCGGTATGAAAGGAATTTTGATTTCTAGAGATGTAAAAAAAAAAGGAGATGCAATTGTTTGAACATTAAACGTTGATTCTATGGACAGATTAGTGGCAAGGGTGAGTGATAGCAAGATAAGAAAAGATCGATGGAAGAAAGAGGGAGATGATATCGATATAAAATAATGAGATGTGAGTTTTGGAGCAATGAGAAGGTAACCGGGGCACTAAGGAGTTAGATATAAATAATGAAGAGTAGAAATACTAAGGGATTTTGTCGAGGGTAAACGAAAAGAATGAGAGGAGTAAAACTAGGAACATGTTCACCGAGGTTATGTGATATAAAAGTAAGGAATTGTCGAGATGTATGATACTATCACGAGGATTTGAGTTTACAGTATATAGAAGTCCAGGACAACATGATAATCATGAGTTTCGAGGAATTAAAGAAAGTAAAAGTTGGGTAAAGAATTTGCACGATATGAGATTTTGGTGGCGAGTCGGGTGACTATACAATTAAGGATAGTATTGGGAAGAATGTTGAGGTAATGTTGTTGATGGATTTGATGTTCGCTATTTGGGATGTTAACCACAGATAGGAAAGAAATCGTGATGTTTAGAGATGAGTGTAAGAGGTTTGATGCCCGGACAGTGGTAGTGTTATGGTGTGTGACTAGTGGTTAAGAGTGATGGTATATTAGAAAGGTAGCAATTCTAATGAGGTTGATTTTGTAGAGCCGGATTGATATGTATGGTTGTAAGGAAGTATAAGATGTGGTTAGATGAGGCGGGTGCTAATAGTTGAATAGTAATGGTATGGTTATACTTGACATGAGGTGATGGTTATGCGAATGGGGGGATATATTATGAGGGGCATATGAGTTAAGCTCGGGCGACAGGTAACCTTTATCGAGTGGTAACTTACGTGATCAAGACTGACTAGTTGGATGTGATTACGGGTCTATGATGTGTGTAAATGTTTGTGCGAGGTTCTGACCTCACGGGAAGTGGTATGGTGTGATAGTTATAAAGCTGTTATCTGAATGTTCTGTAATATATGTTGGACACAGTAATTTAATTGAATGATATTCAAAAAGGTAATAATTTGATTGATCTAGCATGACTGGTTATACTTGTATGTATTCATGATATATGTTATTCCATGATATGGTAAGGGGATGATATTCAGGAGGTTATTATCTGTTTAATTCATATAATATGTTGCATTGTGATTTAGTAAAGTGGATTTGAGTAAGTTTTTCTTGTCCGAGAAGTTATGTTGAGTCAATGTTTATGGGATTTTGTCTGTTGTGATGTCTATCGGTGTGGTTGTGGTGCCTCGGGTAGTGATCCGGGCACGGTACTTAATGTTGTGATGCGGGTATTTTCGCACTGGGGTGTGGCTGTTGGTGGCGGTGTTGCGATGCCGTCACCGGTTGTGGTGGAGTAGGCGTGATGATTATGATGCTTGTTTTCGAAAGTACATACCAGTTAAACATAGATTGTTGTTTGGTTTGCTGCTATTCCTTGTGAGTTTTGATTGAATGTGTAGACTGTTGTTTTGTTTGTTGATGTTTCTTACTAGTTTCAGCTTGGGTGTGAGGGTAGAGTATGATATGAAAGAGAGTTGTATATGTTTTCGTTGTTGTCATGATATAGTGATATTCTGTTGATGGGACATAGTTGTGAGAAGTTGTTACAGTAATTTTGATCTTGTTTTATGATGAGGTATCGGTAGTCATAGTCATGGCAAGTAATTCGTGGAACATGTGTTGTAATGATCTGAAAGCGGCAGGTGGTTCATAATATTTTGTTGAGATAGTGAGTGCAGGGTATTGGGAATTGGTGTCATGTTAAATTTAACTATGAGTTTAGCGGTAATGAAAGAAAAAAACTTGAGGATCTAGTGTGAGTGTACGTAACAAGTGTGGATCGTGAGTTATGCTTTTGACGATGGGAGTTTTATATAGTTTATATAGAGAGGTATGTCCTGTTGTGGTAATGTGGAAGAGTTGAAGTTTTGGGTTAAGCTGAAGATTTTGAGGTATAGGTTAGGTGGTGTGACGAGTGAATTGAAGTATGAGAATTGTTTAAGTAAGAGAGCCTTGGATATATGCATGGCGAGTGTGTAGAGTATAGGTGGTTATTTTTGACATGCGATGGTGATGAGGATAATAAGAAGATATAGCTAGGATTTAGTATTAGTGAGTTACGAGGACGTAACATTTGTCTTAAGAGGAGTAGGATGCGATAAAAGAGATTTTGATGGTTGTGCATATGGTAATATATTTGGAATTTTGAGTCTTGATGTAGAATAAAAGATTGATTCGTGTTGTGGGTGATTTTATTAAAGGTCATGACCGTGCTTGTAGTAGCGTGATGTTTAGGAGAGTGAGAATATTTCACTAGTGTTGACAGTTGGATGATTAGGTTATAAGTGTGAGTAAACTTCGAGGACGAAGTTCCTTTTAAGGGTGGTAGAATGTAACATTCCGTTTGATGTCTATGAGTATGTTGATATGGGATTTGGTAGTGGATGATATATTGTGGAGCTAGCAGCGTTAGAAGATGGTAGTTGGTAGTGTATGGAGTTAGTGTCGGGAGAGTTTATGATGTAGTTGATACGACATTGTGAGCGATGTGTGGAGGTAGGAATAGTTGGTGGAGTTGGTGTTAAGAGTTCATGGTTTCAGGTTTTATAAGTTGGGGTTTTGTTTTGAGTTCTTAGTAGCTTTGTTGCGTCTTGACCGAGTTAGTATGTTTGTTTTTTTTATGTATGGGTTGAACTTCGGGGACGAAGTTCTTTTTAAGGAGGGAAGACTGTAATACTACGGTTTTATGAGTCTCTGGGTACTCTATCGAGTAGGCCTTACTCTGTCGAGTAAGGGTGTTTTGCATTTTAAAACAGTTTCTGACCTGTAGGGTACTCTATCGAGTAGCCTTAGGTACTCGATAGAGTAGCCGGCACTCGATCGAGTAGGCCAGTTACTCGATCGAGTAGCCCGGTTTACGGGTGATGTTTTGTCGGGTTTTGTTAATAACAAGGATTAATATATATAAATCTTTCCGTCATCTTTACAATACACTTTTACAAACCTAATCACATTGAAAAGAGATTCAAGTTACGTTCTTCGCATTCATCCGTGTTACTGACAAATCCCGGAGCTTGAGAGGTTGGATTTCATCGTTCTTTGTATCATTGTGATCCTTGCGTCAAGGGTAAGTCCTACGTACCATTTTTATAGCATTTGGTTAAGGTTGTTTAAACCCTAATTTTGGGATTGGGGGTTTTCTATGATTATGTTGATGTGGTAGTGATTGTATGATTATGTGTATAGGAGAAGGGTTCGTAGAGGAAAGGTTTTGAGACAGCTGCTAGATCATCTGATGTATGTGTTGCATTCCAGGTAGGGTTTCCCTACTCAGTATTAGTCCCATAATGTGTTGGTGATGATTTGTGATTGTTGATTGTTGTCATACGAGTATTGTGACGGTTGTTGGTTTTGATTGATGTTTAATGGTTGTGATTGTTTGTCTCTGGTTCTCGAGATGCGTTCTCGGCTGAGTGGAGTCACTTGCGGGAGTGTCTTCATGCCCTAGTTTCGCCCTCCGTGGAACCCGCCACGGGAGGGGATGTGCACATTAATGGGACAGGGTTATCGCTCGAGATGATGAGCGGGGATTTGGTGGGTACGGCTGCGGTCCCCCATCGGCGGTGGTCTGGTCCAAAGGACAGCCGTGACGGAGATTGATTGGAGTGGGTGTGATTGTGTGTGTGACCGTTTGAGCTGTGTTGTTTGTTGTGTTGTTGGATTATATAAATTGTGTGATCGATCGACCCGTTTAAATGTTTTAAAAACTGTGGTGATCCATTCGGGGTGGTGAGCGATTTATTGAGCAGGTATGATATGACGCGTATGGGATAGCTGGGATGAGTCATCACGTGGCAGTTAGAAGTCTTCCGCTGTGTCAAACGATGTTTTATAGCTTTGATAGTTTTAGCAGTAGACCGTCTGAGAGTCTTGTATTTCTTTTTATCAGTTTTGGAGTTGGTATGTAATCACTTTAAACATTATTTACTTTTAAGTATGTTTCGTTATTGTCTTATGATTATCATTGCCTCGGGAAACCGAGATGGTAGCACTTTCATGCCTTAAGTGGTCCTGTTAAGGCACTTGGAGTATGGGGGTGTTACAGAAAGAGGCAGTGAGGTCTGCAATTTCAAATTTGTAGATGTGGCTTTTGGGTTGAAATTGGAAGGTGCTCTAAACTTAGGTTATGGAGTTTTTGCCAAATACAATTACTCTTCTCCACTTACACTTCTTAATCCGCTTTTACATATGGATTCGCCTTGCTTCATTTGTTTTTCCTCATTTGCTCACGAGCTATTTGACAATAAAATTGCAAAAAATCGAGTCAAATAAAGGATTAAATATGGGGCAAAACGCTACTAAAATAATACTTATCACTCTCTTACAAGACAATAACACCAGAATAACATCGGAATAACAACAGAATAATACCAGAATAACAACGTCGTAACACCACAATAACACCAGAATAACATTAGAATAACAGAACAATAACACCAGAATAACAACATAATAACACTAGAAAAACAAGTGATAGCACAAAAAAAAAATATAAGAGTAACACTGGAATAACAGTTAAAAAATGGAATAACAGGTGGTAACAATAAATAAATAAAAGATATAAAAGGTAAGATAATGAGAAAAATAGAGAAACATGAGAACATCAGAGTAACACTACAATAACACCTGAATAACACTACAATAACACCAAAATAACAGTACAATAACACCAAAATAACACCACAATACCACGTGTTATTATATTATAACAAAATAAAAATAAAAATAAAAGACAAAAAAAGAAAATTTACACTCGAATAACAGGCATTGACCCAAAAAATAAACTGGAATAATATGTGCTAACACAAAAAATTAAATAAATTAAAGGGTAACATAATAAGAAAACTAGAGAAGCATAACAACATAAGAATAACACTAGAATAACATGTGAGCACAAATTCACACTAAGAAACCAAACTCACAAGATCCCAACTCTCTCTCTATAACACCCGTAATTTTTATAAAATCTATTTTTGACTTTTAGTCACAAATTTATATTTTTAAATTATTTTTATAAAATATAGGTTGATATATATATATATATATATATATATATATATATATATATATATATATATATATATATATATATATATATATATATATATATATATATAGAAGAAGGATCAAGTGAGTCCACCCAAATTCATTGAGTCCATGAGTCCTCTTAAGGGCCATTGAAAAGATAGGACGGAGGGTTGAGATTGAAGGGGAAAATGGAGGGATTAATGCTAAATGGAGGGGATTGAAGCTAATTAATCACTTTCCCTCACTACCTTCACTAATCAACTACTAATTTTACTATATAACTTTTATTTTCCACTCACTTCTCTCTCATCTCACACAATTATCATTCCTCTCATCTCTCTAAAAATAAAAAAAAAATTCAAATCCTCTCAAAAATCCAACAAAAACCAAATAATTCAAAAAATCCAAAAAAAAAATTCCACCCTCATTCTCTCATTATCCTCATCAGTCATCACCCACCACTCACACCCGTCACCACCACGACACACCACCCACCACTTACACACCCGCCACCGCCACCGCCACCACGACGCACCTCTCCTGCCGGCCACTTACACACCACCATCCACCCACACACCCGCCACCACCACTCCCCGCGACAACCACCACCAGCATTACCAAAAACACTACACACCACCCAACCAAAAATGTCACACACTAGATCTGAAAAAAAAAAGCTCTCCGTCGTCCCCTCCTCTGCCGCCTTCTCCCTCCCCCTCTCCTTCTTCACTTCGCTTCTCCTTCTCCATTTCACCTCTCTGTCGCATGCCACCAACCAGTCACAACCAACAACCCGCCAGAACCGCCCACGATCTCCCACAACCACCACCACCACAACCCGACAACCTCACCTTTCTCCCTTTTTTTCCAGATCTGAGCCCCCACCACGCTCCAGCCCTGCCGCACCCTCGCGGACAACCAACGACCACGGGTCGCACCCTCACCGCACCCGCACCCACGACCACGGGCTGTTCTCTCAGCCTTCATTTTCCATTTTTTTCTATTTCAGATCTGCAACTAATGAGGGACGTGGGTGGGTGACGTATGGTGGTGGTTGTGGCAGCATGGTGTTGTGGTTGTGGCGGGTGAATTAAGGGAGTGAGAAATGAGAGGAGGGAGGTGGGTTGTGAATTAATTTCATTTTTTTGTTAATGTGTTTGTCATTGTGTATAAATGGTGGTGGTTGTTGTGTTTGTTGTCGTTGTTTTTTTTTTCAACAATAAAGTGTTATGTTTATTATTATTGTTATTATTATTAGATTTAATGTTATATTTTTGTTAGATGTTTTTTTTTTCAGTCTCTCTTTATTAGATCTAGTGTTGTTGATGTTGTTTTATCATGATTTTTATTCTAGATCTAATAAATATATTTATTATACTCAGATTTTTTTACATTTACAATCGTAATTTTTTACATTTACACTCATATTTCTTTACATTTACACTCATATGTCTATACAATTACACTCGTATTTCTTTACATTTACACTCATATTTCTTTACATTTACACTCATATGTCTTTACAATTACATTCGTATTTCTTTACATTTACACTCATAATTTTTACATTTACACTTGTATTTCCTCACATTTACACTCGTTTTTATTTAAATTTACACTTGTATCTCCTCACATTTACACTCGTATTTCTCTTAAATTAACACTTGTATCTCCTTACATTTACACTCGTATTTCTTTAAATTTACACTCATATTTCTTAACATTTACAGTCGTATTTCTTAACATTTACACTCATATTTCTTTACATTTACACTTGTATTTCTTTACATTTACACTCGTTAAAATTATATAAATTTGCACTCATATTTTTTGTGGATATGAGTTGGTGGGGAAGTTTTACTCGTAAAGGACAAAGTTACACTTATAAAGGACCAAATTCACACTCAAAGGACAAAATTTACACTCTAAAACCTTCAAATGGACTAAAAAATCAAATTTACACTCTTAAAATGTTACATTTACACTCTTAAAACATCAAATTTACACTTGTAAAATGTTAAAATTATATAAATTCAAAATTTCCGTCACAAAAAATCAAATTTACACTCTTAAAATGTTACATTTACACTCGTAAAACATCACATTTATACATGTAAAATGTTAAAATTATATAAATTCAAAATTTCCGTCACAAAAAATCAAATTTACACTCTTAAAATGTACATTTACACTCGTAAAACATCACATTTACACTTGTGAAATGTTAAAATTATATAAATTCAAAATTTCCGTCACAAAAAATCAAATTTACACTCTTAAAATGTTACATTTACACTCGTAAAACATCACATTTACACTTGTAAAATGTTAAAATTATATAAATTCAAAATTTCCGTCACAAAAAATCAAATTTACACTCTTAAAATGTTACATTTACACTCGTAAAACATCACATTTATACATGTAAAATGTTAAAATTATATAAATTCAAAATTTCCGTCACAAAAAAATCAAATTTACACTCTTAAAATGTTACATTTACACTCGTAAAACATCACATTTACACTTGTAAAATGTTAAAATTATATAATTTCAAAATTTCCGTCACAAAAAATCAAATTTACACTTTTAAAATGTTACATTTACACTCGTAAAACATCACATTTACACTTGTAAAATGTTAAAATTATATAAATTCAAAATTTCCGTCACAAAAAATCAAATTTACACTCTTAAAATGTTACATTTACACTCGTAAAACATCACATTTACACTTGTAAAACTCATACAACATTACATTTACACTTCTGAAATCTGAAACTCAAAACTAATTAATTAGGGGCTAGAGAGAGAAAGAAAAATTAATTAATGTATAGAAATTTGATTAATGGTAATTTTTTTTGGTAATTTTCAATCTCAACCACCCATCTTAATCTAACCATCCACAATTTTTACCTTTTCTTTTTAATAGCCCTTAATCAAATTCATCTCAACCATCCATTGAGTCCATCCAATGGCCCTTAGAGGGACTTATGGACTCAATGACACATGTTGGACTCTATAGAACTCCTCTCTCTCTCTCTCTCTCTCTCTCTCTCTCTCTCTCTCTCTCTCTCTCTATATATATATATATATATATATATATATATATATATATATATATATATATATATATATATATATATATATATATATATATATATCATTTTATAGAGTAGTCAAAATTTCTAGACGGTTTCGGCAGTAAGAACCGTGTAGTACTTCGTTTGGGCTTAAGTTTCACTTGGGCCTTTCTTTTCCTCTACAACACACCTTTTTCCACCTACCTTTCTCATAATACTCCATCTTCCTCCTTTGTTTTTCTGAAAAATAAACCCTTAAACCTCCAGCACCATTATCAAACCTCCCTTAACATTCTTAGTTTCACCATAACTCATTCATTAATCAACCAAATCCCATCATTTTTGCGCTAAATTATTCCTCTTTTCGTTCTTCATATTTCTAAGTAAGAAAGATATTATCTTTTACTCTTTTCGAAAACTCCATCATTTTAAGATGAGAGTTTTGTGCTAAATTTTACTCTTTTTGTGTCTTAGAAGAAGGACTTGAAGACCCAGAAAAACTCTTACATTGTTGACGAGGAATTGGACAAGTGAAGACGCTTTCAAGGTAACGGTGATGGGTACTCAACAAAGTGCAAAATTTGCATGCTTTGGTAGTTAATTTAGCCTTTCAAATGTTAAAATCTGAATTTTGGCTGTGTTTTGCTTTAATTTTGGTTGAATGGTGTTCTCACATGAATTTCTCACATGTTTGGTTGAAAGTTTCAAGCTTTATTGTCATAAATCCGTAATGGTTGAATTTCCGTCTCAAATACGATGTTTTTCTGAGTTAGAATCATGCTAGGACACGGAAACAATTCTTGTGGAACTATTTTAGTTGGTTTCAAATTGTTTGGGGAGTCGTTTTTGGTGAAAAACGCATACATGTACTCCCAGCCGGTGGGCAGGCGACCGGTACCCCTACAGGCTGGGAGTGCACTGTAAGTTTTTGAGTTTTTAAGTGTTGCGTTACACCCAGCCGGTGGGCAGGCGGCCGGTACATGTACAGGCTGGGAGTGCACTGTAAGTTTTTGAGTTTTTAAGTGTTGTGTTACTCGCAGCCGGTGGCCAGGCGGACAGTACCCCGACAGGCTGAAAGTGCACTGTAAGTTTTTTGTAAATTTTAAGTGTTTGTACTCCCATCCGGTGGGCAGGTGGCCGGTACCCCCCACAGGCTGGGAGATCACTGTAACTTTTGAAGGATTTTCAAAGAGTTTGTACTCCCAGGCGGTGGGAAGACGGCCGGTTCCCCTACAGGCTGGGAGTTCACTGTAAGTTTTGAGAATTTTAAGTGTGGAGGTACTCCCAGGCGGTGGGCAAGCGGCCGGTACCCCCGCAGGCTGGGAGATCACTGCAACTTTTTGTAAACTTTAAGTGTTGAGGTACTCCCAGCCGGTGGGCAGGCGGCCGGTACCCCACCCGGCTAGCCCATGATGGCTTTTCATTACTTGTAAGTTCTATTAATCATTGTATTAATTATGCATCTTTCTCATGATTGGTAAGTTGTCAATTTAGGACTTGTTTACGTTATGATCATGCAAATTATGGTTGCTCTTATTTGTGACTCGAGTGTGACGACTTGACATTCCTTATTTACTCCTTTCGAACCTTTGGTTACGGTTATGTGTGCCATGTTTCTGGATTAGGTTATCCTTCCGCCTTTCTTCGGACCTTTGGTTGCGGTTATGTGTGCCATGTTTTCGATTAGAGGTTACTCGACCTTTGGTTATGGTTATGTGTGCCATGTTTCGAGTCTTGGATGCGATTGGTATATCGTTTATCGAATCAGGTGACGTCCATCCCGAGATTCAGGATCCAGGTTTAGACGAGGACCGTATTATTATCGTCGTCATACCAAGATGTTGGAGTCTAGGTGGTTGTCATGTGAGTCCATGCTAAGTATATGTCTTAC
This sequence comes from Silene latifolia, assembly GCF_048544455.1. Lineage (NCBI taxonomy): Eukaryota > Viridiplantae > Streptophyta > Magnoliopsida > Caryophyllales > Caryophyllaceae > Silene > Silene latifolia. The sequence continues at coordinate 222,432,320 of NC_133537.1, read as the reverse complement.
ACTTGTTGAGTCAAGTTAATATGAAATTGGTTGACTTAGTTATTCTACTTTCTTGAATGCATATCTATTCTTAATGTATCATGCCCACTTCATTATGAACATATTATACCTATTATTATGATTATCATTTACATTCCCTTGTTCATTATTATTTAAGTATGATGTATGATTAATATGTTTAATTAAGTGCTTGTCTACTTTTATCTTGACATATTATGGCTGGGAGAATCCTGAGTTGCTCCCCACTGACTGTGGCTTTCATATTTATATGATTGACAGGTTCGTGATGCAGCTTAAGTGAGGGAGACCGTAAGAGCTAGCGATGTAACACTCCACGTTAATTGAAGAGGTCCTGTGATAGGCTTAAATGACTAGTGTTTAAAGGGATTGAAAGTACTCCTCATATCAACAAAGTGCACTTCTTTTATGGTCATCCATGCAAGAGAACTCCGAAGTTAAGCGTGCCTGGCTAGGAGTAGTCTTAGGATGGGTGACCTCCTGGGAAGGTTTCCGGGATGCGCATGAGTGAGGACAAAATGCGCCATAAAGGACCCGTGTTGATCTATGGCCAATGTACACATGCTGGTGAGCTATCATAAGTAATCGCTCCCGATCCGGTTTGGGCCGGGGTATTACAAGTGGTATCAGAGCAACCCTGCGACCATGTGGTGATGGGAGGCAGTTGTTATACGCTCTCGGAGGCAGTTGTTATACGCTCTAATGTGATCACCCACCTAGCGGAGGAGGATTCTGGGTTAGCGGTTATGCTCCCAGGCGCAACGAGGATGTTGCGTTCTTCAAGTGGGGGTAATTCAAACACCCCACGTTAATTGAAGAGGTCCTTTGATAGGCTTAAATGACTAGTGTTAAAAGGGATTGGAAGTACTACTCCTATCAACAAAGTGCACTTTCTTTTATGGTCATCCATGCAAAAGATCTTCACAGTTAAGTGTTCTTGGCTGGGAATAGTCTTAGGATGGGTGACCTTCTGGGAAGGTTTCCGGGATGCGCATGGGTGAGGACAAAATGCGCTATAAATGACCCGTGTTGATCTATGGGCCATGAACACGGGGGTTCACACACACACACACACACACACACACTCTCTCTCTCTCTCTCTCTCTCTCTCTCTATATATATATATATATATAGGCATGGGAGCATGTGAGGATACACTATCTTTTTGAGGATTGAGGATTTCGTTACAATATCACAGGTTATTCGAAACAATATCACACGAAAAAAATAGCTGCGCAAAAAAATTTTTTTTTATAAATTTTTTTTTTGGACAAGTCTGATTTTTTTCGTGATATTCAATACAATATCACAGGTTGTTCGAAACAATATCACACGAAAAAAATAGCTGCGCAAATTTTTTTTTTTTTTTATAAATTTTTTTTTTTTGGACAAGTCTGATTTTTTTCGTGATATTTAATACAATATCACAGGTTGTTCGAAACAATATCACACGAAAAAAATAGTTGCGCAAAAAAAAAAAATTTTTTTTTTTTTTATAAAATTTTTATTTTTTCGACAATTCTGATTTTTTTCGTGATATTCAATACAATATCACAGGTTGTTCGAAACAATATCACACGAAAAAAAATAGTTTGCGCAAAAAAAAAAAAAATAATTTTTTTTTTTTTTTATAAAAATTTTTTTTTTTGGACAGTCGATTTTTTTCGTGATATTGTATTGAAGAACCCGTGATATTGTATTGCAATCCTCAATCCTCAAATATTTAGCCGTCCTCACCGGATCCCGCCTATATATATATATATATATATATATATATATATATATATATATATATATATATATATATATATATATATATATATATATATATATATATATATATAGAAGTAGGATCAATTGAGTCCCCCTTAAAGCATTGAGTCCTTAAGTCCCCATACGTGCTATTGGATTGTTGAGATGAATGGTTGAGATTAAGAGAAAAAAGCAAAGAAAAATATTAAAAAGTTTGTAGCTTATTTTCCTCTCTCATATAGACTCCTAGCAGTCTGACTTTATTCTCTCATCATTCATTTATACTTCTCTTCCCTCTCTCATCATTCATTCTCAAAACTGGGGCTGAGCAAAACCGGTCGGTTTACCCGCTCTGGTTTTCATAACCGGTTGTAAGAAATATGCACAATCAAATGCATAGAAACAAATAGAAAAATTAGGTTACCGGTTTAAAAATCGGTCTCCGGTTTTGAATTTACATGACTTTTGACTTTTAGTTTCTAAAAACGAAACCGGTTTAAAAACCGGTCCTAGGTTTTGGATTTTCTACAACCGAATCCGCTCCATTTTATAATAAAAATCTAATTTGGTTACTTCACCGAAAAAAACCGAATATTCGGACTCCATAATACTGTTTTCGGTTCGATTTCGGTTTAAAAATACGGTTCAGACTTTTTTGCTTAGCCCTACTCAAAACACTCAGTCCAAAACTCTCTCTCTCTCTCTCTCTCTCTCTCTCTCTCTCTCTCTCTCTCTCTCTCTCTCTCTCTCCCCCCTCTCTCTCTCTCTCTCATCTTTCTTCTCCTCTCTTATTTCTTTTTTTTTTATACAAATGCCGTATAAAATAGAATCGGTTTTATAAAAAGCTTCGTAAATCTTCATCCGGACTCCAGTTAAGGCGAAACAAAAGCCTAATTTTTTTTTGTATGGTGATATTTTTGTATACCATTGAATTTTCTAAATATTCATTACTACTCGGTTGTGCTCGAAAATGCGGTTGAATTTTATCTAAATTACTTTATGTTGAATTTTATCTAAATTGCTTGTTTCTTGTGAATTATTTTGTTGGTTCTTGTTTGAACCGTTGGTTTGATATATTTTGTTATTTTGTAAAGGTTTTGTAAATTTTTCTTATGATTTTTTTTGTAACCTTCAGGGCATGAAAAGGGTAATTTTAGGGTTATAAAAGTGTAACCTTGAGCATTTTGAAGTGTAACTTCGATGTTTTAAAAAGTATCACTTTGATGTTTAAAAAGTGTAACGCCAATGTTTTAAAAATTAGCTTGAAAATTCGGTTGAATTTTGTCTAAATTACTTGTTTATGTTGAAAAGTAGAAGTTGTATGTTTGTTTCTTTTGAATTATTTTGTTGGATCTTGTTTGAACCGTTGGTTTGATATATTTTGTTTTTTTGTAAAAGTATTTGTCAATTTTTCTTGTGAATTTTTTGTAACTTTCAGGGCAAGAAAAGTGTAACTTTGGGGTTATAAAAGTGTAACTTTGAGCATTATGAATTGTAATTTTGATGTTTTAAAAAGTGTCAATTTGATGTTTAAAAAGTGTAACTCTGATGTTTTAAAAAGTAGCTCGAAAATTCGGTTGAATTTTGTCTAAATTACTTGTTTATGTTGAAAAATAGAGATTGTGTGTTTGTTTCTTGTGAATTATTTTGTTGGATCTTGTTTGAACCGTTGGTTTGAAATATTTTGTTTTTTGTAAACGTTTTTGACAATATTTCTTGTGAATTTTTTGCTAACCTTCAGGGCATGAAAATTGTAACTTTGAGGTTATAAAAGTGTAACCTTGAGCATTATGACGTGTAATTTTGATGTTTTAAAAAGTATCACTTTGATGTTTAAAAAGTGTAACTCTGATGTTTTAAAATGTGGCTCTAAAATTTGGTTGAATTTTGTCTAAAGAGTTTTGTGTGTTTTAAAAAGTGTAGCTTTGAGGAGCATGAAAAGTGTATCTTTAAAGTGTTAAAAGTGTTACCTTGAGGATTATGAAAGTGTAACTTTGATGTTTAGAATGTGTATCCAAAAGTGTCACTTTGATGTTTTAAAAAGTGCAACTTCGATGTTTTATTTTTTCAGATCTTGTTGTTGTTTTTTCTTTTTCGAATCTACTTTTTTTTGTGGGTGTGGGTTGATGATAGAGGGCGGAGGATGGTCGGACTAAAGTTATACTCATGAAGGACCAAAATTAAACTCATAAAGAACCAAAGTTACACTCATGTAGGACCAAAGTTACACTCATATGTGACGAAAGTGCCACTCATACAATTGTGTTAAAATAACATAAATTCAACCTTAAAATACTAAAGTTACAAAAAATCAAATTATTATATAAAAATAGTGAATTTACACTCGTAATGCATCAAAGTTACATAATCAAATTTTTATGTAATAAAGTTACATAATCAAATTTGTATCTATAAAATAACCTTAGAATATTAAAGGTACACTCGTAAAGCGTCAAAGTTCCACTAGTAAAATGTCAAAGTTATATAAATTCAATTTTTTATATACAAAACCGCCTTAAAAGATCAAAGTTACACTCTTTAAAACCTCGAATAAAACCGAGCAGTACTGAAACTTTCGAAAAGTCAATAGTATACGAAAATAATACCATTGCGACGGGTTCGAAAAAATAATAATTTGAGGCTTTTGTTTCGCCTGAATCGGAGTCCGAATGAAGATTTACGGAGCCTTTCATGTATACGCTTTTATTTTACGCGAGTTTAATGTTGTCTGGTAAGATGTCAGCATTTGCATCCACCTGAGTCCCAGATGATTGAGTCACCACCTGAATACCTCTAGCACCCTTCTGAACAGGCCTCCAAACTTTCTGAGGAAGTTTAGGGACAATTATTATTATTATTATTATTATTATTATTATTATTATTATTATTATTATTATTATTATTATTATTATTATTATTATTATTATTATTATTATTATTATTATTGTTATTATTATTGTTAGTGTTATTACTATTATTACTAATATTACTAATATTATTATTATTATTATTATTATTATTATTATTATTATTATTATTATTATTATTATTATTATTATTATTATTATTATTATTATTATTATTATTATTATTATTATTATTATTATTATTATTATTATTATTATTATTTTTATTATTATTATTATTATTTTTATAACACCCCGACCAAAATCTAGGGGCGGGAGCGATCACTCACGATAGCTTGGTAGGCTAGGTACTGGACCACATATCAACGCGGGTCCTTTCCAGCTCATTGTGTCATTACTCATGCGCATCCCGGGAAGCTTCCCAGGAAGTCACCCATTCTAAGACTACTCTCAGCCAAGCAAGCTTAACTGTGGAGTTCTTTCGCGTGGATAGCCAGAAAACAAAGTGCACTTAGTTAAAATGAGTAGTACTTTTAATCCCTTTAAGCACTAGTGGGATTTTAAGTCTATAAATGGACCTCTTCAATGGGGTATCCCACCCGAATAACGTCATCGGTTCAAGGGAGTATTACACACCCCCACTTGAAGAACGCAACGTCCTTGTTGCGCCGGCAGCTTCTGACCGCGGCCGAGCCAAACCCGGAATCCTCCCCCCTAGGTTGGTGACCCGGGTACTCCAGACCACAGGCTCACCAGATGATCGCAGGGTTGCTCTGATATCTTTTGTAACACCGGGCACAAAGCTAGGGGGCGGGAGCGGTCACCCACGGTAGCTTGCGAGGCTAGGTACAAGACCCACAGATCAACGCGGGTCCTTTCTACCGCATTTTTCCTCACTCATGCGCATCCCGGGAACCTTCCCAGGAGGTCATCTATCTTAAGACTACTCTCAGCCAAGCACGCCTAATTGTGAAGTTCTTTTGCATGGATAACCAAAAAAGGAAGTGCACTTTGTTGATATGAGTAGTACTTTTAATCCCTTTAAGCACTAGTGATATTTTAAGCCTATCAATGGACCTCTTCAATGGGGTATCCCACCAGAATAACGTCTTCTGTTCAGTGGAGTATTACACACCCTCACTTGAACAAAACATCGTCCTCGTTACGCCTGACAGCATCTGACCGCATCCGAGCCAAACGTAGAATCCTCCCCCACTAGGTTGGTGACCCGGGTATTACTCCAGACCACAGGCTCACCAGACGGTCGCAGGGTTGCTTTGATATCACTTGTAACACCAGGCCCAAAGCTAGGGGCGGGAGCGGTCACTCACGGTAGCTTGCGAGGCTAGATACAAGGCCCACAGATCAACGCGGGTCCTTTCCACCGCATTTTTCCTCACTCATGCGCATCCCGAGAACCTTCCCAGGAGGTCATCTATCCTAAGACTACTCTCAGCCAAGCACGCTTAACTGTGGAGTTATTTCGCATGGATAACCAAAAAAGGAAGTGCACTTTGTTGATATGAGTAATACTTTTAATCCCTTTAAGCACTAGTCAGATTTTAAGCCTATCAATTGACCTCTTCAATGGGGTACCCCAGCCGAATAACGTCATCGGTTCAGTGGAGTATTTCAATTATTATTATTATTATTATTATTATTATTATTATTATTATTATTATTATTATTATTATTATTATTATTATTATTATTATTATTATTATTATTATTATTATTATTATTATTATTATTATTATTATTATTATTATTATTATTATTATTATTATTATTATTATTATTATTATTATTATTATTATTATTATTATTATTATTATTATAACACTACGACCAAAATCTAGGGGCGGGAGCGGTCACTCACGATAGCTTGATAGGCTAGGTACTGGCCCACAGATCAACGCGGGTCCTTTCCAGCTCATTGTGTCATTACTCGTGCGCATCCCGGGAAGCTTCCCAGGAAGTCACCCATTCTAAGACTACTCTCAGCCAAGCAAGCTTAACTGTGGAGTTCTTTCGCGTGGATAGCCAAAAAACAAAGTGCACTTAGTTAAAATGAGTAGTACTTTTAATCCCTTTAAGCACTAGTGGGATTTTAAGTCTATCAATGGACCTTTTCAATGGGGTATCCCACCCGAATAACGTCGTCGGTTCAAGGGAGTATTACACACCCCCACTTGAAGAACGCAACGTCCTTGTTGCGCCCGCGCCTCGGCTCGACCGCGGCCGAGCCAAACCCGAATCCTCCCCCTAGGTTGGTGACCGGGTACTCCATCACGAGCTCACCAGATGATCGCAGGGTTGCTCTGATATCTTTTGTGACACCGGGCCCAAAGCTAGGGGCGGGAGCGGTCACCCACGGTAGCTTGCGAGGCTAGGTACAAGACCCACAGATCAACGCGGGTCCTTTCTACCGCATTTTTCCTCACTCATGCGCATCCCGGGAACCTTCCCAGGAGGTCATCTATCTTAAGACTACTCTCAGCCAAGCACGCCTAATTGTGAAGTTCTTTTGCATGGATAACCAAAAAAGGAAGTGCACTTTGTTGATATGAGTAGTACTTTTAATCCCTTTAAGCACTAGTGATATTTTAAGCCTATCAATGGACCTCTTCAATGGGGTATCCCACCAGAATAACGTCTTCGTTCAGTAGAGTATTACACACCCTCACTTGAACAAAACATCGTCCTCGTTACGCCTGACAGCATCTGACCGCATCCGAGCCAAACGTAGAATCCTCCCCCACTAGGTTGGTGACCCGGGTATTACTCCAGACCACAGGCTCACCAGACGGTCGCAGGGTTGCTTTGATATCACTTGTAACACCAGGCCCAAAGCTAGGGGCGGGAGTGGTCACTCACGGTGACTTGCGAGGCTAGGTACAAGGCCCACAGATCAACGCGGGTCCTTTCCACCGCATTTTTCCTCACTCATGCGCATCCCGAGAACCTTCCCAGGAGGTCATCTATCCTAAGACTACTCTCAGCCAAGCACGCTTAACTGTGGAGTTCTTTCGCATGGATAACCAAAAAAGGAAGTGCACTTTGTTGATATGAGTAATACTTTTAATCCCTTTAAGCACTAGTTAGATTTTAAGCCTATCAATTGACCTCTTCAATGGGGTACCCCAGCCGAATAACGTCTTCGGTTCAGTGGAGTATTTCAATTATTATTATTATTATTGTTATTATTATTATTGTTATTGTTATTATTATTATTATTATTATTATTATTATTATTATTATTATTATTATTATTATTATTATTATTATTATTATTATTATTATTATTATTATTATTATTATTATTATTATTATTATTATTATTATTATTATTATTATTATTATTATTATTATTATTATTATTATTATTATTATTATTATTATTATTATTATTATTATTATTATTATTATTATTATTATTATTAGGGATAATTCACGTGTTGCCCCTGCGGTTTGGCTTAATTCACGTGGTACCCCTACTTTTTAGTATGTGCACATAGTGCCCTTGAACTTTCAGTTTAGTGCACCATCTGCCCTTTTTTTCTGTTATAACGGCATTAGTTTTGGCCTCACATTTCATTTTATACAACCATATCTCTATTGTCTTCTTCAATCACACTTTACCTTCCTCATCTAATCATCTTTGCCTCCCTATTTTACAGCTTCTTTTCTTTACCAATCTCCTTCTATTTAAATACATAAAAAACGCAACCTTATTTATTATGTATTTAAGGTTGCATTTGAATTTAGAATGTATTAGAAACTGAGCCAGCCAGCCAATTCAAATTCGAAATTGTTTGATTTCTGGAATGTTGCAAATGATGATTTTCCTCTACATGATTGTTAATTTGGAAAAATCACTCGTTAAAATAAAATTATAGTTGAACAATGCTCATAAGTCACAATTAGTCATATCTTAGACGTGAACTGGATTTGCCTTAGATGCTGTGCTTTCTCCAAGGTGATCCCAAATTTCTTCAGAACCCATAAATCTCTCAGGCTCAAATGAATAAGGGGCTTCCAAAAACTCGGGATCTCTTGCCATTCCCCATATGTTAACCAATACATGTGCTCTGTATCCTTTGGTACAGTAAAGGCGGAGAAGTTTAGATCAGCACCATCTTTTCTGGGTATAGATAAAGGGACTGGCGGATGCATTCTGAAGGCTTCTTTAACGACAACCTGTAGGTATGGCAGCCTCGTCATATCTTATTGCACCACCGTTCTCCGTCTCCACAGACTCGCACCACCAAGCCGAGACCACCATTGCTCCGTATTCCAATCGTCGCCACCAGCTCAGGCGAACCCAGATACATAACCACCATCGAACAACCCAACCCATGATTCGAATACGGTACCAAAACTGAATACCAATTGACAACCCCAATCTCGACCACCAAGGGCGATTTAATTGACCTAATTAATGAACACAACACTTTCAACGAAGACGCAGAAGGGCGATTTAATTGACAACGAAAGCGATTTGGAATGGATTCAATAATCATTGTAGTTTTGTATTGACTCCAAATGAACTCTAATTACTGTAAAAACGACCGTATCGGTGCGTAGATGACGACCAAGGGGTTGACTCGAGTGTTTGAGCTATCACTTGTCGATGAACTTACGAACTGTCATAAAATCGTTCCGCGTATCAAACATGCGGCCCAATCATCAATAGGTGGTTGGCGGGAGGTGTAGAAATGAGGTATCTACAGAGCCCCCACTTTTACTGAGGCTTGGACAAGGCAAAAGTTAAAGTATAGCCATCAGGTCAATCGAAGATTACAACCTGACGACTATGGCGACGCGAGGCGGCTGAAGGGGTATGAACCAAGGACTTGTCATCGGGAACATTTTAGAGTATGTCGTCTATCGGGGTAGGCTCGTTTAAAGTCCATTAGACTACGTAAGGAAGCTCACCAGCCATAAGAAGGAACCATACCTGAGACGCCCCTGGGTGAAACGAGACTGAAGGCGCTTCGGCAAAACTCTTTGGTCTGAAGATAACTTGGTGTCTGAAGACATTAGGGGTTACAGGGATTCTGAAGAAACTTATTAACACTTCTAAACGCTAACTCTGAAGGTTATCTCCGACGGAAAGACTGAAGGACAACTCTCTGAAGGACTGAAAATGAGGACTTAACTAAAAAGAACTTCTGGAATTTACAATAGGGGTTATCTGAAGGTTACTGAAAGGATTATCTCAGGGTTGTCTGGAGGAAGAACATATAAAGGACTCACTTGAAAGTTGTGTGAAAGAGGAACATATGAAGGTTATCCTGAAGGAATAAAGGATCATATGGGGGTTGTCTGAAGGATCTGAAGGATTAAGACAAGTTTCTGAAAAATCTGAAGGATTAAGGCAAGCTTTTAAAAGATCTGAAGGTACATAACTCTTCAGAAGTTGTCTCTCTCGAACTCCGTGGGAAACCATATGAGGGTCAGCAGGACGTTGGAAGAAACCACTGGAGAATCTGTTCGTGTCGGTCTCAAGCGAACTCTGCTTCTGAGAATTACGTGGGCTACAAGCGGCAACGAACTCTCGCTGGGGAACACATTAATGACTCCATTTGTGAAGAATCATATGTTGAGTCGACAACGGCGTGCCCTTGGCACCGCTGAGGAGAAAATAGTAGATAAGCAACGACGCGTCCTTAGAATCGCTGAGGAAAAGTGTTTGATCGACAACGACGTGTCCTTGGCACCGCTGAAAAGAAAATCCGCTCGGGTTGTCGCAAGCAAAATTTCGATAAAGAGGAGAAGCCCATGAACTGTATTTAGTGATCATGAATTCTCGAAATTTTCTTGATTGTCATGGAAGAAACGTTGAGCAATACTGCGAATACTGCTTGGGAATGTCTTGACTGCCATTGGGGAGAATGAAGACTTGAGAGAAGCCCCCAATTGGAGAGAGCACTGCGTCTAATACTCACCTGCATGGTTAGTAGCCACACAAGAACGCAATCTAATAGACAAATAGCACACCGCGCATGAGGAAACGCAATTAGCACATGGACCTCAAATGAGGAAGGAAACATACAAGTTTTGAAAGCTCTTTTCTTTACAAAATTGTTTAAAACTTGAAATTAAGGTAGAATTTGTAATGCGTTATGCATATCCAATAGGCTTTAGATGCATGACTTGACGCGATATCGACTCACTAGGACGTAAGACGATAGACTGACAAAACGCTAACTTAGGTTTGACGCGACACATGGATGAATTTGAAAGACTTTGCTTAAGTTTGCGCAACCCCTAGCCATCTATGGGCGACAATGCGTATCAGTTCCAAAGGTAGAAGAATTGCAAGAAATGATGGGGACATATAAAGGCAAGGCATGAGCCATAGATCAGCTGTCTACTTGGACATCTTTTGACATCGTTTGTTGTAAAAGAGACCCCTCTTGAGGCACGATAACTTCGAGAATCGATCTAAGACCTTGCCATTGTCCGGACCAAGCACTAGTTTGACTTAAAATGAGCGAGGAATAAAGGAAGGGTGGCATCTCGGAAGAGAAGCCCCCAGGATGAGAAAATGAAAAAGGAGACTGGGCGACAAGAAGGAGCCCCCAGTCAAGAGGTAAAAAAAAAGGATGGTTATGTTGAGGATGGTAATTTAGGTTGGAAAGGTTAAATTGAGGCTGAAGGTTGATGGTTGAGGTTGAAAATTTATGGTTTGGATGGTTGTGTCCTTGAGGACTGCGTACATATTCACGTGAAGTGAAATCAAACTAGATTGCAGTTCTGAGGTTTTGTTAGTTTTATTTGGGTGTTGTGGTTGTATCCTTCTTCTGTAAGAATGAACTGCCTTCGTTTCCACCTGAAGAGGTGAAATTAAATCATGCTCGTAGTTTAGGTGTATGCCTAAACTATGTTGTCAGGGCCTTAAAGTGCATGGGTCAGGAGAGTAATTTCCTTTTGTGACTCGAAGAATCGATTTGAGATAACTTCTTTTGATCATAGACCAAAGAGGTATAACTAATTTTGTAAAACTTTCCTTGTCGTATGAGCGCACTCGAAAGTGGACCCTAAGGATGGATATGGGTTCATCCCGTCCTAGGTAGCAAAGTATCTGAAGCCTCCATGTCTGGGTCAATGTGAAACTGGATTGGATATTTGGAATGTGGGGCTCAGAAATAAGAGGCTTTGATGAGCAAATCTCTAGAGCTTTGATTTTGTGGAGTTGAGGCTCGGTGGGATTATGGATTGTAATATGGGTTGGAAATGGAGTCTCCTGGCTTGATGTAGCCTGCGCACATAATGGTAGGTTAATTGATGCGGGATCAAGTTTCCATGTCTTGGCCCTAAAGGATGGGTATACTTGACGAGCTTGAGAGGATTCTCAAAATTCCTAACTATCTCCCTGTAACGGTCTCGAGAAGGACTTAGGGTGTGCGATGTGTGAAAGGCTAAGTGAGGGTGCTAGCTGACCATTTTCATCGATGTCGTGATTCTATATAGATTTCATTATTATTATGAGCAGCATTTGATTTCATACTCGTTCTTGATTCAGACTCAGATTCTTGGTCTAGAATATATCTCGGCTTTTTGCCCAGATTCTTGATTCAGGTTTTTGAAGATAACTTTGATTTTGGATATTGACATTGACTTGCTTGATTAAGCCTTCTTCTTTTGACACTTTTGTCTTGGATTATGGGCATAACTGCTGCTTTGGATATTGACACTAGTTTCTCTTGATTGAGCCTTTGTCTTTGATCATGGCTCATATCGTCTTGGATTTGCTTGCTACCATGGATTTGGGTCAGACTAGCACCTTTGGTGTGAAATGGGTTTGTCTTTAGTAAACGGGCTGTTTATTGTGAGGAATGGGCTTGCCTTCCGTCATGGATCGTTAACAAGGGAGATGGTCTGGATTCGTCCTAGAATCTCTTGAGATATGCTCGTCCTAAACTAGGGTATAATGAGGTTTCTATTGCTAGACATGGAATAGGTAAGGAATGAACACGGAGTTGCAGGTCCTCTACAACTTGGAATGGAACATCATCTAAGTGTACTCACATTGACTCGGCATGTTTGGTAATCGTTATTCATTTAAAAATGTCTCAAACCAATTCTTGTTGTCACAGGAAATGGTAAAGGAAAAGATAGGATAGAATATATGGATTGAAAAGTGTACTTTTATTGAAATGAATAGTAAATGTATAGACTCGAGAAGACATGTGACTCGTGGGATAGGCCCCTGGTTGTCAAATGAAATGGAAATGGACACAAAGAAAGATACTAGAATAATTATGGGATAGAAAGCTTAAGACTCGGACTCGGACTCGGACTCGAACTTTGATTCGATCTCATATTTAGACTCCTAATCATCGGCCCATGCTTGGACATTTATTCTTCTGGCAACTGGCTTCAGCATCTGACTTTGATCATTCATCCATTTGATCACCTCGTCCTCATCATTGGGAACACTGAAAGGATAACGGTCAAGAAGAGTTTCCTGATAAGTGGTATATCCATGAGGATTGCCTAAGTTGCCTTGTGAGTTAAAGGTTGAGAGGGACAATTCCCCACTTTCAATCATATCCTGGATTGCATGCTTGAGCTTATAGCGCATCTCAGTATTATGTCCTTTGCCCCTGTCATACTGGCAATGGGCATTACTAACCCAGAATTTAGATTTCTTTTCTGGATATGGTGTAGGACCGATAGGCTTCAACATTCGTCGTTCCATGTGTCTCCGAAGGGCATCGCTGTATGTGATACCAATGTCGGTAAATTTCCTAGGACGTGTATCCTTCTTGTCGGAAACATTTGTGAATGACCTTGGAGATTTGTTAGGTTTCTTTGACGAAGGCTCCATGAGGTTGCCTTTGTTGATTTGATTCTTGGATGAGAAGAACTAGGAATAGATTGCTCACTTTTTTCTTTCTCCTTAGGACTATAAGGTTGAGGGTTTGTCAGGACACTTTTCATCTTGAGAGGTTGGGCATCAAGCTTCCTACCCATTTCAGCAAACTGGTTATCCATGTTGGAAAGCCGGGAGTTTAGGTTATCAATGGCTCCCTCTATTTTGGAAAATTTATTGTTGAAGGCAATGGAAAGCATGAGCATTCCACTTTGGATATCGTCGTCTTCGAGCGCGTTGATTTCTTCGTCATCACGAGGATCGAGGAGGTGAGAACAATCTATGGATGATTCTTCAACATAATTAGTGCTATTATACCCAAGGGGGTCGATCTTCTTGGATTGCTTGATGGAAGGTGGCACAGGAAGCTTGCCCTCTTCGATCATATCCTGAGTAATATGCTTTAGACAAAAGCATTCCTCCAGATCGTGTCCCCTACCTTGATGGTACTGACAATATGAATTGCCCTTCCACCTAGGAAATATCTTTCAGGGTCTGGGGTTGGACCAATTGGATGAAGTTTTTCCTAGGAAACCAGTCTTTGTAGAGCTACCTGATATGTGGTTCTAAGGTCAACGAATTCCCTATGAGCTCGTCCCGGCCTTCTGGGTGGTGTTTCTAAGAGGTTGACTCCCTTGTCTTTATTGGCCTTCTTAGATGCATGGGTGAGTTGTGTGACACCCCCATACTCCAAGTGCCTTACCAGGACCACTCGGGTATAGGAACATTACCATCTCGGTTACCCGAGGCAACGATAATCATAAGACAATAAAGAAACGTACTTTAAAAGTAAATATCATTTAAGTGATTACATGTCTCAAACCAAAACAAACAAATGAAATACAACCAATCCGAAACTGAATAAATAAAGGACATCGTCTGACACAGCGGAAGACCTCTAACTGCAAGTGATGATTCATCCCTGCTATCCCATACGCATCGTCCCATACCTGTTCAATAACTGCTCACCACCCCCGAATGGATCACCACAGTTTTTAAAACATTTAAACGGGGTAAGTACTAATCACACAATACAATCACAATAAGACAAGTATCAAAACAGCTCAATCGTCACATCAACCCGAACTCCATCACCAACTCCTCAATACTGACTACACACTAAAGTGTGTAGCTCTGCCAGAGTACCTGATGTGACCATAATTGGCGCATATTTAGCCCCCGAATTAGCCTTGTTTCCATGCTTTTTAGTGCTTATTTGGGTCATTTCTTATCTTTAGTTCTTTGTTTTGCATATTCTTTGAGATTTTGATCCCTTGGTAGGAAAGGAGTAAGAATCTTGCATTTTCATGGCAAAACAAGACTAAATTGATCGAATTCAATGACCAAGCATCAAGGAGAGACAAGATTAGAAGGCCTTTGTACATATCATAGTAGAAGAGCAATGTTGAGGAAAGATCCTTGAGTCCCCAAGGAAATCCCCAAGGAATTTATGAAGAAAAGGGAAGAAAAGAAGAAGTTACTATGTTTGATCGACAATCCGAGCGGATTGTCAACAATCCGCCCGTCCAGCCTTTCGCACAATCCGAGCATCCCGTGCCTCAATCCGCTCGGATTCCCCTCAACAATCCGTCCGGATTCCTCAGAATCCGCTCGGATTCCACCGCCCAAATCCGTCCGTCCCGACCTTATTCCGCCCGGATTTCTTCGCAGCACGGATTGTCTTCTTCAAGCTACGAAAAGAGAAGCCCTTCTCTCAGAAAATACCGGGTCCTCCTTGCTCAACTTAAAAAGTGTAATTACTAGTTTAGCCCTTAGTTAACCCTAATGCATCCTCCCTAATTTTCACTATAAATACCCCATTAGGCTAATTAGAGGAGCATGTTCTTCTTATCAATAATTAGTGTAGTTAATATCAATCAAATCTCTCTTCAATATTGTAATCAAGTATTAATCAAGTTTTAATCCAAGTTTTAGTTCTTTAATCTCTCTTTTGTTCATCCTTTATTTTGGGTAATTGAAGATTATTTGGGTTATTATTGGGAGATTGACAACCTCTCAATCTAGCATTCAAGTACTTCTATTATTCTTGCTTTGTTATTGGAATCATTAGTAGGTATAATCTCTTAATCCCTTTTTAATTATTGCTAATTACTTTCATTTATTCATCATGTTTCATATTGTTGGTATGATTGACAACCTTGCTAGCATGATCAACATGATAATGAGTGAGTAGTCTCTTAGCTAGGGTTAATGGGTGATTAGGGGAAACCAACATGGGGAATGATTCATGCTTAAATTAATATGCTTTCATGTTTTATTTGCTTGCTTGTTTTGATCTCAACTCATGCACATGTTATATTTGATGAAATGCTAAGCCTATGAATCCTTGCATTTACTATCATCTCCTATCTTTTCAATGAGACTTGTAAGACATAACCCAACTCGAGTCTCATTAGACCATGCATGTTGTTGAGTAGGGAAGATTAAGTCGACTTGTAGGTGTTGTACAATCTAATCGATTCGGCTCCGGGACCCAAACTTTCCTAGGATTGTAAGATATAACCCAACTCAATCCATCACAACAATAATTGCTTGCTTATAATTTGAGAACATGTTTGTATGATCATATCCCATGATTCCCCTATGATCCCATGACACCCTAGTGCCTTTAATCAATTGTTTACACCCCTTTTTATTCATCTTGCTTGTTTATTTTCATTATTATTCTAGTTTAGTAACCTTCTACCTCAACCCAATTTGTGACACCCCTTAGACACCACTAGTTACAATAGAAATCTCATCTCAACTCCCGTCCCTTGGGATTCGACCTTTACTTGCCTCTTTACTAATTGTAGAGTTGCTTGTTAAGCTATAAATTGTGTTTTGATTCGACCGTGACCAACGACTACATCTTAATTTGTGAACACTTAGCGGGATCGCATCAGTACCCATCGCAACAGGTTACTCCTCGCCGCCAGTGGGGGACCACAGTCGTTCCAACCTAAGCCCCGCTCATCTCCGTCGAGCGATAAACCCAAATCCATTAATGTGCACATCCCTTTTATGGCGGGTTCCACAGAAGACGAATCATGGACGTGAAGCCACTCCCGCAAGTGACTCCACTCAGCCAGGGACGCACCCTGAAGAACCCAGACTGATACAATCAATCACAACAATCAACAGCAACCAAATTCGACAACCGTCACAATACGAGTATGATACTTTACAACAATCACAATCAACAATCAACACATTATGTGACTAATACTGAGTAGGGAAAACCCTACCTGGAATGCAAACACAAGCAGACGATCTCAACAGCTGTCTCAAAACCTCTCC
This sequence comes from Silene latifolia, assembly GCF_048544455.1. NCBI lineage: Eukaryota > Viridiplantae > Streptophyta > Magnoliopsida > Caryophyllales > Caryophyllaceae > Silene > Silene latifolia. The sequence goes on along the minus strand of NC_133537.1, from coordinate 222,415,499 downwards.
TCTACGAATCCTCCTCCTATCACATAATCACATAATCGCAATCTAACATTAACAAATCATAAAAACCTCCAATTCGCAAAATTAGGGTTTAAACAAAGTCAACTAAATACTATAAAATTGGTATGTAGATCTTACCCTTGACGCAAGGAACACTATGATGCAAAGAACAAGATGATCCGACACTCCTAGCCTTAGGGATTTGTCAACAACGTGACGAGAGAGGACTACGTAACTCCTTTTTCTTTTGAAAGGTTTAAAATGGTTAAAAAATGATGAAATAAACTGACCGAAACCTTTTTTATTAAACTCGCGTTATTAGCAAAACCCGTCAAAACAACCACGTAAAACACACTTACTCGATCGAGTAACTAACGTACTCGATCGAGTGCCTCTTACTCGATCGAGTATCCAACTTACTCGATCGAGTACCCTACAGGCAGACTACTGTTTTGCGTCAAAAACTACTTACTCGATAGAGTAAGCCCCACTCGGTAGAGTACCCATAGACATAGAAAATCGTAGTATTACAGTCTTCCCTCCTTAAAAAGAACTTCGTCCCCGAAGTTCAACCCATACCCAAAAACAAACATACAAACTCGATCAAGACATAACAACCAACTAAGAACTCAAAACAAAACCCCAACCGACCAAACATGAACTCGTAACACCAACTCCACCAACTATTCCTACCTTCACAACATGGCTCACGATATCGTACCAACTCCATTATATCTCTCTTGACACTAACCCCATACACTACCAACTACCGTCCACAAACGCTGCTAGTTCCGTAATATATCATCCACTAGAAAATCCAATATCAAGACACTTATAGACATCAACCGGAATGTTACATTCTACCACCCATAAAAGGAACTTCGTCCTCGAAGTTTACTCACACTCATAAAATTATCATCCAACTGTCAACACTATCGAAATATTCTCCCACTCCTAAACATCGAACTACTACAAGCCCAGCCATGGCCTTTTAACACTATCAACCACAATATATACAAATCCATTTTTTATGCTACACCAACACTTTACTTCCAATTATACTACGACATACACAACCCTCAAACGCTCTTTGCCGTATCCTACTCCTCTTAAGACACATGTTACGTCCTCGTAACTCACTAATACTAGATCCTTAGCTATATCCTCTCATTATCTTCATCACCACCACATGTCAAAGATAACCGCCTATACCCTCACACCTATAACCATTTCTATTTCCAAGGCTCTCTTACATAAACAGTTCTCATACGTCAACTTATTCTGCACTCCATCTAACCAATACCACAAAATCCTGATCATAAGAGACACTCTAACTCTACCACATTACCGCAACAGACATACCTCTCTATATAAACTATATAAAACTCCTATCACCAAAAGCATAACTCACGATCCACACTTGTTACGTACACTCACACTAGATCCTCAAGTTCCTTTCTTTCATTACCGCAAAACTCATTCATAACTCAACATGACACCAATTCCCAACACCCTATACTCACTGTCTCAATGAAAGATTATGAACCGCTGCGAGCTTTTCGGATCATTACCACACATGTTCTACGAATCACTTGCCATGACTATGTGCACCGGTGCCTTATCTACAACAAGATCAAATGTACTGTAACAACTTCTGACAACTGTGTCCCATCAACAGAATATCACTATATCATGACAACAACTAAAACATATACAACTCTCTTTCATATCATACTCTACTCTCATTCCCAAACTTAATTGGTAAGAAACATCAATAAACAAAACAACTGTCTATCTGTACAAACTGAAACTCACAGGAAGCAACATCAAACAAAACAACAATTTATGTATAACTGGTATGTACCTTCGAAACTCGAATCATAATCATCCCGCCTACTCCACCACAACCGGTGACGGCATCGCAAGACCGCCACCAACAGCCACACCGCCGTGCGAAAATACCCGCATCACAACACTAAGTACCGTGCCCGGATCACCACCCGAGGCACCACAACCACACCGATAGACATCACAACATACAAAATCCCATAAACACTGACTCAGAAATAACTTCTCGGACAAGAAAACTTACTCAAATCCACTTTACTAAATCACAACGCAACATATTATATGAATAAACGGACAAGCACCTCATGAACATCATCCCTACCATTTCACGGAATACACATGTATTATAAATACACATATAATTATAACTAACCATGCCAGATCAATAAAACTATTACCATTTTTTTTAAATCATTCAATTAGGTTACCGTACTCAACATATAGAAAATTCAGATAACAACTTTATAATTATCACATAATACCACTTCTTGTGAGGTCAAAACCTCACACAAACATTAATACACATCATAGACCCGTAATCATATCCAACTAGTCAATCCTGATCACGTAAGTTACCACCTGACAAAGGTTACCTCTCACCCGAGCTTAACTCGTATGCCCCTCATAACATGTTCTCCCATTCGCATATCCATCACCATATGCCAGTTGTAACCATACCATAATACTCAACTACTAACAACCGCCTCGCATAACCATATCTTATACTCTCTCACAACCATACATATTAATCTGGTCTCTACAAAATCAACCTCTTTAGAATTGTTATCTTTCTTATCCATCATCACCTTTAACCGCTATTGGCAATACCACAATACCACAACTGCTCGTATAACAATCTCTTACACTCACTTCTAATTATAACAGTTCATTTCCTATCTTCGGTTAGCATCCCAAATAACTAATATAGAATCCATCAATAAAATTACCTCAACATTATTTCCAATTCCATCCTTAATTATATCGTCACCCAACTCACCACCAAGATCTCATATCGTGCAATTTTTTTTTTTTTACCCAACTTTTTACCTTCCTTAATTCCTCGAAACGCATGATTATCATGTTGTCCTAAAACTCCTATATAACTGTTAACTCCAATCCTCATGATAGCATCATACATCTCGACGATTCCTTACTTTTATATCACATGACTCCGGTGAACATTTTCCTAGTTTTACTCCCCTCATTCTTTTCTTTTTACACTCGACAAAAGCAATTAACCATTAAACTCCTTATTACTTCTACCTAACTCTTTAGTGCTTCGGTTACCTTCTCATTGCTCCAAAACTCACAACTCATTATCTCATATCGATATCATCTCACTCTTTCTTACCATAGCTATTCTCTTATTATGCTAACACTCACCCTTGCCACTAATCCATCCATAAAATCAACGATTACTAGTTCAAACAATTGCATCTCCTTTTTTTTTCATCTCTAGAAATCAAAATTCATTTTATACCGTTAATTGCCCAAGGAAATCACACATTAGTTTCACCTCTTGATAACACAAATTCCCAAACTCACTTACTATCTGCAAATCCTCGCCGCGACATGTCTCCATTAAGTTCACTATACACCACTCTTCTCAATCCCTCTAAAACTACCTTTCATTATATATATATTCTTGACCAACACAGTTCCTAACCATCTCCCTCAATAATTCTTTACACATTTCAAGTTGCTACTATCACATTCTTCCTTTCAATCTATTCATTTTCACGCTCCTTAGACTCACATCATCCCTTGCCCAAATTTACTTACTTTTACATTACTCAACACAAAATCATATCACTCATCTCTTCTCACAAAACATTCTCCATGCCTTAATAAGCCTTACCAATCCTTCTTTTCTTTTTCCACTATCCATCACAACCGCATATAACTCATGTCCTCCCACCGAATTCATACCCACCATAAGGTGCCACTCACTACACCATAATATTGGGTAACTTACGCATCAAGACCAACATACATGTAAAAGAATGCATAAAGAAGCAAAATAAAACCTTTGAATTAAACATGATATGCAACGAAGTCGAAAGATAAGCATATGACCCAAAACAGGGGTCACTAGATCGAGTACAGGCCACTCGATCGAGTAAATGACTTACTCGATCGAGTAGGTCAAAGTCAGAGACACGTATAATAAATTACCAGGGCTACTCGATCGAGTACCCTACGCATTTCTCAACACTGTCCAGTTTTCGTAAAACGGTCATAACTCACTCATTTCTTGGTCGTTTTAGGCGTGTGACCTATCGTTAGAATCGTAACAGAACAGGCTATCAACTCCAATTGGAATGACATTAAAATCATTTATGAATCTCATGTTATAATAGTTTAAAGACAACTTCTCTATAATCGATAAACACAACTACTTGATTTTTACTTCCAAACATCTTATACGATAACAAGGTAAACAAAAACAACTCAATACTCATAAAACCAGTATTCCTAATTACATGTTAATATCTCCAAAAGCCAAGCAACAACATTCATCATACACATATATTATTTAACATGTCAATCATGATTTTTTCCTACATGCTTTTATTCTATACCTTTACGTACAACAATAACATATTATACGACATAAAATCCCCTATTCACATGTTACTAGCATAGCAAAAGTAGAAAATCCACTTCCATCACATAAACATGGTCTCCACATAAATTTCATATTCTCATGTAATTCCTTACTTCATCTTTTCAAACCAATTCATAGATCATATTCATACCCGTATTCATATAATTTATTCATCCAATCATATGAATATAAACAATAGTAACTAGTAGCAATTCTCACCACAATTTATGTTATCATGAAAAATTACCTTCATCTTTTCCACCACACATCTATTAAATTACATAACACTCATCCATACAACACATCACCCAACATACGCAATAGAACATTAGTAAACACATAGAGATTCCATGACACCCCATAGTGACCGGTTCAAAATTGTAGGGCGAGTTTCGACTTTAGGACGTCTCCCAAATCTTTGTATTAGCTCCTACAACTTCTACCTCGGGTTCATTTTATTTTGACTCCCTATGTTCATTAGATTCATTGGTTACAGGTTTCAAGATCGTCGCTCAGATATAACTTTGTGACACCCCCATACTCCAAGTGCCTTACCAGGACCACTCAGGTATAGGAACATCACCATCTCGGTTACCCGAGGCAACGATAATCATAAGACAATAAAGAAACGTACTTTAAAAGTAAATATAATTTAAGTGCTTACATGTCTCAAACCAAAACTAACAAATCAAATACAACCAATCCGAAACTGAATAACTAAAGGACATCATCTGACACAGCGGAAGACTCTTCTAACTGCAAGTGATGACTCATCCCTGCTATCCCATACGCATCGTCCCATACCTGTTCAATAACTGCTCACCACCCCCGAATGGATCACCAGAGTTTTTAAAACATTTAAACGGGGTCTGTACTAATCAAACAATACAATCACAATAAGACAAGTATCAAAACAGCTCAATCGTCACATCAACCCGAACTCCATCACCAACTCCTCAATACTGACTACACACTAAAATGTGTAGCCCTGCCAGAGTACCCATCGCAACAGGTTACTCCTCGCCGCCAGTGGGGGACCGCAGCCGTTCCCACCTAAGCCCCGCTCATCTCCGTCGAGTGATAAACCCAAATCCATTAATGTGCACATCCCTTCTGTGGCGCGTTCCACAGAAGGCGAATCATGGGCATGAAGCCACTCCCGCAAGTGACTCCACTCAGCCAGGGACGCACCCCAAAAAACACAGACATATACAATCAATCACAACAATCAACAGCAACCAAATCCAACAACCGTCACAATACGAGTATGATACTTTACAACAATCACAATCAACAATCAACACATTATGTGACTAATACTGAGTAGGGAAAACCCTACCTGGATTACAAACACAAGCAGACGATCTCAACAGCTGTCTCAAAACCTCTCCTCTACGAATCCTCCTCCTATCACATAATCACAATCTAACATTAACAAATCATAAAAACCCCGAATTCCAAAAATTAGGGTTTAAAAAAAGTCAACTAAATACTATAAAATTGGTATGTAGATCTTACCCTTGACACAAGAAACACTATGATGCAAAGAACAAGATGATCCGACACTCCTAGCCTTGGGGAATTGCCAACAACGCGACGAGAGAGGACTACGTAACTCCTTTTTCTTTTGAAAGGTTTAGAAAGGTTAAAAAGCGATGAAATAAACTGACGGAAACCTTTTATATTAAACTCGCGTTATTAGCAAAACCCGTCAAAACAACCCCGTAAAACACACTTACTCGATCGAATAATTAACGTACTCGATCGAGTGCCCCTTACTCGATCGAGTACCCAACTTACTCGATCGAGTACCCTACAGGCAGACTACTGTATTGCGTCAAAAACTACTTACTCGACAGAGTAAGCCCCCACTCGATAGAGTACCCATAGACATAGAAAACCGTAGTATTACAAGTTGTGCTAAAGCTATGACCTGGCCTTGGGGTACGAGAAGATGGTAAAGGTTTCATCATGTCAATCTTGTTTTCCATATTTACGACACGAGTGCTCAAGTCTTCAACGGTGGCTTGAAGCTTAATGACTTCAGTACTTAGTTCTTCGACGACGACAGATAAACGTTCTTGAACATTTTCATTAGAAATTGCAGAATTCCTACCGAGAAGAAAATGACGCTCATTACAACTTGATTTGGCATGGGATCATGCATACTAAGGCGACAAACAAATGATACACGAAGGAAAATATATGAGCACGAGACGAGATAACTAGACTCTTGACTTGTGAACTCTCTAAATATCGTGAGTGACTTCTCGTGTTTGAATTCACGGTGTTTGACTTTAATTTTAGACTCGAGTATTGACTTCGACGGAGTGACATTTATATGGTTGACTTGATTGACGGGATTGATGGCACTTATTGATTCTAGACTCGAGTATAAGTGTAGATACCCGGGGTGTGCTTATATGTTTTAAGAAGATGATTTCATTTTAAGACGTTAGACTCAAATGTGAGCCCCATTGAGACTCGTGCGTTGAGCTTCGGAACGTGTAATTAGGGAGGTTTTTGAAAACACGGCTTTGAAAGAAAATGGATTTGAAAGGTGAGCCCCATTAAGTATTTTGTGTATGACTCAGGCATGTGTGACTCGAGATATCGAAAACAATTAGATCCTAACTGAATTGGGGTAGGGGGTCCAAGGGGACGGCGTGACGCCTTAGGACTGGACTTGAATTTGAAAAGACCCAAAATGTAAAGGAAGATAGGTTTATGACTCAACAGAGTTCCGGCTAGGACATAGTCGGTTTGAATTTTGACTCTAAGTTAGCCCAATTGAATTTACATATTTACATTTACATGGTTTGAAAATATTTTGGTTTAAGACGTTTTTTTTTCGGAATTTATTTACGTTTTTTTTTTTTTTTTTTTTTAAATTTTGAGAATCGACAAAGGATTTTAATTATGGAAAATTTAATAATTAACTTGAACTTTAAAAATGGAACTTTATAGAAAGTAATTTTTGAAAGGAAATGGATTTTACATCTACAGAAAATTGGACATTATTTAATTTTGAAAAGGTTGAAATTTGAAAATCGGAAAATTCGGTATTATTGGTTTACAAATGGGACATTTGAAAGGTTTGAAAATGAATCTTATTTACACAAACATTTTGACATTATTTTGTTTATAAATGAGGAAACACACATATACAAACAAGCATTATAACAGTATGTTGAGTGCATTTAAAAGGTTTTGGCTTAAAAAGATGGGTTGCCATACCAAGCAATCAAATTTTGGTCTATGGAGAGGTCGGTGCCAAACATGAGTAAGGTCGGTTCCTAGTCCATTTCCTCGAGTAGTGAAAGCTCTTGATACAAACATGAGTAAGCATCGTGGTATGGTTGACGTCAATCGCTATCCATCTTTAGGCCTAGATTGGAATTTGGACCGTCCGGACGAGACGATTGGTCGAATGGGTTGGTTAAGAGCCTAGGAAGACCAAATGAAACAACCTAAGAAGGTCGAGTAATGAAATCGACAACTATCTCGTATAAACTATTCCCTAACCTTGTTCAAGTTTCACCCTGGGTAACACGTAAGTGTATCATCCCCAGCGGAGTCACCAAACTGTGGACATGGGCCACTCGCGCGTTGGTTTCGAGGCGGCGACACTTCTCCCACGGAACCTTGGTTTGACAAAGCACGTCATGGGCCGTTACCGATTTGTGAGGCATTGAAATCGGTGAAATGTTTGACAAGCCTGCATTTGTGGAGTCGCCACCAATTTTTATGGAAAATTGGAACCGTTCGAATACTTCGCATCATGTTAAGACACAAAGTAGTGACATGAACACTAAGAACTCGTTACCCTTAGCCTTCCATGTCTAGAATGACTCTCGAGATGTCAATGGACACGGATGTCCATAGATAACTGGAGTAAGGGGTGAGGGTACGTATTAGGAAGCTCTTTAATTCGAACACCTAATCCCGCCCGCCTCGATAGTGTCCTCTACTAATGATTAGGGAAATAGTTCATATTTGATATGTCGTCGATGTAATGCATGCAATGCAACATACATATATTAATCCTAGCATGTGAAATTAGACTATATCGGATAACACGTAATTTTGGCAAACAATTGGGGCCGAAGTAGATGTTAGATTAAATACCTGTGAATGCTATACAATTAAATCATACCATAAAATAATTACGATAAATAAATTACAATAATTAAAATTACATTACAAAGTTTATTTGATCTACGTCAGAAGCAAGCTCAAAACGGGATTTCGAAGAAGAAAATAAGAGGAAAAAAAAATTAGAATTAAAATATGAAAATACGTCAGATTAGAGGTGCTAATACGGATAATAGTTGATTTAATCCTCGACATGAACAAGTCGAAATCCCGAAAAATAGATTTGAATTAAAACGGCGAAAACCCGCAAGTATTGAATTACTCGGGATTAAGGACGAATTAAACGTTCTAAATAAAAGAGAATTTTTAAAAACATGATTTGTATACTGAAACAACGAAGAAAACAAATAAAAACGAAAGAAATAAGAAAAAAGAGAAACTTGCAGGAAGTCGAGGAAGAAGAAGAAGAGCAGGAGCAACAAGCAACCTCTAGAAGAGGCACAGCAGATGTTGCGATTCTTCAAAGAGGTGCAGCAGCTGCTGCGTTTCATCTCGACGTCTGACCTCAAATGTTTTGTAAAAACGGTTTTAAAAGATGGATTTTAAATCGGTTTTTGAACGTGCTCTTGATATAAATCTACATTAATTAATACAAAATAAAGGTACAATAATAAAACGGGATTTTACACCCTGAGAATTACATGTTTGACGAAACGAGATTGACTAAAGTTAACAATAGTGGTTGCTCGACTCGAATATACGTGCAAAGTGCCCTCGTTAGAGGATTTAGTAAATTTATTAGGTTGATTAAAAGTGGAGTTGGTCAAATTGGTCGGTATATGCAACGTGACTGGGACTCAGAAGGATCTGAGCTTATATGGTCGATTGATCAAGCACGTAGGTGTCGAAAGCAATAGTGTAGTCCAGAATGCAAAGAGAGAGAAAGAAGGGGCGGAACACTCGCGTGCCAAATATGGAGGCCAAAGGTCTCTATTTATACTAAACATATGGAAGAGTTTAGGAATGACATGGATTTGGAAACAAATCACGGAAATATTCTGAAAACAGTGAAAAGAGGGCTGGAGAAGAGGTGATGCGTGTTAATTATATGATGTTTTACACCCTATTTTACACGCATTTCAGAGCTCATTTGTGTAGTTTTATGCTACTATTTGCCCCATTTCGTCTACTTTCGCGTTTTTATGTAATATTGGAGACTTATGCGGAAATGAGTAGATATTGAGCTAAATCCGTCCCCGAGAAACTTGAAGCCCGTGATACATTAGGTTTTGGAATAAGAACTAAGTTGTATTCTATATAACGTAAGCTAGGTTTACAGAATATTCATTCAGAAAATTATCTAGTTTTCCTTCAGTTCTTTATCAGTTTTAGCATAACAAATAATTAGGGTTCGGAATATTGCTTCCGTTCGTTCTTTTAATCTTTCTGCTACAATTCCTCTTCACGGAATTTTCCTCTGCCTATTTTCAGTTTCATTACTTTATCGTTCATAGTATAGAATTGTTAGTTAGTTTGCCGAAGCCATAATTATCGTTTTATGCTAGCCTTTTATTCCGTTAATTTAAGTATGAATTCAGTAGGTAATTTCGTTAATTTCATTGTTGTTACCATTCTTAGTATGAGTAGCTAAATTAATTGTGCTAGGATGTAGGGGAACTGTAGGTTAGGCGGCATTAGAATTAATTTGGCCTGAAATCGCATGCCGGTCGATCGACTGGGTTCCCTGGTCGATCGACTGGCCACGCTGAGATTGTTTCGTTTTAATTGTTTTAATTGTTGTGTTTGACAAATCGGGTGCACGTGACTAGTTGAATACCTAGGATTTGACCGACCCAACAAAGATCGGAAGATAGGGAAGGGAGATAGCTTGCTTAATTAAGACGACTAGATTAATTAGATCGAAAGATAGATTAATTTAGACCTTTCGTCACTCTTCAGGACGAAAGTCAGTATTAGTGGTATTAGGGACCTGTAGCGAGATCGAAAGATGCTACCTGTGAGAATGGATCGAGAGGACCTCTCATTTTCCCCTCTCACGTGATTGTTTTAGACCTACCTAGTTTGCTGCCACCGAAACTATAGTGAACCGACCATCCTTGCACCCTTTTAATTCTTGATTTTATCCGTTTATTTAGTTTACTGTCTTTTATTTACCTTTAGCTATAGACCAAATCAACTCAATCCCCACATACTGTTACCTTAGACTGAAATTAGACATCTAATAATTACATCTGCCTCTCTGTGGTTCGACCCTGTTACCACTAGCTTTTGTTAGTTTTAATAGGTTTTATAAATATTATTTTTGGTACTCACAACGACGGGTATCGAGAGGCGCAGCAGCTACTGTGATCCTTGAAAGAGGCGCAGCACCTGCCGCGTCCTTTCCCCAGAGGTTTCCTCCTCAGCAAGAAAGATTACCGCGTTTTATTATAGAATTTCGGTAGATATACACTTCCTTATTCCATAAAACACAATATACGGAAGATATTTACTTAAAAATATTAATTTAAATTAGGAATAAATATCCAGAGAATTCTAGAACATTCCGGAGTATTCCGACTCGGCATTTAAATGGTTTTTAGAAAATGAAGCGATTTTTGATCCGGACTCCAAATCAACTCTAATTACTGTCAAAATGACTGTATCAGTGCGTAGATGACGACCAAGGGGTTGTCTCGGGTGTTTGAGCTATCACTTGTCGATGAACTTACGAACTGTCATAAAATCGTTCCGCGTATCAAACATGCGACCCAATCATCACTAGGTGGTTGGCGGGATGTGTAGAAATGAGGTATCTACACTCGTGGGTATGGGATGAGGATATTTCATATCTGTTTTTTTCCGACTTTTGTTTGGTGTTTCTAATCCTATTTGTGGTTTGTTTGGTGTTTTTAATGGGTGTATCATGTATGTTTTATATTTTTTTAAAATTTGTTTTATATTTATTAGATCTCGTTTTGATTTTATGATATACTTTTATTTTATTCTTAGATCTACAAAATAGATCTCATATCATATAAAGTTTTCAGTAGATCTATTAGTTACTCGTCTTTTATATATATTTTTTTAAAAGGTGGTGGTGGCCATGGATGGGTGGCGGGTGATTTATTTTTTTTTAGATTTTTTTATTTGTTGATTTTAATCTTCTAGTAAAGTAAAAATTACATTTATCTCTATTAAAGTTACATTAGGCGTATTTTTTAGTTTTTAGATCTAGTTATGAAAAAGTTAGATCTAGTTTTGAAAAGTAGGAGCTACATCTATTTTTTTTTTTAGATTTTCTCTTTATTTGTTGATTTTTTTCTTCTAGTAAAGTTAAGATTACGCTTATCTCCGTAAAAGTGGCAATTTGCCCCCTTAACTTTGTTCAATAGTGAAATTAGGTCCCTTAAGTTTCAATTGTAGCAATCAAGCCCCTTAACTTTAACAAAAAGTGAAATTGAATCCCGATTTTTATTTTTCACTTAAATCTCAACAAAAATTCATTTTATAATTATATTATACAACTAAAAACACATAAAAATTATTATTTTTTACTTTATTAATTTATATACATTTAATTATTTATCTAATAAATAATTTTACATTCATCTATATAAACAAAATAAAAATATGATAAAATTTTATGAATTATTCTTACATTTCTGATGAATTGTCTAAAAATTGTAAAATTATAAAAAGATACTCGCAGTATAATTATATATTGTATAAAATTTATAAGGTTATAAAAGTTAAATTTTGTATTTGATTAATTGGATTATAAAAATGAATTTTGGTGGAATTTCATGATAAATAAAAAAATGGGGGTTAATTTCACCTTTGACTAAAGTTAAGGGTTTTTTTTTTTTTTTTTTTTCTTTTTTTCTTTTTTGCTAAGGAATTTGATTGCTACAATTTAAACTTAAAAGGCCTAATTTCAACATTGAACAAAGTTAAGGAGTCAAATTGTCACATTCGTGCACTTATCTCTATTAAAGTTACACTTATTTTTATTAAAATTACACTTATCTTTATCTTTTCTATTAAAGTTACAGTTTTCTCTATTAAAATTATATTTTGAATGGACTAAAGTTATACATTTAATGGACTAAAGTTACACTCTCAATGGACTAAAGTTACATTTTTAATATGGACTAATGATTACACTCTCAATGGACTGAAATTACACTCTCAAAAGACTAAAATTACACTCTCATTGACTAAAATTACACTCTCAAAAGACTAAAGTTACACTCCTAAAAGACTAAAGTTACACTTATAAATCAATTAATCTACAATAAGTTGTGTTAAAATTACCAAAATTTAAAATAATATTCATCAAAATCACTCGAAAAAGACTAAAGTTCCACTCGTAAAACGCAAAATTGTCGTAAATTTGCTTTAAAATTACAAATTTTAAAATAAAATCCACCAAATGACTTCGTAGTATAAAGTTACACTAATAATGATTAAAGTTAAACTCGTAAAGGACTAAATTTACACTCTAAAAATCCTAAAATGTCGTAAACTTGTGTCAAAATTACCAAAAAAAAACAAGGGATATTCTACATGGTACCCCGCAATTTTTTGACTCTCTACATGGCACCCCTACACTTTTTAAAACATACATGGTACCCCTAATTGTTGTCATTATCACTAAGTGTACCCCTAAATATTATTTTCCATCAACTAAACTCAGTTTTAGGCGTTAGGTAATGACTTGGACGCGTAACCAAACTTGTCATTTATTATCACATGACATAAGGACTCTATTAGGCTCAATATCCATCTCGATCCTAATATTTATTGATATATATGGGCTAAAAAAAATTTGACGGAAAATTTATTGATTCCTTGCCAAATTATCACGTCCAAAGATGGATATTAAGCCTAATAGAGTCCTTATGACATGGGATGATAAATGACAAGCTTGGTTACGCGTCCAAGTAATCACTTAACGCCTAAAACTGAGTTTTTATTGACGGAAAATAAAGTTTAGGGGTACACTTAGTGATAATGACAACAATTAGGGGTACCATGTATGTTTTAAAAAGTGTAGGGGTACCATGTAGATAGTCAAAAATTTGAGGGGTACCATGTAGAATATCCCAAAAAACAAAATAATATACGTTAAAACTGTATTTCAGTTTAAAGTTACACTTTTTTGTGTGTTAAAGTTACACTCGTAAAAGTATTAAGGTACACTTGTAAAACAGTAAAAGTGTCATAAAATTTGCATTAATTTGGAAGCATAAGAAGACAATAGGTAGTGTTAAGTGTGTATGATAATGAATTAGTGAATGTATAATTAAGGCTAGAGAGAGAAAGTGGAATTAATTAATGTATAGGAAACTAATTAGTGTTAAGTGTGTTTCTTTTTTTTTTAATCTCAACCATCCACACAATGCTTGATATAATAAATGTGGTAGGGACTTAGGGACTCAAAATATATGAGGGACTCATAAGAACTTTACTCTCTATATCCCCCTCTCTCTCTCTCTCTCTCTCTCTCTCTCTCTCTCTTTATATATATATATATATATATATATATATATATATATATATATATATATATATATATATATATATATATATATATATATATATATATATATATATATATATATATATATATAAGGGATCACTTGAGTCCATCCCTTTCTCTTAAGTCCATGAGTCCTCCTGAGAACCTTTGGATGATGGATGGGTGAGATTTAAATTAAAAAAAAAAAAAAAGATTAATGGGTCATTAGCACACTTCTCTCACTACATTTACTAATCCACATTAATTAAACAATAATTCACTATATATAATTTATTCTCTCAACCACTTCTCTCTCATCTCACACAATTAACATCACCTCATCTCTCTAAAACACAAAAAAAATCAAAACCCCAAAAAAAAATTCTCTCATCTCTTCCTTACTCATCATCACCACCACCCACCCCGACACCACCACCATCACACGACCACCTTCGCCACTACTCACCCTACCACCACGACCCCCACGACCGCCATCCGCACCCGACACCACCACCACTCGGCTCTCCCATTCTCGGCAGCCGCCCGACACCACCCACAACGCCACCAACCAACCACCACCAACATCCCACAACCACAAAAAAAACCAAAAAAAAAACTAGATCTACGAAAAATAAAGATAGCACTACCAACAAACCACCACCACCACCACACCGCGACAACAACAACGCCGCCCACAACAACCAAACCACCTCCCACAACAACGCTGCCGGCAATCTACCCACGTCGCTGCCGCTGCCGCCACCTGCCCACGCTGCTTCTGCTGGCGCCTGCTCCACACGCTGTTAGTGGTTGCGAATGGTGGTGAAGGAGGTCGACGGTGAGTGGGTTGCGGCTGAATATGGGCGGTGAAGGTTTATGGGTGGTTGTGTGGTTGTCGTTGTTTGTTGTTAGTTGTTTGTGTATTTGTTGGTGTTGGTTGGGTCTGTCGTTGTTGTTTTGTTTTAATTTTTTTTTTATTCTTTAGGTTTCTTGTGTAAGTAGTTGTTATTGTTTGGTCAGTCTTTATTGTTGTGTTTTTATTTTTTTATTCTTTTTTTTTTTCATTTTTCAGATTTCCTTTTTTAAATATCGTCTTGTTTTATATTTTTTCAAATCTCGTCTTCTTATATATCTTTTTTTCTTCAAATTTCATATTTAAAATATCGTCGTGTCATTTATTTTTTCAAATATTGTCTTACACATTTCCTTTTTTTAGATTTTGTTTTTCAAATCTCGTTTTTTTTTGTAAGATCCTTTTATTTAAATGTTATATTTAGATCTACTAAATAGATCTCAAATAATTTGTAGATTTTAGTCCTAGATCTACTCACAAGGACCACAATTACACTCATAAAAGAACAAAGCTACACTTATAAAGAACCAAAGTTACACTTAAATATGAGTAAATTTTTGAAGTGAAGGTGGTGGTAGTAGTGGGTGTGGTTTGGTGGTGGAGGACGGTGGTGGTATTTGATAGTGGTCGGACTTATAAAGGACCAAAGTTACACTCAAAGGACTAAAGTTACACTCATGAAGAATGAAAGTTACACTCATAAAGGACAAAAGTTACACTAAAAGATCAAGGTTACACTCAAAAGGACCAAAATTACACTCGTGAAGCATCAAAGTTACGCTTGTAAAATGTTAAAATTGTATAAATTCAAATTTTTATAGACAAAACCGCGTTAAAAAATCAAAGTTACACTCTTAAAATACGATAGTTACACTCGTAAAGAATAAAGTTACACTTGTATAATGTTAAAATTATATAAATTTAAAGTTTTATCCACAAAACCGTCATAAAAAATCAAAGTTACACTCTTAAAATACCATAGTTACACTCGTAAAGTATCAAAATTACACTTGTAAAATGTTAAAATTGTATAAATTCAATATTTTATATACAAAATCGACCTTAAAAACTCAAAGCTACTCTTTTACAACTCAGAGTTACATTTGTGAAATGCTAAAATTCTATAAATTCTATTTTTTATATGCAAAATCGACTTTAAAACATCAAAGTTACACTTTTATAACTTAGGTTACACTTGTAAATGTAAAAATTGTAAAAAATTCAATTTTTTAAATACAAAATCGACTTTAAAAAATCAAAGTTACACTTTTACAACCTAGAGTTACACTTGTAAAATGTTAAAATTGTAAAAATTCAAATTTTTATATACAAAACCGCCTTAAAAGGTCAAAGTTACACTTTACAACTTAGAGTTACACTTATAAATCTCATAAACTCAAAAGTCATTAATTAGGGGCTAAAAGTCATTAAATACAAACTAGAGAGAGAAAGCCAATTAATGAGTGCTTAGGTAATTAATTAGTGTTAAGTGTGTTTTTTTGCTTTCAATCTCAACCATCCACCTCTTCTCTTCTAATGGTGTAGATGAGGACTTAGGGACTCAATGGAAGAGGAGGACTCAATTGAACTCTCTCTCTCTATATATATATATATATATATATATATATATATATATATATATATATATATATATATATAGAGAGAGAGAGAGAGAGAGAGAGAGAGAGAGAGAAGAAAGAGAATTGAAGTTACATTTACAGATTAAAGTTTCACTTATAAAACATTAAAGTTTCATTCCAAAAAATTCTAAGAAGTTTCAAATCTTAACCATCAATCTTAGAAGATCTAATGGCTAGGATTAGGACTTAGGGACTTACCATTTAAGGTGAACTCACTTGAGCTAGCAGAATGCATTTATGGTTGTCATTCACAAGCTTCCCACCCCTCGTTGTTGGGCTATGCACAGCTGTTGTAGGTTGACAGGTACCCAATAAGCTCTGATAATAGGTAAGAAAAGCAGTTTCTATCTCTTGAGGATCATGATAAAGAATCCCAACTTGTCCCCTTATACTCATAACTCTATTGTGGATTTGCTTGGACCTAATATGATTATGAAAAAATCTAGTATTCTCATCCTTATTACTAATCCAGTCAGTTTTAGCTTTCTGGCAAAGGAAGCTATGTTGAATTTTAGAAAGTTTTCTATAGGTCTCAGCAGTTTCACACTCAGCGGCAACAAGAGTAGGATCACTTGAGTTAGCATTCATTTGAATATGAATGTCCTCCAGTAAAGCCTGAGCTACACCCACTGCTTTCTCAATATCAGAAAATTTATTTCTATTCAAAGCTCTCAGAGGCTGCTTTAGTTGCTTCAGCTTTCTCACCACTTTATACATAAGAATATCAGACACATGCCTGCATTAAACATTCTACACCACACTAGTAAAGTCATCATCAAGACTCCACATGTTATAATATCTAAATTTTCTCTTGGGAGGAAGTTTTAATTGTCTTCTATAGCACACACATGGATTGTGATAAAAAAATGCCCTTCAGGTAAAAAATGTGCATAAGCATTTAGGGCTGGGCACCGGTCCAAAACCGGACCGGAATGGACCGTAACCGGAATCGAAAAAGTTCATGGACCGGGACCGGACCGGATTATAAAAATTCTAGTCCGGGACCGGACCGAAAAAATCTGGTCCAAGACCGGACCGGACCGGTTGGACCGGAATTACCTACTTTTTCAAATTTCGGTCCATTGGACCGGAATAAAAATACAATTTTAAGAAAAAAAATGCAAATAACAATAATTCCGGGCATTCCGGTCCAAACCGGTCCGGACCGGAAACCGAAATCTTGGAAAATAGTGGACCGGAGACCGGACCGGAAATTTTAATTCCGATTCCGGTCCACTAGATTCCGGTCTGGACCGGTCCATTTTTCTGGTCCAGACCGGATTATGCCCACCCCTATAAGCATTAGGATAAAGATTCATCCACTCTGAATTGATGAGGAATCTATCTATTCTTGAAAATGAACGAGAAAGTGGATCTTTTTTTTATTGTTGCAAGTATAGAAGGCTCCCTGGCCTTTGATATCAGCAAGCCCACAATACTGCACACATTCTCTGAACTCGGCTATTTCTTACCATTAGACATCTCTGCCTATTCTCTCATTATAATTCAACACATTATTGAAGTCACCAGAAATCCCCCAAGGCCCTTTATGGTTATCTTTAATGTATTTCATATGAGCCCACAAATCACCCCTCTCACTGTCTTCTTTAAAACCATAGACCATAGAGAAAAGAAATTCTTCTCCAGTAGCAATTTTAGTCACCTTAGTTGTAATTACTTGAGCATTCATTTGAAGAGTTATGACTGTGAATATTTGAGAAGACCAAATAATCCATACTCTGCCCCATGGTGATAATAATAATAATTATTATTAATACCAGACCAATGAGTTCCTACGTTATTCAAGACACTATAAAAATCTTGTAGTTTTACCTTTCTTTCCACTAGCCCATAGAGCAAAATATTATTTTGATTCAAAAACTTCTTAACGTCCTGTTGTTTATTGATCCCATTTATTCCCCTACGAATACAATCCATTAACAACTACTCCGGGTGGTTCCTCCTGTCTCCCATTCAATTGAGAATTCCTATTTGGACTTAGAGCATCAACATATGACTTAGTTGGAGATATATCCTTCCTTAAACTCTGATGTTCTTGCCTAATTACTTGCTGAATGACAGGAGGAGAGAATACAATGAGAGAAGAATCATGATGTGTAATTCCCCCAAAAGGAGGATCAGCATCCACCTGAGTCCCAGATGATTGAGTCACCACCTGAATACCTCCTGCACCCTTCTGAACAGGCCTCCAAACTTTCTGAGGAGGTTTAGGGACATGCTCAGGATTAGGTTTAAGAACAGGTACTACTGACTTTTTCTTACACATCTCCCTTGTGTGTCCAATCCCTCTACAGCTACCACAAATAGAGGGCTTCCACTCATACTCCACCAAAACACTAACTTCAATGCCTTTTTCATCCTTAAAATATAGCTTATCTGGGAAGTCCTGTCCAATTTCCACTTCTACCAAAAGTCCTCCAAATCTGGACCTTGTCTTTTCCTCAGTAGCAGCATCCCTCTTAACAAACTTGCCAAGAATCCCTGCCAATTTCTCAAGGCTAGATTTGCTCCAAAATTTGAGAGGCAAGCCACACAATCCAAGCCAAATAGGGACATGCTTAACTCTCTTTTTCCACAGACTATAGGTTTCAGTCCAGGGCTTAACAATTAACGGTTTGTTATCAAACATTGGGAACCCTTGTTGTAACACCAGACCTTGACACCTTTAGTAGGGAATCTCACCAAGAACACTCCATTAGGAAGGAAAGAAATTTTATCAAATTTATACACCCCCCATAACTTGTGATTAAATCCTGATAAGAGTTCCCATGGCGGATTACTACCTAGGACATAACAAACAACCGCAGATCTCATAGACTACATATTCATTAGTGAGTTGTAGTAATTCCCGAGACATACTAGCAATAGGACTATTAGGGCTAGAAGTATTAGTACACTTACCCTTCACCAAATTCCATTCCCCAACCGCTTCATCATCATCCCGTTCTAAACAAGAGTGAGGAGCATCTTCTACTATATCACCCAGATCCAGCACCGGAATGCCAACAATATCACTCATATCTCTCATTTTCTGAGAATCAAACGATTGAGGAACACCAACAGGCCCATGAGACGATTCCGGTTTATCCATATCCAAGTTGAGATTAGAAACACTCGAGAAACAAAGTCTTAGTTTTACTTTAGATTGTGATTTAATCTTAGATTGAGATTTTTCTGTGATTTTCCTTGCCATTGTGCAAGTTAAAATCCCAGAAACCCTAGAGAGAAGTCAGAGAAAACTCTCTCTAGAAATCCCATTTTTTATTTTCTATTCTAGTTATATTATAGTTATTTCACTTCTATTTTAGCTTATCATAGGGTGGTAATAATTCTCACAGGCTTCTTTGTTCAAGCGTATCAAAGCTGTTGATGATGAGAAAAATTTATATAGAAAGGAAATTTTTAATGCTTGGGACAACATCAGTGAGAACAGCCAAGGAACCCTTGACAATGGAGCCGATTTGGTAATTTTTCACTTCTCTTTTTTTTTTTGTTGATTAGCTTTATTATTTTTTTATATTCTTTTTAATATTTATTATGAATATCTGTTTTATCATGTTAGGTTTTTATTCCTGTTTATTTTGGAGATCATTTTTTGTGTGCTGCTGTTAATTATGTGGGGAAGACTGTGGACTATCTTGATAATCGTGTATATGATGATTTTGAAGATAGTATCTGGGTGTCGGCTACCAATTCTATTATACGTACCTTATACTAAGTTATTTTCTTCACCTACTTCTTTTAAATATGTGTTTTGTTCATGAAGGATTGATTTTGTTTTTAAATTTAACCAGATTGAAATATTTGGTAGTTTTCTTGTCAAGAAAGGTTTGAAAGAGGCAGCGAGGTCTGCAATTTCAAATTTGTAGATGTGCCTTTTGGGTAAAAATTGGAAGGTGCTCTAAACTTAGGTTATGGAGTTTCTGCCAAATACAATTACTCTTCTCCACTTACACTTCTTAATCCGCTTTTGCATATGGATTCGCCTTGCTTCATTTGTTGTTCCTCATTTGCTCACGAGCTATTTGCCAATAAAATTGCAAAAAAATCGAGTCAAATAAAGGATTAAATATGGGGCAAAACGCTACTAAAATAATACTTATCACTCTCTTACAACACAATAACACCAGAATAACATCGGAATAACAACAGAATAATACCAGAATAACAACGTTGTAACAACACAATAACACCAGAATAACATTAGAATAATAGCACAATAACACCAGAATAACAACATAATAACACTAGAAAAACAAGTGATAGCACACAAAAAAAAATATAAGAGTAACACTGGAATAACAGTTAAAAAATGGAATAACAGGTGGTAACAATAAATAAATAAAAGATATAAAAGGTAAGATAATGAGAAAAATCGAGAAACATGAGAACATCAGAGTAACACTACAATAACACCTGAATAACACTATAATAACACCAAAATAACAGTACAATAACACCAGAATAACACCACAATACCACGTGTTATTATAGTATAACAAAAAAAAAAAGAAAAAAAAAAGAAAAAAAGAAAAATTACACTCGAATAAAAGGCATTGACCCAAAAAAAAACTGGAATAATATGTGCTAACACAAAAAATAAAATAAATTAAAGGGTAACATAATGAGAAAACTAGAGAAGCATAACAACATAAGAATAACATTAGAATAACATGTGAGCACAAATTCACACTAAGAAACCAAACTCACAAGATCCAAACTCTCTCTCTATAACACCCGTAATTTTTATAAAATCTATTTTTGGCTTTTAGTCACAAATTTATATTTTTAAATTATTTATATATATATATATATATATATATATATATATATATATATATATATATATATATATATATATATAGAGAGAGAGAGAGAGAGAGAGAGAGAGAAGAGATCAACTAAGGTCCTTAGATATATTAAGTCCATAAGTTCTATTATGAGCCATTGGATGGAGGGTGATGGAGGGATGAGATCAACCCAAAAAAAGTGTGTTTATAAGCTCATCTCACCATCTCTCTCCTCCTTCACTAATCCACTCTAATTAATCACTAATTTACTATATATTTGTTTTCCACTCATCCATTTCTCTTTCATCTTACACATTTCATTTCTCTCTTCTCTCAAACTCTAAAAAAAAACCCAAATAAATAAAAAAAACCCAAAAATCCAAATAAATAAAAAACCCAAAAAATCCAAATAAATCAAAAAACTCAAATAAATCATTCATTCATCTCTTCCTCATTCACCACCACCCACCACCACCCCACCCGACACCAAATAACCACCCACCACCGCCGCCGCCGCCACCCCACCGCCGCCTTCCCACCGCCGCTGATTTTTTTTTTTTTTTTTTTTTTTTCAACTCGGGTTTTTTTTTTTTTTCGTTTTGTGTTAATTTGTATGTTTTGAGTTGTTTTTTTCATTCATTATTTTTTTTGTCTTTTATTTTATTTTAGTTGTTTTTTATTTTATTAGTTCTCATTTTTTATTCATTTTCTTAAATCTCTTCTTGTTATACGTTTTTTTTAAGATTTCGTGTTTTAAATCTCGTTTTTTTTTTGTGAGATACTTTTTTTTCATCTAAGACAAAAATGGACTAAAGTTATACAAAAATGAACCAAAGTTATACAAAAATAGACCAAAGTTATACAAAAAAGACTAAAGTTATACAAAAATTGGACTAAAGTTATACAAAAAATTGGACTAAAGTTATACAAAAATGAATCAAAGTTATACAAAAATGAACCAAAGTTATACAAAAATGAACCAAAGTTATACAAAAATGGACTAAAGTTATACAAATATGGATTAAAGTTATACAAATAAGGACTAAAGTTATACAAATAAGGACTAAAGTTATACAAAAATGAACCAAAGTTATACAAAAATGAACCAAAGTTATACAGAAATGGACAACAGTTATACAAATATGGATTAAAGTTATTCAAATATGGGCTAAAGTTATACAAATAAGGACGAAAGTTATACAAAAATGGACCAAAGTTATACAAAAATGAACCAAAGTTATACAAAAATGGACTAAAGTTATACAAACATGAACCAAAGTTATACAAAAATAGACCAAAGTTATACAAAAAAAGACTAAAGTTATACAAAAATTGGACTAAAGTTATACAAAAAATTGGACTAAAGTTATACAAAAATGAACCAAAGTTATACAAAAATGAACCAAAGTTATACAAAAGAATTGGACTAAAGTTATACAAAAATTGGACTAAAGTTATAAGTTTGGTGCATTTTTGTATAACTCTGGTCTATTTTTGTATAACTTTGGTTCATTTTTGTATAACTTTGGTTCATTTTTGTATAACTTTAGTCCAATTTTTTGTATAACTTTAGTCCATTTTTGTATAACTTTGGTTCATTTTTGTATAACTTTGGTTCATTTTTGTATAACTTTAGTCCATTGTTGTATGACTTTAGTCCAATCTTTGTATAACTTTAGTCTTTTTTTGTACAACTTTGGTCTATTTTTGTATAACTTTGGTTCATTTTTGTATAACTTTAGTCCAATTTTTTGTATAACTTTAGTCCATTTTTGTATAACTTTGGTTCATTTTCGTATAACTTTGGTTCATTTTTGTATAACTTTAGTCCATTGTTGTATGACTTTAGTCCAATCCTTGTATAACTTTAGTCTTTTTTTGTACAACGTTGGTCTATTTTTGTATAACTTCAGACCTTTTTTGTATAACTTTAGTCCATTTTTGTATAACTTTAGTCCTTATTTGAATAACTTTTGTCCTTATTTGTATAACTTCAATCATTTTTTGTATAATTGTAATCCAAATTTGTATAACTTTAGTCATAAAATGTATAACTTTAGTCATAAAATGTATAACTTTAGTAACAAAAAAATTATGTAACAATAACAATGAAAAAACAAAAAAATTATGTAACAATAACAAAACCAAATTAGACCAAAAAAATAAAAAATGTTATCTATTAAGAAAAATTCACCCATAAATGAAATAACAATACAAATAACAAAAATTAACAATGAAATAACAATACAAATAATAAATTAGAAATTAAAAACAACCCATCAATAACCAACAAAAATAAAAAAACCAAATAACAATAACAAAATATGTATAACTTTAGTCATAAAAATTGTAACTTTAATATTTCAAGGGTATAACTTTAGTCATAAAATGTATAACTTTAGTCATAAAATGTATAACTTTAATGTTTAAAGGGTATAACTTTAGTCGTAAATTGTATAACTTTTATCATCAACAACCAACAAATATAAAAAAATAAAGCAAAAAAAAAATAAACCAAAGTAAATCAAAAACCCATACAAAAAAACAAAAACGTCCAAAGTAAATCAAAAACCCATACAAAAAAACAAAAATAAACCAAAGTAAATCTGAAAAATAAAAAAAATAATAAAAAAAAAAAAAAAAAAAACAAAAAAAAAAACCCAAAAAAAACAAAAAACAAAATCGTAAAACCAAAACACAACAAACAGAGAAAACACAACAAACATATCGACTGAAAAAAAGGAGAAAGGAAGAGGAAAAGGGGAGAACGGCAGGCGGCAGAGGGAGGGAGAGTGGCGTGGGTGAGGCGGCAGCAGGGACTATTGAAAACACAACAAACAGAGAAAAAAAAGAAAAAAAAAGGAGGTGCTGCGGAGAGGCGGAGCGAGACGGAGGGAGACGAAAAAGGGAGGTGATGAGGAGACGCGGAGGGAGACGGAGGGAGACGAAAAGGGAAAGCAGGGCAGTGAGGGATCTGGCGGCGGTGGTTGTTGTTGTTGTCGGCTGAAAAAAAGGGGGCGAGTAAGGAGGTGAGGGTGGCTGTGTTGTTGTTGTTGTAACACCCCCATACTCCGAGTGCCTTACCAGGACCACTCAGGTATGAAGACATCACCATCTCGGTCGCCCGAGGTATGATAATCAAATAGACAAAAAAGAAACAACATTTATTGTAAATAGTTTAATGAATAAATACAATCCTCGAAACCAAACTGAAAGTGCAATACATTATTCCAAACTATCTGTTCTCAATTGAAATGTAAATAAATGCTAAACTACAGCGGAAGACTCTATCGTCATGTCGTGGCCATCCCAAATATCCCAGACTCATCTCTATACTGTTCAATATCTGCTCACCATCCCCGAATGGATCACCGCAGGTTTTACAAAACAACACCGGGTCAGTACTAATCACACAATCAATATAGATAACAACAATAAGACAAACAGACAAATGAATCACACACACACACACACCACCAACTCCCACCATCTCAATACTCGACCGTCCACCGGACCC
Source organism: Silene latifolia (assembly GCF_048544455.1). Classification (NCBI taxonomy): domain Eukaryota; kingdom Viridiplantae; phylum Streptophyta; class Magnoliopsida; order Caryophyllales; family Caryophyllaceae; genus Silene; species Silene latifolia. The sequence goes on along the minus strand of NC_133537.1, from coordinate 222,390,606 downwards.
GCCCGCCAGGGGGGACCGCAGCCGTTCCCACCTAAGCCCCGCTCATCGTACGAGCGATAACCCTGTCCATTAATGTGCACATCCCCTTTCGTGGCGGGTTCCACGAAGGGCGAAACTAGGGCGTGAGATCACTCCCGCAAGTGACCCCACTCAGCCGAGAACGCATCTCGAGAACCATCAACAAACACAACCACAATCACAATCACAATCACAATCATCATATCAAACAACTAACTACAGCACATCACCAATATCCCATTATGGGACTAATACTGAGTAGGAAATCCTACCCGAAAGCACAACACGCAGACGGTATCTACAAACCGTATCAAAACGGCTCCTCTACGAATTCTCCTCCTATCATACAACACATAGATGCTACCATTCAAATACTACTCATAAAAACCCCCAATTCCTAAATTAGGGTTTCATCAATCTTAACAAAACATTATATAAATTATATTAAAAGCTTACCCTCGACGCAAGGAATCCAACGACACGAACTACGATACGAACCGACCGTCTGAACTCCGGGAATTGTCAAGAACGCGATTAGGAAGAAGACTAGTTGCTTTCTCTCTTAAACAGGTTTTAGGTTTTGTAAAAAGTGATTTAGAACAATTACGAATATGTTTAAATACCTTAATCGCGTAATTAACAAAACCCGAGAAAACTCCCCGAAAAATGGGACACTCGATCGAGTACCCAAGGTACTCGATCGAGTATTTCTACTCGATCGAGTGCCCCGGCTACTCGATCGAGTGCCCAACAGTCGAAACTATTTTGCTTCGCCACTTACCCTTACTCGACAGAGTAAGGCCTACTCGATAGAGTACCCCCAAGACTATAAATACGGAGTATTACAGTCTTCCCTCCTTAAAAGGAACTTCGTCCCCGAAGTTCAAACCACTACTAAAACAAAGGTACTCCAAAACATTCCCGACTCAACAACCAAAACAAAACTCAATCTAAAACACGCTACTTACCCAACTCATCCCGACAACCTACCGACGCAACATATAAAAAGGTGTATAAAACTCTTAGAAACTGCTCGCGATCATCTCCTACCCCCCTAAAAGAAACAAGGTTACGTCCCCGTAACCATACATACCTGATCAAAAAGGAAGGGGTAACGCTCTTTCATGATATCCTCTGCCTCCCATGTAGCTTCCTCGGTCTCGTGGTTAGACCAAAGGATCTTGAGCAAAACTGTCTCACCACTCCCCGGTCTTCCTAACCTTTCGGTCTAGGATCTGCTTAGGCACCTCAAGGTATGATAAAGACTTATCCAGCTCTAAGCTCTCCTCGCTCCAACACATGTGACGGGTCACTCACATACTTCCGCAACTGCGATACATGAAACACATTATGTACTCTCTCTAACGCAAATGGTAAAGCCGACGATAAGCAACTTCCCCAACTCGCTCTAAGATCTCATAAGGCCCTATAAACTTCTGGCTTAGCTTGCCTTTCTTCCCAAACCTCATAACCCCACGCATAGGAGACACTTTCAGAAGAACCTTGTCCCCAACCTGAAACTCTATGTCCCGACGGTGTAGATCTGCATAACTCTTCTGTCGATCCTGGGCTGCTCTCATCCGTTCCCTGATCATCTTAATCTGTTCCACCATCTCATGTACCATCTCTGGTCCTAAAACCACTGCCTCAGCACTATCGTCCCAACAGATCGGACTCCTACATCTCCTCCCATACAAAGCCTCAAACGGTGCCATACCAATACTGGTGTGATAGCTGTTGTTGTAAGAAAACTCTATCAAGTCCAACCTCTCGCTCCCACTACCACCAAAATCCATCACACAAGCTCGCAACATATCCTCAAGAGTCTTGATTGTTCTCTCGATCTGCCGCCTCATCGTCGGGATGAAATCTTTGTACTCATCTTCAGATTTGTCCCCAACAATTCCTGCAACTCCTTCCAAAACCTCGATATAAACCTCGCATCTCTGTCAGACACTATGTCCTTAGGGACTCCATGTAACTTAAGCACGTTCTTTCGATAGGCCATAGCCAATTGTGCCTTAGTCCATGTATCTTTCATTGAACAAAGTGAGTGACTTGGTCGACGATCCACTATCACCCAAATCATATTGTTACCTTGTTGACTCTTAGGTAAACCCACAATGAAATCCATGGAAATGGATTCCCACTTCCACTCAGGCACCTCTAAAGACTGAACCTTACCTTGTGGTCTTCTCTGTTCCCCTTTAACTCTCTGGCATGTCAAACAATGGGACACAAACTCAGCTGTCTCTTTCTTCATCCCAGGCCACCAAAACGTTTTCTTCAAATCTTTGTAAAGCTTGTCTCCACCCGGATGCACTGAATATGGTGTGCAATGTGCCTCTGTCATGATAGTCTTTTTCAACTCCTCATCATTAGGAACACACCACCTACCATCAAACCTCAAACTACCATCTGTATGAATGGAAAACCGGGACACTGTCCCTTTCTCTACCCCAGCTCTCCACTCCACTATCTTAGGATCCAAAGCCCGCTTATCCCGAATATCATCATAAAACTCAAGTCGTCTTGTCATATCACCCATGGCATCCTTTCTCGCATCATATGTATCCCGAACCTCGCTACCTCATCTCTCAGCCTCATCAAAGATAGAGCTGTACACAAAGAATGTACACTCTTCCTACTCAAAGCATTCGCTACAACATTGGCTTTCCCTTCATGGTAGATGATTTCCATGTCATAATCGCCAATCAACTCCATCCACCTCCTCTGTCTCATGTTCAACTCCTTCTGCGTGAAGATGTACTTGAGACTCTTATGATCAGAAAATACCTTAAAGATTGCTCCATAAAGGTAATGTCTCCAAATCTTGAGAGCAAACACCACTGCACCCAACTCCAGATCATGAGTAGGGTAGTTCTCCTCATAAGGCTTCAACCGCCTAGAAGCATAGGCAATCACTTTACCATTCTCGCATCAACACACAACCTAGCCCATTCTTCAAGCATCGGTATAAACCGCAAAATTCTCGCTCCTTCAGTAATGCGAGGACAGGAGCTGTGGTCAAACGCTCCTTTAAGGTTTGGAACGCCGTCTCACAACTCTCATCCCAACGAAACCTGTTCTCTTTCCTCATCAACGCTGTCATCGGTCTAGCTATCTTGGAGAAATCTTTCACGAACCGCCTGTAGTATCCAAATAAACCCAAGAAACTCCTAACCTCAAGAACATTTTTCGGTGCTTCCCACTTTGTCACTGCCTCAATCTTCGCCGGATCCACAACTACCCCATCTTTAGAGATTACATGCCCTGAAAAAGCAACTTTCTCCAACCAGAACTCACACTTGGACAGCTTAGCATACAACTTATGATCTCTCAAAGTCTGCAACACGATCCTCGGATGCTCCTCATGCTCCTCCTTAGTCTTAGAGTAGACTAAGATGTCATCGATAAACACCACCACGAATCGGTCCAAGAACTGTCTGAAGATCCTATTCATCAAATCCATAAACACTGTCGGCGCATTAGACAACCCAAATGGCATCACCACATACTCATAATGGCCATACCTCGACGTGAAAGTCAGTCTTCGGTATGTCCACCTCTCTAATCTTCACCTGATGGTACCCGACCTCAAATCAATCTTAGAAAAGACTGTTGCACCACTCAACCGATCAAACAGGTCATCTATCCTTGGCAAAGGATACTTGTTCTTTATCGTCACACGGTTCGACTCCCGTAATCTATGCACAACCTCAAACTCCCATCTTTCTTCTTCACGAAAAGAACCGGTGCTCCCCAAGGCGATACACTTGGTCTAATGTATCCCTTCTCTATCAAATCATCCAACTGCTTCCTAAGCTCCTCCATCTCCTTAGGACCCATACGGTACGGTGCCTTAGAGATTGGCCCCGTCCCCGGCTTCAACTCGGCGGTGAAATCTATCTCCCTCCTTGGTGGCAACCCCGGAATCTCCTCTGGAAAAACATCTGCAAACTCTCCCACCACTGGTATCTCGTCAACCGCCGGGCTCTCTATCCGGTCATCTCTCACATGGCACAAAATCGAGGACATCCTTCCTCGAATACGACTTCAGGGTGACAACAATTTAATCAACTTAACTTTGGGTTTGACTAGAAACCCACGGTAAGACACACTAACACCCTTAGGACCTCTTAGGGACACTTTCTTTTGATGACAGTCTATCTTAGCTTTATACTTTCCTAACCAATCCATCCCAACTATCATCTCAAAACCATTAAAAGGAAACTCTAGCAAGTCTACCGGGAAATCGACTTGCCCAACTATCAAAGATACATCTCTAAACAACCTCCCACACGATACAGACTCACCCGAAGGTATAAAAACTTGCTCCCTAACAAACTCATATACTCTCAAACCCAACTGTTTTACATGACTCGAAGACACAAACGACTGAGAAGCCCCCGAATCAAACAAAACAAACGTAGGGATACCCTTAACAAGGAATGTACCAGTGATAACGTGCGCATCTTCCTCAGCTGCCTTCTTGTCCATCATGAACAACTTGCCACTGGTCTTCTGCCCACCTCCCTGGACAGTACTGGCTGATGCGGTCGGCTTAGCACCCGACCCTTGATTGTTGTTGTTGTTGTTCGTCGGTGTCTTCTGATAAGAATTACCGCCGTTGCGGTTGCCTCCACTCTGGTAGCTCTGACCTCCCCGGTTTGGCCATGATCCAGTTGGTCTGTTGCTCGCAAAGCTCTGTGCAGGTCTCTGAAAAGATCCTGGTGCACTCGTGCACTCATGTCTCTTGTGGCCTACGCCACCACAACCAAAGCAGGTCACTCCCCAGCTATTGCTCACACTCCCACGGCCACGCCCAAAGGAAGTTCCAAAGACTAAACCCAGGACCCGTAAGAAAATCCCTTAGATTGATTGTGGTTGCCTTTCTTGAAATTAGATTGGCCACCACCCTCGCTCTCGACTTCCTCTTTTCTCCACCCGACCTCTCCCGAGCCATCTCCACTAGTCTCTCGGCTCTCCCACCCTCTCATACGCTTCCTTTACATCGCAAGGACTCCCACGGGTAACTTATCCATAATTTTCGTGGTTAGCCCTCTCTCAAACCTCAAAGCCGATTCTCCTCACTCAAACCCATATCCTCGGATATCTAGATTTCTCATTGAACCGCCTGTAGTACTCACCACACGACATCTCACCGTCATCTTAAACTTATCGAACTCCTCTCTCAACTTACTCCTCACATGTTCGCACGAACTCCTTCCTCACAAAATTTCTACGAAACTCCTCCCAAGGTATAGCAGGTAACCCTTGGTTGGTATATATCTCCTTGGCACTCACTTTCACGGAATCCCACCACTTGCCAGCCTGCCTCCCTCGGATAGAATGCAGCATGATCCACTCTCATCTCATCGGACACGGCCGGCGAACTAAATCTAGTATGTTCTCCATCTCCCTCAGCCAACTATCAAGATGGTTAGGCTCCTCAACTCCCTTGTACTCCTTCGGGTTAAACCTCGCAATATAGAGGCTGACTTTAGCATGGTCAACCTCCTTCTCCTTACTCTTATCCTTGTCCTCATTCACTCTCTTCAGGGTCTCAGTAAGAGCGTCCTGGTGTTCCAACATCTTAACGATGTCATCCGTGGTCATAAGCTCTGCTCTCGCGTACAAAGCATTTCTCTTTGGCGGCATCTTGAAACTATACATATATATATAAGAAAAGGGTAGATATGAACATACGTACTAAACTTCAAAACACGAAAACACGCTGCCCAGAACCTACTCGATCGAGTATCCAAACCCACTCGATCGAGTAACGGGCTACTCGATCGAGTGCCCCCATGTACTCGATCGAGTACCCAAACTCCAGAACCAAACAGACCTTCTGATCTCTAACCCACTCGATCGAGTATCTAGGCTACTCGATCGAGTGATTTCCCTACTCGATCGAGTACCCCTTGTTACTCGATCGAGTGCCCCAAAACGCGATTCTGGACTCAAAATCGCCATAAACCTACCCGATCGAGTCAGCCTCACTCGATCAAGTACCACCAATACGTAAGAGCTACCCGCATATTACGTCACATACTAACATTGCTAACTTTATAAATCACATTATATCATAACATTCATGCTATTAATTGCCACGTTGTAAAACATTCCATCATGCTATCATTTCATCAACAATGTCTATATATATAACATCACTTTTCTTTCATCTCATCAACTTCCAATTCGAACATCCAACCATCAACACATTCCATCACATTGTTACGCAAGTTACTAAGCACACACATGACTCAACACACATTTTCCCCATGTGACCGGTTCAAAGTTGTAGGGCGATCCCCGCGACTTTAGGACGTCTCCCAAGCCTTTGCACTAGCTCCTACAACTTTTACCCCGGGTTCATTTTAATTGACTCCCTATGTTCATTAAGTTCATTGGTTACAGGTTTCAGGATCGTCGCTCTGATACCATTTGTAACACCCCCATACTCCAAGTGCCTTACCAAGACCACTCGGGTATGAAGACATCACCATCTCGGTCGCCCGAGGTATGATAATCAAATAGACAAAACATAAACAACATTTATTGTAAATAGTTTAATGAATAAATACAATCCTCGAAACCAAACTGAAAGTGCAATACATTATTCCAAACTATCTGTTCTCAATTGAAATGTAAATAAATGCTAAACTACAAATGAAGACTCTATCGTCATGTCGTGGCCATCCCAAATATCCCAAGACTCATCTCTATACTGTTCAATATCTCGCTCACCATCCCCGAATGGATCACCGCAGGTTTTACAAAACAACACCGGGTCAGTACTAATCACACAATCAATATAGATAACAACAATAAGACAAACAGACAATTGAACCGTCACACACACACACACACCCACCAACTCCCACCATCTCAATACCGACCGTCCACGGACCCGACCGCGCCCGGGGGGGACCGCAGCCGTTCCCACCTAAGCCCCGCTCATCGTACGAGCGATAACCCCGTCCATTAATGTGCACATCCCCTTTCGTGGCGGGTTCCACGAAGGGCGAAACTAGGGCGTGAGATCACTCCCGCAAGTGACCCCACTCAACCGAGAACGCATCTCGAGAACCATCAACAAACACAACCACAATCACAATCACAATCACAATCACAATCATCATATCAAACAACTAACTACAAAGACATCACCAATATCCCATTATGGGACTAATACTGAGTAGGAAATCCTACCTGGAAAGCACAACACGCAGACGGTATCTATCACAATTGTATCAAAACGGCTCCTCTACGAATTCTCCTCCTATCATACAACACATAGATGCTACCATTCAAATACTACTCATAAAAACCCCCAATTCCTAAATTAGGGTTTCATCAATCTTAACAAAACATTATATAAATTATATTAAAAGCTTACCCTCGACGCAAGGAATCCAACGACACGAACTACGATACGAACTGACCGTCTGAACTCCGGGAATTGTCAAGAACGCGATTAGGAAGAAGACTAGTTGCTTTCTCTCTTAAACAGGTTTTAGGTTTTGTAAAAAGTGATTTAGAACAATTACGAATATGTTTAAATACCTTAATCGCGTAATTAACAAAACCCGAGAAAACTCCCCCAGTAAACCGACACTCGATCGAGTACCCAAGGTACTCGATCGAGTACCCCCCTACTCGATCGAGTGCCCCAGCTACTCGATCGAGGGCCCAACAGGTCAGAAACTATTTTGCTTCGCCACTTACCCTTACTCGACAGAGCAAGGCCTACTCGATAGAGTACCCCCAAGACTATAAATACGGAGTATTACAGTTGTTGTTGTTGTCGTGGAGTTGTTGCGGTGGAGGGAGGAGGGAAGGCCGGCGGGTGGAGGTCGAAGGGTAGAGGGGCGGCGGGTGGAGGTCGAAGGGTAGAGGGGCGGCTGAAATGGTGGAAGTCGAAGGGTAGATCTGAGACGAGGAGGGTGGTTTTTTTTTTCAGTTTGGTTTTTTTTTTTTCAGTTTGGTTTTTTTTTTTTTTTTTTAGAGAGGGTGGAAGAAAATGAGAGAGAAGAGTGAATGTGAGAAATGAGAGAGGATGAGTGAATGAGAAAGTGAGTTGGGAGATTAGAATGTTGGAAGAGTTGTACAAAATTAGGTAGAGTTATACACAATTAGGGAAGAGATTAGGGAGGGAGAATTGTGACCCTTCAATGAGATGTAATCTCATCCCTCCATCCCTTCCATCCAAAGGCCCTTATAAGGACTTAGGGACTCAATGGATGTAAGGACCTTAGAAGAACCCCTCTATATATATATATATATATATATATATATATATATATATATATATATATATATATATATATATATATATATATATATATATATATATATATATATATATATATATATATATAATAGTCAATATCATATTTATAGAGTAGTCGGAATTTCTAGACGGTTTCGGCAGTAAGAACCGTGTAGTACTTCGTTTGGGCTTAAGTTTCACTTGGGCCTTTCTTTTTCTCTACAACACACCTTTTTCCACCTATCTTTCTCATAATACTCCATCTTCCTCCTTTGTTTTTCTGAAAAATAAACCCTTAAACCTCCAACACCATTATCAAACCTCCCTTAACATTCTTAGTTTCACCACAACTCATTCATTAATCAACCAAATCCCATCATTTTTGCGCTAAATTATTCCTCTTTTCGTTCTTCATATTTCTAAGTAAGAAAGATATTATCTTTTACTCTTTTCGAAAACTCCATCTTTTTAAGATGAGAGTTTTTTGCTAAAGTTTACTCTTTTTGTGTCTTAGATGCAAGACTTGAAGACCCAGAAAAATACTCTTACATTGTTGACGAGGAATTGGACAAGTGAAGACACTTTCAAGGTAACGGTGATGGGTACTCAACAAAGTGTCAAATTTGCATGCTTTGGTAGTTAATTTAGCCTTTCAAATGTTAAAATCTGAATTTTGGTTGTGTTTTGCTTTAATTTTGGTTGAATGGTGTTCTCACATGAATTTCTCACATGTTTGGTTGAAAGTTTCAAGCTTTATTGTCATAAATCCGTAATGGTTGAATTTCCGTCTCAAATACGATGTTTTTCTGAGTTAGAATCATGCTAGGACACGGAAACAATTCTTGTGGAACGATTTTAGTTGGTTTCAAATTGTTTGGGGACTCGTTTTTGGTGAAAAATGCATACAGGTACTCCCAGCCGGTGGGCAGGCGGCCGGTACATCTACAGGCTGGGATTACACTGTAAGTTTTTGAGTTTTTAAGTGTTGTGTTACTCCCAAATGGTGGCAAAGTGACAAGACTCAAACAGTGAAAGTGCACCGTAAGTTTTTTGTAAATTTTAAGTGTTTGTACTCCCACTGGTGGGCGGGCAAATACCCCCCGCAGGCTGGGAGATCACTGTAACTTTTGAAGGATTTTCAAAGATTTTGTACTCCCAGCCGGTGGGCAGACGGCCGGTTCCCCTACAGGCTGGGAGTTCACTGTAAGTTTTGAAAATTTTAAGTGTTGAGGTACTCCCAGGCGGTGGGCAGGCGGCCGGTACCCCCGCAGGCTGGTAGATCATTGCAACTTTTTGTAAACTTTAAGTGTTGAGGTACTCCCAGCCGGTGGGCAGGCGGCCAGTACCCTACCCGGCTAGCCCGTGATGGTTTTTCGTCACTTGTAACTTCTATTAATCATTGATTTAATTATGCATCTTTCTCATGATTGGTAAGTGGTCAATTTAGGACTTGTTTACGTTATGATCATGCAAATTATGGTTGCTCTTATTTGTGACTCGAGTGTGACGACTTGACATTCCTTATTTACCCCTTTCGGACCTTTGGTTACGGTTATGTGTGCCATGTTTCTGGATTGGGTTATCCTTCCGCCTTTCTTCGGACCTTTGGTTGCGGTTATGTGTGCCATGTTTTCGATTAGAGGTTACTCGATCTTTGGTTATGGCTATGTGTGCCATGTTTCGAGTCTTGGATGCGATTGGTTTATCGTTTGTCGAATCAGGTGACGTCCATCCCGAGAGTCTGGATCCAGGTTTAGACGAGGACTGTATTATCATCGTCGTCATACCATGATGTTGGAGTCTAGGTGGTTGTCATGTGAGTCCATGCTAAGTATATGTCTTACACTTGTTGAGTCAAGTTAATATGAAATTGGTTGACTTAGTTATTCTACTTTCTTGGATGCATATCTATTCTTAATGTATCATGCCCACTTCATTATGAACATATTATACCTATTATTATGATTATCATTTACATTCCCTTGTTCATTATTATTTAAGTATGATGTATGATTAATATGTTTAATTAAGTGCTTGTCTACTTTTATCTTGACATATTATGGTTGGGAGAATCCTGAGTTGCTCCCCACTGACTGTGGCTTTCAAATGTATATGATTGACAGGCTTGTGATGCAACTTAAGTGGGGGAGACCGTTTGAGCTAGCGATGTAACACTCCACGTTAATTGAAGAGGTCATGTGATAGGCTTAAATGACTAGTGTTTAAAGGGATTGAAAGTACTACTCATATCAACAAAGTGCACTTTCTTTTATGGTCATCCATGCAAAAAAACTCCGAAGTTAAGCGTGCTTGGCTGGGAGTAGTCTTAGGATGGGTGACCTCCTGGGAAGGTTTCTGGGATGCGCATGAGTGAGGACAAAATGCGCCATAAAGGACCCGTGTTGATCTATGGCCAATGTTCACATGCTGGTGCGCTATCATAAGTAACCGCTCCCGACCCGATTTAGGCCGGGGTATTACAAGTGGTATCAGAGCAACCCTGCGACCGTGTGGTGATGGGAGGCAGTTGTTATACGCTCTCGGAGGCAGTTGTTATACGCTCTAATGTGATCACCCACCTAGCGGGAGAGGATTCTGGGTTAGCGGTTATGCTCCCAGGCGCAACGAGGCCGTTGCGTTCTTCAAGTGGGGGTAATTATAACACCCCACGTTAATTGAAGAGGTCCTTTGATAGGCTTAAATGACTAGTGTTTAAAGGGATTGGAAGTACTACTCCTATCAACAAAGTGCACTTTCTTTTATGGTCATCCATGCAAAAGAACTTCACAGTTAAGTGTGCTTGGCTGGGAGTAGTCTTAGGATGGGTGACCTCCTCGGAAGGTTTCCGGGATGGGCATGGGTGAAGACAAAATGCGCTATAAATGACCCGTGTTGATCTATGGGCCATGAACACGGGGGTTCACACACACACACACACACACACACACACTCTCTCTCTCTCTCTCTCTCTCTCTCTCTCTCTCTCTCTCTCTCTCTCTCTCTCTCTCTCTCTATATATATATATATAGAAGTAGGATCAATTGAGTCCCCCTTAAAGCATTGAGTGCTTAAGTCCCCATATGTGCTATTGGATTGTTGAGATGAATGGTTGAGATTAAGAGAAAAAAGCAAAGAAAAATATTAAAAAGTTTGTAGCTTGTTTTCCTCTCTCATATAGACTCCTAGCAGTCTGACTTTACTCTCTCATCATTCATTTATACTTCTCTTCCCTCTCTCATCATTCATTCTCAAAACTAGGGCTGAGCAAAACCGGTTGGTTTACCCGCTCCGGTTTTCATAACCGGTTGCAAGAAATATGCACAATCAAATGCATAGAAACAAATAGAAAAATTAGGTTACCGGTTTAAAAAGCGGTTTAAAAATCGGTCTCCGGTTTTGAATTTACGTGACTTTGACTTTTAGTTTCTAAAAATGAAACCGGTTTAAAAACCGGTCCTAGGTTTTGGATTTTCTACAACCGAATCCACTCCATTTTTATAATAAAAAATCTAATTCGGTTACTTCACCGAAAAAACCGAATATTCGGACTCCATAATACTGTTTTCGGTTTGGTTTCGGTTTAAAAATACGGTTCAGACTTTTTTGCTTAGCCCTACTCAAAACACTCAGTCCAAAACTCTCTCTCTCTCTCTCTCTCTCTCTCTCTCTCTCTCTCTCTCTCTCTCTCTCTCCCTCCCCCCATCTCTCTCTCTCTCTCTCTCATCTTTCTTCTCCTCTCTTATTTCTTTTTTTTTATACAAATGCCGTATAAAATAGAATCGGTTTTATAAAAAGCTTCGTAAATCTTTATCCGGACTCCAATTAAGGCGAAACAAAAGCCTAATTTTTTTTTGTATGGTGATATTTTTGTATAGCATTGAATTTTCTAAATATTCATTATTGCTCGGTTGTGCTCGAAAATGCGGTTGAATTTTATCTAAATTACTTTATGTTGAATTTTATCTAAATTGCTTGTTTCTTGTGAATTATTTTGTTGGTTCTTGTTTGAACCGTTGGTTTGATATATTTTGTTTTTTTATAAACGTTTTTGACAATATTTCTTGTTAATTTTTTGGTAACCTTCATGGCATGAATATTGTAACTTTGAGGTTATAAAAGTGTAACCTTGAGCATTATGACGTGTAATTTTGATGTTTTAAAAAGTATCACTTTGATGTTTAAAAAGTGTAACTCTGATGTTTTAAAATGTGGCTCGAAAATTTGGTTGAATTTTGTCTAAAGAGTTTTGTGTGTTTTAAAAAGTGTAGCTTTGAGGAGCATGAAAAGTGTATCTTTGAAGTGTTAAAAGTGTTACCTTGAGGATTATGAAAGTGTAACTTTGATGTTTAGAATGTGTATCCTTGATGTTTCAAAAGTGTCACTTTGATGTTTTAAAAAGTGCAACTTCGATGTTTTATTTTTTCAGATCTTGTTGTTGTTTTTTCTTTTTCGAATCTACTTTTTTTTTGTGGGTGTGGGTTGGTGATAGAGGGCGGAGGATGGTCGGACTAAAGTTATACTCATGAAGGACCAAAATTAAACTCATAAAGAACCAAAGTTACACTCATGTAGGACCAAAGTTACACTCATATGCGACGAAAGTGTCACTCATACAATTGTGTTAAAATAACATAAATTCGACCTTAAAATAATAAAGTTACAAAAAATCAAATTATTATATAAAAATAGTGAATTTACACTCGTAATGCATCAAAGTTACATAATCAAATTTTTATCTATAAAATAACCTTAGAATATTAAAGTTACACTCGTAAAGCGTGAAAGTTCCACTAGTAAAATGTCAAAATTATATAAATTCAATTTTTTATATACAAAACCGCCTTAAAAGATCAAAGTTACACTCTTTAAAACCTCGAATAAAACCGAGCAGTACTGAAACTTTCGAAAAGTCAATAGTATAGAAAAATACTACCATTGCGACGGGCTCGAAAAAACAATAATTTGAGGCTTTTGTTTCGCCTGAATCGGAGTCCGAGTGAAGGTTTACGGAGCCTTTCATGTATACGCTTTTATTTTATGCGAGTTTAATGTTGTCTGGTAAGATGTCAGCATTTGCATCCACCTGAGTCCCAGATGATTGAGTCACCACCTGAATACCTCTAGCACCCTTCTGAACAGGCCTCCAAACTTTCTGAGGAAGTTTAGGGACATGCTCAGGATTAGGTTTAGGATCAAGTACTACTGACTTTTTCTAACACATCTCCCTTGTGTGTCCAATCCCTCTATAGCTACCACAAATAGAGGGCTTCCACTCATACTCCACCAAAACAATAACTTCAGAAGCTTTCCCATCCTTAAAATATAGCTTATCTGGGAAGTCCTATCCAATTTCAGCTTCTACCAAAAGTCTCGCAAATCATGACCTCGTTTTTTCTTCAGTAGCAGCATCCCTCTTAATAAACTTGCCAAGAAGCCCTGCCTATTTCTCAAGGCTAGATTTGCTCCAAAATTTGAGAGGCAAGCCACACAATCGAAGCCAAATAGGATCATGCTTAACTCTCTCTTTCAACAGACTACAGGTTTCAGTCCAGGGCCTAACAATTTAACGGTTGGTTATCAAATATTGGGAACCCTTGTTGTAACACCAGGCTTTGACACTCATTAGTAGGGAATCAAACCAAGAACACTCGATTAGGAAGGAAAGAAATTTTATCAAATATATACACCCCCCATAACTTGGGAACAAATCCCGATAAGAGTTCCCATGGCGGATTACTACCTAAGACATAAGAAACAACCGCAGTGTCCCAGTATTCGATCTCATAAACTACATCTTCATTAGTGAATTGTAGTAATTCCCGAGACGTACTAGCAATAGGACTATTAGGTCTAGAAGAATTAGTACACTTACCCTTCACCAGATTCCATTCCCCAACCGCTTCATCATTATCCCGTTCTGAACCAGACTGAGGAGCATCTTCTAATATATCACGAAGATCCAGCGCCGGAATGCCAACAATATCACTCGTATCTTTCGTTTTCTGAGAATCAGACGATTGAGGAACACCAACACACCCATGAGACGATTCCGGTTTATCCATATCGAAGTTGAGATCATAAACACTAGAGAAACAAAGTCTTAGTTTTGCTTTAGATCATGATTTAATCTTAGATTGAGGTTTTTTTGTGATTTTCCTTGCCATTGTGCAAGTTAAAATCCCAGAAACCTAGAGAGAAGTCAGAGAAAAGTCTCTCTAGAAATCTCATTTTTTTTTCTATTCTAGTTCTATTATAGTTATTTCACTTCTATTTAAGCTTATCATAGTGTGGTAATAATTTTCATAGGCTTCTTTGTTCAAGTTTATCAAAGCTGCAGATGATGAGAAAAATTTATATAGGAAGTAAATTTTTAATGCTTGGGACACCGTCAGTGAGAACAACCAAGGAACCCTTGACATTGGAGCCGATTTGGTAATTTTTCACTTCTCTTTTTTTTTGCTGTTGATTAGCTTTATTATTTTTTTCTATTATTTTTTAAAATTTATTATGAATGTCTGTTTTATCATGTCAGGTTTTTATTCCTGCTCATTTTGGATATTATTTTTTTGTGTTGCTATTAATTATGTGGGAAGACTTTGGACTATCTTGATAGTCGTGTATACGATGATTTTGAAGATAGTATCTGGGTGTCAGCTACCAATTCTATTGTACGTACCTTATACTAAGTTTTTTTCTTCACCTACTTCTTTGAAATACGTGTTTTGCTCATGAAGGATTGATTTTGTTTTTAAATTTAACCAGGTTGAAATATTTGGTAGTTTTCTTGTTAAGAAAGGTTTGAAAGAGGTAGCGAGGTCTACAATTTCAAATTTGTAGATGTGGCTTTTGGGTGGAAATTGGAAGGTGCTCTAAACTTAGACTGTGGTATTTTTGTCATGATTCATATGATGTTTTATGTTAGAAAGTTGTTTACATCAGAGTTGCATGATCCATTGAAAAGGATTTTTTATAGACCTGAGATAGCTACCATCCTAGTTTTAGCCGATATCAACCAAGAGAGGGACAAGTTGTTGCCTTTAGTTGAGGCATTTACAAAGGTAAAGGCACCTTTGCTGCCTGTTTTGATTGAGAAGCATAAGTTAGCTGAGTTAAAAGCTATGAGGTATGAGGCAGAGGCTTTGGAGGCTTCTAGGATTATGGCAGAGAAACTGGATGATTGTGAAGAAACGCTGGTGCCTGGAAAAAAGATGATGTCTGATACACCTAGGAGCGCTGCGATGATTAGATTAGCCCGAGGTAGTTTTAGGAGACCGAACTCTGATGGGGTTGGCCGCTCAATAAAGTGTAGAAAGGCAGATACAACTCTTGTTGTAGTGTCAAAAGTTATGAGGGCTAATAACAGATATACACGTGCTATGCCAAGCCTGAAAAAACAAGTTGTTGATTATTATTTCTTGAATGATTACAATCTTGCAAATAAGTATGCTATTTTTCTATTTGTTGTACTTCAACTGTGTTATTCTATTCTTCAAAGTCAATTTGTTCCAGTTTTGTTGTTTTAGTACATAATTTTTTTTTAAAATACGGTAATGTCAGACTCCATTTATTTTTAATATTACTAAGTTTTTTTTCCCTTTGCAGTGAGCTTTTGTTTTATGCGTGAAATGCTATCTTGGATAGGTCTAATATTGTTTCTACAAAGCTTGATGATTACACTGAGTTGTGCATAATAGCCGCCTAGTCAGTTGTGTTGAATTACATGGAGGTTAAAGAAAAAAAAGCAATTTCATTGTGCAGTTATTATATAATGTTTATCATTGATCTTTATTGAAATTCACTTTTATGACATTGTAGGGAATCTTTGAAGACATGCTGGAACAAGGAGGAGGTGTTGATGTCCCACCTGACAGCCAGAAAGACATGGTTGTGCGCTTTTGGAACTATTTTTAGGTGAATACATTGTAAACTCTGAGATCAACGTGGACCTTGTTTTCATCCCGTTATCCTTAGATAATCACTACTTTTGTGTTTGTGTGAACTTTATGAACAAGATGATTGATGTGCTGGACCATACCTTGCATGAAGATTGAGAAAAATCTGATTTCTATAGACTTGCAAAAATTGTAGTACGTTTTCTAAATCCTAATTATATATAATTGATGAGTCATTATAATGTTAAAACACAATTATTGTATTGTTGTAACATAGTTATTGTATTGTTTTAACACTTTTATTGTATTGTTTGAATCCAGTTATTGTATACTCTTGCATTTGTTATTTTAACACATTTATTTTGTTGTGTGTTTTATGTAATTCTGATTTGCCTTTTTGTTTGTACATGCTATTGGTTGATTGTTTTTCTGACTTTTTGGATACAACAAAAACAGCAAAAGAAGGGGTTCTCATTCACACATTTACATTCGTTAATGTTTATTTTGAATGGAAAACAAATGTTAATACCGATAAGGAATCAGGATTTTTTTACCATGTTTCACATGCTCACATATGAAGGGAAGCACGATAAGGGATTGTATTCAGTTAAGAAGAAAGTTGAGAGGATTCCTATATGGAATGAGATGGTGGCAATTTTGTAGATGTCGGATGTCAATGACTCAAGAGCTTCTCTTTTGGAACAAGTGCTAATTTTGAGGAAGAGCATATTGGAAGTAGAGAAAGATCTTTTAAAAGATAGAAAAGCGGACACGAAAAGGTACAAAACAACAGCCTTAAAAGGTGCTTCTCGACGAAAAGGCATAAAACAACAACAATTGTAGATGAAATGTCGGATAATGTAATGTTGGATAGCTGTTTTTGTAATGCCTATAAGCCGTTATTGTATTCAACGTCTTACCTTAATAATTTATTTTAATTGATAGAACAATTTATTATCTTCAGTTATTGTAATAGTTTCAGATAGTTGTTCAAATTATCAAATGTAATTATTTTAAATTAGTTAAATCAAATACCAAAATCTTTGACAAAGCATACGGTTATCGCCAAATTCATTTATAATTGTGGTCATCGAAAGAGTTCAGTTATAATTGTTCACATAGTTTTCCTATTATTCAGACTTTATTTGAAGTTTTATAGCAGTTATTGTATTATATAGTGTTAGTTATTGTAATGCAGAATAGTTGTTATTGTATTCATTTATTGTGTGAAAAGAACAAATGCAGTTATTTGTATATATTTCAACTCAAATCGCAAAATCTAAGACAAATTACATGGTTATTGTAAAATATAATCTTGGCTATTGAAAAGTTGTCATATGATTATTGTAATAGTTTAAAGTATTCAATAAACAAAATCACAACAATGAAACATTGATTCCAAATTATTATAGAATTATAGTAAAGGAATTAAGTGAAAAGAACAAATGTGGTTATTGTAAACTATAACATTGATTATTGTAAAGCTCTCACACAATTATTCTAATAATGCGGTTATTGTAAAGTATAACCTTTATTATTGTAAATCTTTCACACAAATATTGTAGTAGTGCAAGGTATTGAATGAACAAAATCACAATAATAAAACATTGATTCCAAATAATCAAAGAATTATAGTAAATGAATTGAGTGAAAAGAACAAATGCGGTTATTGTAAAGTATAACCTTGATTATTGTAAAGCTCTCACACAATTATTGTAATAATGCGATTATTGTAAAGTATAACCTTGATTATTGTAAAGCCTTCATACAATTATTGTAATAGTGCAAGATATTCAATGAACAAAATCACAACAATGAAACATTGATTCCAAATTATCAAAGAATTATAGTAAAGTAATTATCCTATCTTCAATTAGAGTGATGTAAATCATTATTTGCTGGTATCATATTCATATTCCAATTTCATCTCCATTCTCTTCTTTTTATTCAGTGCCTTACTTATCCTCCATTTCATCTTCCTCTTCATCTTCTTCCTCTAAAGCATGCTCAACAAATGGATTTGGACAGTTTCTTTTGTCACTTCCCATTTGTTTGCTACTTACATAGCCACTTCGGTTTGCTTGCCTTCTTAATTGCCTTATCCTTGTTTGATTTCATTCTCTTGCTATTTCCTTTGTTTCTTGCAATCTTTGGCGGAAGAACAGTAATATTTTATTTTTCTAAATAAGAGCATTTTCAGTTCTTGTTTCTTTGTCAATCTCTCTTTTGTTGGATTTATTTTCTCTCGAAATTGTAAAAGGATCACACTTAGTTCCTTGATCTGGTTTTGAGGCATCGAGTTAAGAACAGTTATTGTTGCATAATCTCAGACCATACTCTTAATAATTCCAGCTTTCTCAAATCAGTGGGAACATAGTCTTGAAATAACTTTCCATCCAGTTCATACAAAAGCTTTCTATATGATTTTTCGACCATCTGCTTATGATGTACTGCTCCGGTATGCCATGCAATCCTTTTCCTGATATAATCCATATACTGGTCCGACTTTCAGACCGCGGACGACTTTGACACTCGACAGTGATGAACATGATCCGATCTTCAGAACTGGTGAATGTGGCGGTGTATAGGCGTTAGATGATGGTCTGTTGTTCTGGGCAGCATAGTTGGAGTGGTGCTCGCTCGATACTTCTCGACCGGTGAGCGTGAATGAATGGGAGAAAGGGGTCAGCCTATACTAGTGTATAACTATTGCGGTGGCTAGTTGAATCGGTGCCAATGATGGGCTGAAATCATGGTTGTTGCACAAGATGCTGATAGTTGGTGTTGGTGGGTAAGCAGGTGGAAAATTCGGGTTGAACTTGATGGCGCGACTTCGGAGCTAGGGGTGAGGAAATTTAGGTCCGGACCAGAAAAATGGACCGGACAATTTGGTTTGGACCAAACCCGGGCCGAATTATTTTGGTCCAGTCCTCGGTCCATTTTTTCAAGGTTTAGTCCTCGGTCCGGTCCGGTCTAAGACCGGTTAATTTAGGTACGGACCGAATGGACCAAATTTCATGCTTTTAATGACGCAACATTAAAATATTATGAATAAAATTAATTTATATCTTCAAAAGGCATTATAAATTAGTATTGTAAATGATTTTCATAAAAAGTGTCGTTTAATAATTTAAATGCATTTTATTTAGCAGAATTAAAACTTAATTATCGTATATGAAATAGTGAAGAAACTAATTTTAGGTCCATTTTGGTCAAAGATCGGACCGGACCAAATATTTCGGGTTTGGTCCGGTCCAAAACCGAACGTTTTAGGTCCGGTCTTTGGTCTACTAAATTTTTATTTTCGGTCTTCGGTCCGGTCCGGTTCAGTACGGTGTTGGACCGATTCTCAGCCCTAATCGGAGCCATGTGGCTTGATGGTGAACTAATAATACATGGGAGATGCACGAATGAAGTTGGGTGAGATTGAGGTCAAGTTGTCGACCTTTGACTTGTGGTCAATCATGTAGAATGAGTTTCTGCCAAATACAATTACTCTTCTCTCATTACACTTCTTAGCCCGCTTTTGCATATGGATTCGCCTTGCTTCATCCGTTCTTCCTCATTTGCTCACGAGCTATTTGACAATAAAATTGCACAAAATCGAGTCAAATAAATGATTAATTATGGGCCAAAATGTTGGAGTTAGTGTCCTCCACAATAGTACGTTAACATAAAAAATCTCATTAATGGAATATCATCAGATATTTAATTATTTGATCCTCGTCAGTTGATTAACGTAAATCGATAACGGTTGGCTGACTAGAGTTTGACGTTATTGTCGTGAGACGGCGGTGATCAACTGACCCCTTTCGGTCACACCTAAAGGAACGAACCCCAATAGACAACTAATTAATTGTATGAGATACAATTTATTTAGTCCCTTGATTTGTAGACTAAAAAGTTAGTCGATTATTTTTAAAGAGATTTCGAGTTGCGAACTCGAGGAGCGGCTGTTATTATTTAATTATGCGATAATTGAATAATAAGTTTTGGGAAACGGGTTTTAGTTAATTAACTGTTAATTTACTAAAATTGTACTAATTGATTAATGTGATTAATATTACTACGTAAATAATATGTGTAGTGGTACACGTATATTTACAGAGTGAATTGGACGAATTAATTATGGAAGTATTTAAACATGATACGATGTTTAAAATAAAAATTACACGGATTTGTGCGACAAATATAAGAACCAACATGGACCCGTAAATGGTCAAGTGGACCGTGTAAAATAAGAGAAGTGGATGATTATTACTCACATAATCATTTCACCTTATTTTGTATACTACCATAATTTATCTTATGTAGGATTTTGCATGTGATGTAAGATGAAAAACATAAGACAAAATTTGTCCACTCCCTCACTCCACTTCCACCCGCCACTTTCCCTCCTCTTATACTCCATCTATTGTTCACTATTTTACACTACCTCACTTCTGCACTCTACATTCTTGCATGTGAACAATATTTCTCCATCTCTCTAAAATAATAATTCATCACTAATAAGTTGTTAGTATACATAAATAATATTACTAAGATTAGTTAGTAATATTACTAATAATAATCAAGGGTACAATATTAACAAGTTCTAGTTCAAAACTTGTTATTATTATTGGGTTAGTTCTTGGGTGCAACAAGAAGGAGATCTTATTTTTGAAGATTTGCAAGGAGGATCTTCCATTTGGTTTAAGCTCAAGAACAAGCTAGTAAGGTGAACTAGTTTATGCCCTTTTTACCATTAAATCAATGTAAGGAAATTGTTTTTCCTTATACTTTCTTTTTATGCTTTCATATTAGCATGCATGTTATATAGATCACCTAAATGACAATTTATGAGATAAATTAATTTTATTAGAGAGTCTAATATGGATCTATGATCTTTCAAGTGGTATCAGAACTTAGGCTTGTAATTTGCATGTTGATTTTAAGCATTTTAATGAATTATGAGATAATTTATAAAAATTCAAAAAATGTGTTAGAAGGGGTTTTAGCACGAAATTTTTGGGACATGCATACCTACTGATCTTAAAAGGTTTGTGGAATTTTTCGGTGATTTTTGAAGTCATTTTGCTATTTTTAATGATTTTTGGTAGAAAATCGAGTCAAAATGTCCCATTTTAGTGAAACATTGACTAAAAATAGTTAAAAGTTGATTCGGTGCATGGATTTTTTATGGTATTTCATGCATATTTTCTACTGTTTGTATGCAAAAGTTTGAAGGTTGATTCGAAATTTTTGCATGTTTATTGATTTTATGAGATAAAAGTCGATAAAAGTCAAATTAATTAATCATAATTTCAATACTTTTGATTCTGCCAATGATAAATTTATGTACATTTAATAATATTATTTAAATGTCAAAAGTGATTTTGCATGTGTGTTTTCACTTTGTTTTGATGTTTATTGGTTTTAGTGGTCAAAAACCGATAAATATCGATCATTTCCTTCATAAAATTTATCCAGAATTTTTGGGAAATGTTTCTGAAATTTTGGTATTCTTGGGAGTGTTCCAGAATATTAAAAATTTTTGTTTCAATTTTTTTGATAATTTTTCAATTATTTTGGATTTTTACTTAAATATTTTGATTTTATCGATTAAATTAGCAAAATATCACCAAATCAAACTAATAATTTATCATAAAATTAGGGAGGACTAATTTTGAGGTTCAAAACAGTTTGGACAATTAGTTTGGACTTAAATGAGATTTAAGAGTTAATTATTGATTTTTACATGTTAAAAATCGATTAAATCCACAAAAACCGAGATGGATACCAACGAATGATAGATAGGACGATTTTGGCATCATTTTACAGCATTTTAAGCCATATTTATTTAAGTTGAATGAATGATTGTCATTTATTTAAAGTATTTATCTTGTTGTACCTAGTATGGCCTAGTTAATTTTAATCGTTATTACCCGAAATGAATGGGAATATCGATTTGTTTGTAATTAAATACGATCTCGTATCGTCGGTTTGTAATTAATTAATAGTTTTATTTATTTTATTAATTAATATATAATAGGAATAGCTATGTAATTCATTTGTAATAGTTATTTTTACCGACGTTTCCAAAAGACGGATTAGAACGAGACGAAGTCTATTTTTGGAAGGTGTTCCAAATCCCACAAGGAAGAGCCACTTATGGAATGAAGAGGCAAGGGACCAAGGAGTTGGTTTCCGAAATGTAATAGACTAGTTTTTATTAACTAGGTGGCCATACTAGGATTTATTCATATGCTTACATGTTTGCTTGTTTTATTTTCACGCATGCCAAAATCGCCGTTCACATGCATTTTATTTTCGCGGTTGTCAATTCACGTCATTTACATTTACCGTATTAATTCACGTATAAGGAATTTATGACTAAATTGACAAGATCTCTCACATAACTAAAATTGAGATTAGCCTTACCAATTAGTAACACCTATGAATCTCTTGTTCATTAGAGCCACGCTCGCCCAAGCGGGGTGTTCTCATTTTACCTTGGGTAAGTAGGGTGGTAAACGGTTATCACACGCTAAAATTGGTTGGACTCAACGGGAGATAAGACGGTATTGTGTTTCGGGGATAGTAGATGAATTTGAGGAAATTCGTCGACCAAGAGTTCTAGAGGTAGAATTAGTCAACGTGACTTACCGAATTTACGCAATTATGGGATGTTTCGCCCAAGCGATGCTCATTGTTTTTTAATATTTGGGTCTTGGAATCATTTATATAATTTAGTAGGAGGTCATTATATATATGCTAAAACTTGCTAAACATGTTTTTACAAGTAATTTTTTAAAACAATGAATGTTAATTATTCCTTTTTGTTGTAGCATTTTAATTCGCAATGGCAACTTCATCAACTCCATCGACAACTTCATTAGGCAAAGATTCATGGCTAAGGTCCGTAATGGACAAATGTATTTTAAAAGATGACGGTAGTAACTTTCTTGAATGGAAATCCAACATCAAAAGTGTCGCGTTGTCCGACAATGTGCTCACTTACTTGACCGATGCTCCTCCAATCGAGCCCGGTGCAAGAGCTTCGTAGGTGGTGCGGACCGCCTATGATGACTACGTGAGGATGTTGAATGATATCAAGAATGTGTTGATATGGTCAATATCCCCAAAGCTCAAGCTATCATGCATTTCTTTAAATGCGTACGAGATTTTCACTCGTATGATCACTATGTTTTCACAAACACCAAAAGTCCTCAATACGATGCGGCGGCATGCTTCTTTGAAACTAAGCTTGAGAGGGGCCAAAAGGTTGGTCCCCATGTACTCAAAATGGTCGAATATGTTGACATCCTAGAGCGTCTAGGGTGTAAGATTCCTAAAACTCTTGTGGTGGATCGTATCCTCCACTCACTCCCCACCAAGTTTGCCCACTTTAGGGTAAACTACAACATGAATGACATGGATAAGAGTTACCATGAAATTCATGCACTCCTCACCCAAGCGGAGAGGGACATGGAGGCTAGTGGGAGTGAAAAAGGGGATGTATTAACCATGAAGTTAAAGAACATGTCCCTTGGAGTCAAGAAAGGAAAAAGGAAAGAAAAGTCCCAATTCAAGTAATCGTCAAAGAAAATTGACAAGGTAAAGGGGAAGGCCGTTGTGAATGGCAATCCCAAGGCAAAAAGTGTCAAGCTCTCCGAGGCCGAATGTTTCCGTTGTAATGGGAAGGGGCATTATAGGCGGAGTTGTCCCAAATACTCGGAGGATCTCAAGGAAGGGCGTGTGACGCCTATTGGTATGATTTCCTCTCTCTATGTGATAGACGTTAATTATGCTTGTACTTCCACTTGGGGACTTGATACTGAATGTGGCTCTCACCTTTGTAACCATTTGCAGGGTTTAAGGGACGTGCAAGCACTAGCAAAAGGTGGTTTAGAGTTGTATTTAATTATTTTATGATTAAGGAGAAGTGTTGTACGTTTTCTTTTAATGATGTGGTTTATGGCAAGGCCATTTCAATTGGAGGCATTTATGTTTTAAATGATGTTAATGACGTTTATCATGTGGAAACTAAAAAGCTCAAAACGGGTGATCCAAATGAATCCTACCTTTGGCATTGTCGTTTAGGCCACATAAACGAAAGACGCATTAAGAGACTTGCTTCATCAAAAGTGCTCAAACCATTTGGTTTCGAATCTTATGGTACATGCGAGTCTTGTCTTTTAGGCAAGATGACTCGTGCACCTTTTGCGGGAAAAGGTACACGAGCTAGTGAGGTTTTGGCTCTTATACATACGGATGTGTATGGACCATTAACCTGTTAGATTCAATAATCTCATTAATTTACATATTCATATATGTTCAAATTTATTTAGTCATAAAATAAATCCTAGATCTTATGCATGCAAAACAAATGCAAGAGTAAGGAGAAAACCGGTTCCTTACATGTGAGTATTTCGGATATTTTTGGCACAAGTGAAGTCTCCTACCTCACTTGTTCTTGAGCTTTCCATATGTTAGGATGATCCTCCAAAGACCTCAAGTATAGAAACCACTCCTCTTGATTGCACCCAAGATTATCCCTTATCCCCACTAAATAATATTAGCTAGATATTAGTTTAGTAGTTTACCTTAAAATTGATTACTAATACTCATATATTACACTAATAATATTAGTAATCTTATTGAACAACATTCATGTAATCTAAAACAAATTTTAGAGAGAAAATGAGAGAGATGATAAAAATTGCATGTGAAAATGAATGAATAATGGAGTAGTAAAAATGAGAACAAAATTCTCATTATGATAGAGGAAGTGGACGGGTGGAAGAGGCCAAATAATGGCATCTTCTTTTTGCTTTTTCACTTCTCCAAATTGTAGGCATGTGAGTCTACTTAGTGTAGGTGTGTAAGCTAGTTTTAGGCTAGGCATGATTACATTATTTTATCTCATAAAATAATTCACCCACTAACTACTTCCATACCAATATTTCGGTCCATATACATAAAATGAACTACCATTTTATTTTTGTCAATTTGTCACTTGTCACACAATATTTCACATGTAGTATGATACATGTTATTAATTAATTTAATGCATATTTATCACATAAATATCATTTTATGAATTAATTAAATTACATACAACAAATTGACTAGTAATACTTGACCACATAAATAAAATGGGTCATTTAATTATAATTCACAATATCTTGTAATTATAATTAACCATTCATTCTCATCTCTATTGTTTCACAAACAATAAACAATTTTAGTAATAAAATATTTCAATTACTAAAATAAATCTTATTTAATCCCATTATAATAAGATATCAATATTCTCTCTCGCAAATTAAATTGTTCAATTTTAAGGAATTGATTAACTTCTATCATCATACAATTAATCAACTTTACAGATTAGGGCATCATCCTTTAGGTGTGACCTTAAGGGATCAACTGACCACCACTGTCTCACGATAGTAACGTCAAACTCTAGCAAGCCAATCGTTAACGATTAATGTTGATCAGTTTACTATAAAATGAATCATCCCTTACGTATTCTTAAAAATGAGATTTAAACATGTGATCATCATGATCGACAATTGTGATCGTATTATTGTTGGGGACACTCCAACAATCTCCCACTTGTCCTCGACAAGTGTGCGTCACCAATTCTCTTGTCCTATTACTATCTCCCACTCAATGCAAGGTGTCTTTCAGGTCGTACTTGCAAGTGATCACATCGAGAGTGGTTTCCTCGATCTGGAGAATAACTGATTGACCGGAATTATCTACCATAGATACCTTCCGAGCGTGGCCACGCATTTCCAGTTCATTACTCCTCGAGTGCCCCTGAGATATTGTTTTAACCCTGACAAGGGGGTGGACAATTCCTATCGCACTATTCCCTTCGACTAGCCACAGCCATCATAACCCAAAATATGCCCATTTGACCCCATTTACGAAGGTCGTAGTAACATAAATCAAAGTTAATTTGAAACCATGCCACCTTAGGCGAACAGTCTTTAGTCAAAAGAATCGTTTCATTAGAATACTATAGTAGCTCTCGCCACGACCAGGCTTTATAAATTTGCCATAACTCTATAAGCGGTCAGTGCCCGACAAAATGTTCCTAACAGTCTGCCTATGTGATCGAGTAGTCATCTCATATGACTCTCTGGCACTTGAACTTGCCATCAATCGCATCACACTCTAGTCACTTCGAGACGTCACCTCATACAAGTGACTATGGGCAAATACCATGTTAATCCGAGTTCACTTTAACGGGGTTCAATATTGTCTCTACAACCCATTTGGATGTAACAAAGTAAAAAAGGAGTTTTTTAAATTTAAAAACTCGAACGACAAATGTGATTATCACATATGAATAGTCGATACCTGATTACTACTTCATATTTTTATAATCCATTTTCATCTTATATGTAGTTGTTCATCTCAATGCAATTGAAATGACATATGACATGACTCATCATGTTAAGCCTATGAGAAGGCTTTGGTTAGTAGGTTTTATCAACTTCTTGTACCTTACTCAAACTTACTACATACTCGTTTTCCTTTGTAATGTATACATTTGCATTACAAAACTTTCTGAGTACGTGTCTAGATCCAATCTAGACATAGGCCCTCTAGCCTTAGAATAGCTCCCACTGTTTTCACAGTGTGCGGGACCCATCCCTCTCGCACATCTCATGAGTGCAAGTGTACTCAATTTCCGTTGTGAGCATCCTCATTGTTCTTTATTGCTTAGAACGATTCTAACAAATCCATTTCTTAAATAACATATCCACAATGGTTCTTTAACCATCTTTAGGTGTTTTCAATACGGTTTTTGTCCGAAACCTTATGCAATCTCAACAGTCATTAGTGTAAGCCCTTACACAAATTTGTGAATTGCAAAAACACTTAACTTTTCATCTTTAATGCTTCTTCGAGCACTTAAGCATAATCAATATGGCTATTTGGTAATTATTACTCAAATTCGATTTGAAACAATTCATCATACTCAAAGTATATGAAGTGCTATACATCATCACTCATTTAATTGATCCGGCAGCGGAAGCAAATGGAATCAATCAAATATGTTCAACTTGATTGAACTAGTCATGAATCTTATCAACATAAGACTTCTTATTTGACGCTGATATCATGTGGATTTATCTACATAAATCTGGATATTAAAGACGTATTATATATCTCCAAGTCTTAAATCATTCCCAATGATCAATATGTCATCCACATATAAGACTAATTAAAATAATCGTAACTCCCACTAAACTCCATGTATAAACACAACTTCTCGACTTATCGAGAAAAGTTTTTTACCATGATCAAATCATTGATTCCAACTCATTGTTGTCCTACCTTCTCTTAAGTTTCACATTATCTTAGGATTGCAAGAATCTACAAAACTCAAAACATGTATTGAATACATTCTTTCTAATTGAAGAAGTGGGTTTTAGATTCACTCGCTATATATGTCATAATGAAACACAATCCCTAAGGAGATCCAAATAGACTTAAGCATTTCAACTAGTGCAAAACCCTTTGCCACCAATCAAGCTTTGATATCTAACAATTCACTTGGAATTTATTTCGGATTTTCATGGCTCTAAGCCTTGTATTGAGTTGTGACATAAACACTCTCATGTAAGTCATATATTCATTACTTTCCAGAAGTAACTTGAATCAAACAATTTCTTTGTAAGTTGTAAGCTCTTTACTTTCTTAAAAGTAACATGAATTCATCATCTTCAACAAGTGTTGAATTTAACCTCTTAGGTTTCGAAGAAACTTCTTGCGACACAATTCTTTTGTGGCTCTTGAATAATTTCTCCCACTCTGTCTTCTAGAAATAAACTTGTATTCTAGAAAGACAGCTTCACGAGCCACAAACTCGTTGTAATCGTGATTATAGTAAGGAAAAATGAGCATTTGTTTCTTTTGAAAACTTACAAACATGGTACCCTACCATTTCATATCTCATATGATTCGTTTTATATTTAGTGGAAAAATAATTTAGACAAAATAATAAAATCCCCAAAAGGATCAACTAACTCAAAGTAACTTGATTAAGATCCAAACCATATCGAATAGTGTTTGATTTCTTTATCCAACCACACATTATCCCATGATGCGTGTTTAGAGAGATTAATTTATGATAATATATCACATTTCCTTTGGCTTATATCAAAGTCTTCACTTTGATAATCCCATCACGACTAAATCGTGATTCTTTGAACTCTTGGAACTTCTTCAAAGATTTCTCTATTTACCTTATTAAGTGAACACATTAGCGTCAACTTAAATCGTTGGTAAAAGAAAATGATCAACCTATTTTGGATCAATGATTTACAACCTCGATCTCCTTTTCAGCAAAAAGGCACGAGACATCTTGCTTTGAATACAAGATACGCATATACCATAAGATTAATAATCTAATGGTTTCAAGAGTACTCGATAACTCTTTGCGTTCATCATTCCAAAATTTATGGTTTAATCTTGGGATACCAATTTGAGTCTTGCATCATCTACATGATGTATCATTCTAGTTTGGCTTAGAATATATTTACCTTGATAATGGGCTAGCCATACATCAAATCGTGGTGTATAGGGTCACAAAAGTGAAACCTCTTTTCTATCTTAACAAGTTTATATTCTTATTTAGAGTTTATGCACTTAATAGTCATAATTAAGTACAACTATAAACCCAAAACTAGATTGATTACACAATGACTCTATCTCTCGACATTATTGATGCTAGTCGTCATATTATAATCATCTTATGTATCGAATAAAATGATGAAAACCTCCACTGGTTTCTAATATTGACGAAGTAGTACTAGCAAAATTTATGTTAATCAAATAAACATTTAAAGAAGAAGGTCCCATTAGATGTCCCACAACTAATTTGCTTATTCTTTAACAACTTCGGGTAGTTTCCTTTCTAGTGTCCAACACTTCCAAAATGGGAACTTTTATTGGTCGAAATTGATAGGTTTAGTATCGTTATTCTAAATAAAATAGAATAATTTTACTTCTTTAACATTACCTTGTATCAATTCCATTCTAATTTTTACTTCTTTAAACCTCACCCTTTTCTTAACGGTTTAAGATAATGCTCCCACTCATTTCAATGAGTCTTTTCTAAGAGAAGCAAAATTGAAATTCATGAAGACTACTCTTCATTCGTTTGTTTAGTCTTAAAACTTTCATTGAAGTGGTTGCGGTATTTTGGTCAATTTTGATTTCAAACAAATCTAGTTACCAAAATGATGTAACGTTTCAAAGTACTTAACTCAATTAAGCATATGAGAAATAATTCATTGTAAGTAGATATGTTAGTCAAGAATCATAAACCCTTTTCATCACGAATAACTCTTATCTATACTCTTCACAAGAGATTCTTTCAATGAGTAATACGAGGTTTTTAGAAGAAAAATTCAAATTTTGTCTTTCGTTACGATGTTTTAATGAAGATTTGAATTAAAATCGAAATGATATCGTATATAATTTGAGGTATAGAATTAGAACAATATGATAACGGAAAAGTGGAGATTTTAATCAAAAATGGGAACTTTATCGATTGGAATTGATAGGTTTAGTCTTTACTTTTACCTTTGTCTTGTCAATTCCATTCTAATCTTTACTTCTTGAACCTCGTCCTTTTCTTAACGGTTTAATAGAATGCTCCCACTCATTTCAATGAGTCTTTGCTAAGAGAAGCAAAATTAAAATTCATGAAGACTGCTCTTCATTTGTTTGTTTAGTCTTAAAACTTTCATTGAAGTGGTTGCGGTATTTTGGTCAATTTTGATTTCCAACAAATCTAGTTACCAAAATGATGTAACGTTTCAAAGTACTTAACTCAATTAAGCATATGAGAAATAATTCATTGTAAGTACATATGTTAGTCAAGAATCAAAAACCCTTTTGATCATGAATAACTTTCATCTATACTCTTCACAAGAGATCCTTACAATGGATAATACGAGGTTTTTAGAAGAAAATTCATATTTGTCTTTAGTTACGATGTTTTAATAGAGATTTGAATCAAAAATCGAAATGATATCGTATATGAATTGTGGTAAAGAAATAGAACAATATGATAACGGAATAGTGGAAAACTTAACATTTGTCGTTTTATTAATACTTGTAAATAACAAGTAAAACATTTACATAGTGACCTCTACCCAACTATGATAAATGATTCCAAGATCCAAATTCATATTAACTTGGGGCACGGTGTGCCGAAATACCCTTTATTAACATGACTCGGTGGATTAACTCTTTAATCGATTCTACTTTTAGAACTCTTGGTCGATAAAATTACATTAATATTTATCTCTAGCCCGAAACACATCCGAAAATCGTCGTGAATACTTTCGTTGAGTTCAATCCAAATTTCGAATAAGTGTGTCCATGATCCAAATTCATATTAACTTAGGGCACGGTGTGCCGAAATACCCTTTATTAACATAAATTTGGCGGATAGACATTTATCACCCACTTCCCCTACGTAACAAGGTTTGTACCCCGGTAGGGCCGAGTGCACTCCGTCATGAAATAGGTTTTCATGGTTTCTACTTTTTGGTAAAGCTAAGTCTCAATTGTTTATTTTTGCGAGAGGTCATGTCAATTTATTATATATCACGTTTTAAGTGAACTAAAGCAGTGAACTACAATAATTGTAATTAACACGGTCGATAAACTCGATATAAAATGCATGTTTAGTTATGGCGATTTAGCGATGCATGTAACATACAAATAAAATGCAAAGCATAAAAATAAAATCCTAGTATGGTCTTCCTAAAATAGTAAATCTAATAAACTATTACAAATTCGGAAACCAACTCCTTTGGTCCCTTGAGCTTCAGTCTTGGCACGCATTTCAAGGGAACACTTTCTTTGAAGGATCGACTTCTTGAATGACACCGTCTTCAAGGTACTCCGGAATAAATAAATTACAAAATGAATTACATAATTTCCTATTATACATTTGTAATTAAAATAAAAATAAATCTATTAAATTACAAAACCGTGATACGAGATCACAATAATTACAACCGAATCGATATTCCCATACATTTCGGGTAATATCAATTTAAAACTAAGGTCATACTAAGTAAAATTATATAATTCAAAAATTACATAAAATTAAAATATGACAATCATATATAAAATGCAGCATTATAATATGTATGAACATGCCAAATTTTATGCTAAATCGCCTTTAAGAGCGAATATCGTATATTAATCGGTTTTTACGGATTTGCATGATTTAACCTTTTAAAATCACAATAATTACATAAATTCATATTTATGTACAAGTTAATTACCCTAATGATCTTAGGACTCAAAATTAGTCTCCACTAACATTTTGACAATAATTAACCTTGATTTCTTAATATTGTTCATAAATGGACCCAAAAATACAAAAAATGTATGCTATAAACCTCAAATTAAATCATAAAAATTTCAAATAATTTCAAAATTTGAAATATAAACTCATGAAAATTCTGTAAAAATACCATGACACTCATAATTTTTAAAACTTAGGTTTAAAAATTTCGAAAATTTATCAAGAAAAACAATGTTGCGGTTTATCGATATTAACAATTATGACCATAAAAATATGAGAAAAATTATATTCATCAACTTTTCACTTTTAGATCTGAAATATATGATAAAATGCAACATGTGACGTTTTTCCTTTAGTCATGAAGTATGTTTTAGCATTATTACTAATTATAGTCACTATTTATGTGATTTTTCATCAAAAATTCATAAATCATGCATAAAGACTTCATTATAGCCAAATATTTTACACACATTTTGTAAAATTTCATGTGATAACATACTAAATTTCCATGACCATATTCGAAATATAACTCATATTAACCTATTTACCCATTTAAATACGATTTTAACTTAAAAATCCATATTTCGAGCAAAACAACTCATTTTATCATGAAAATTTACAGGCCATCAGTAAATAATATATGTGACCACATATCCAAAAACCACTGAAAAATTCGAAGTTTAGCTATTTTTCTTCCAAAAATGACATTTTTATCATAAAAATCACATTTTAATGCCAATATTATATAAAATGAACAATAAAATCCATAAATAAACTAAAATGTCCTAAAAATCACTTAGGACCAGAAATTTTTAATATGAAAGGTTATTTTTAGGTTTATCTTCATAAATCCAAATTAATTAGTTTTGTATGTTAATCATATAACTCGGAAAAAGTATAAACCGGTTTGCATGCAAACAACCTAATGCTCTGATACCACTTGTTAGATTCAATAATCTCATTAATTACATATTCATATATGTTCAAATTTATTTAGTCATAAAATAAATCCTAGATCTTATGCATGCAAAACAAATGCAAGAGTAAGGAGAAACACGGTTCCTTACATGTGAGTATTTCGGATATTTTGGGCACAAGTAAAGTCTCCTACCTCACTTGTTATTGAGCTTTCCATATGTTAGGATGATCCTCCAAAGATCTCAAGTATAGAAGCCACTCCTCTTGATTGCACCCAAGATTATCCCTTATCCCTACTAAATAATATTAGCTAGATATTAGTTTAGTAGTTTACCTTAAAATTGATTACTAATACTCATATATTACACTAATAATATTATTAATCTTATTGAACAATATTCATGTAATCTAAAACAAATTTTAGAGAGAAAATGAGAGAGATGATAAAAATTGCATGTGAAAATGAATGAATAATGGAGTAGTAAAAATGAGAACAAAATTCTCATTATGATAGAGGAAGTGGACGGGTGGAAGAGGCCAAATAATGGCATCTTCTTTTTGCTTTTTCACTTCTCCAAATTGTAGGCATGTGAGTCTACTTAGTGTAGGTGTGTAAGCTAGTTTTAGGCTAGGCATGATTACATTATTTTATATCATAAAATAATTCACCCACTAACTATTTTCATACCAATATTTCGGTCCATATACATAAAATGGACTACCATTTTATTTTTGTGAATTTGTCACTTGTCACACAATATGTCACATGTAGTATGGTACATGTTATTAATTAATTTAATGCATATTTATCACATAAATATCAGTTCATGAATTAATTAAATTACATACAACAAATTGACTAGTAATACTTGGTCACATAAATAAAATGGGTCATTTAATTATAATTCACAACATCTTGTAATTATAATTAACCATTCATTCTCATCTCTATTGTTTCACAAACAATAAACAATTTTAGTTATAAAATATTTCAATTACTAAAATAAATCTTATTTAATCCCATTATAATAAGATATCAATATTCTCTCTCACAAATTGAATTGTTCAATTTTAAGGAATTGATTAACTTCTATCATCATACAATTAATCAACTTTACAGATTAGGGCATCATCCTTTAGGTGTGACCTTAAGGGATCAAAAGGAAGTAGAGAACCAATTGATAAAAAGATAAAGACCCTACGGTCCGACCGTGGTGGTGAGTATCTAAATATTGAATTTGATTCACACCTAAAAGATTGTGGTATAGTATCACAATGGACTCCTCCTGGCACACCGCAATTAAATGGTGTGGCCGAAAGGAGAAACCGAACTTTACTTGATATGGTTCGGTCTATGATGAGTCTAACTGAGCTTCCTAGTTCATTTTGGGGTTTTGCCCTCTTGTCTGCAGTATTTTCACTAAATCGTAGCCCGATTAAAGCGGCCGATAAGACTCCATATGAGATATGGACAGGGAAAGTCCCTCATTTGTCATTCACGCGTATTTGGGGTTGCGAAGCGTACGTTAAGATCAAGTCTGACAATAAGCTTGCACCCAGGTCTGACAACTGTCTTTTTGTAGGATATCCAAGGGAAACACGTGGCTATTACTTCTACAATAAACACAAGAACAAAGTGTTTGTTGCTCGTGATGCTGTCTTCCTAGAAAAGGAGTTTATTTCTAGGAGATAGAGTGGGAGAAAATTTGAACTTGAAGAAGTTCGAGAGCCACAAACCGAGAATGAGGTAGAGGAGAAAGTGGAGGATAGCATTCCCTCTTCCTCTGAAACGGTAATTATTCCTAGAAAGTCAAGTAGGATTTCTAATCCACCTGACCGTTACCTTGGTAACATCGAAGAAGATGGTGTTTTGTTACTTTTTGAAAGTGATGAACCCACTACCTACAAATCGGCCATATCTAGTCCCCACTCATCGCTTTGGCTAGAAGCCATGCGGTCCAAAATGGATTCCAGGTACGAGAACCAAGTATGGGACTTGGTGGATTTACCTGAGGGAGTGAGACCCCTTCAGTGTAAATGGATATATAAAATTAAGCTTGGCGTGGATAAACATGTGGATGTTTACAAAGCTAGATTGGTGGCAAAAGGTTTCACCCAAGTTCATGGTTTACACTATGAGGAAACCTTCTCTCCAGTCGCTATGCTTAAGTCCATTAGGATAATCTTAGCAGTTGCCGCATTTCATGATTATGAGATTTGGCAAATGGATGTCAAAACCGGCTTCTTGAATGAGATTCTGGAAGAAGAGGTGTACATGATACAACCTGAAGGTTTTGTTGATACATCTAACCCTAAGAAGGTGTGTAAGCTTAAAAAGTCCATCTATGGTGTTAAGCAAGCATCTAGGAGTTGGAATCATCGCTTTGATCATGTTATTAAACAATACGGTTTTACTAGAAGTGTGGAAGAACCGTGTTTATACATGAAGTTTAGTGGGAGTAAGGTTGCATTCCTTGTCCTATATGTGGATGACATATTGCTCATTGGGAATGATGTTCCATCACTCACTTCCGTTAAGGAGTGGCTAGGGAAACACTTCCAAATGAAGGACTTGGGAGAGGCACAACGAATCTTAGGTATCCGGATCTATAGGGATAGGTCCAAGAGGATACTAGCATTGAGTCAAGAAGCTTATATTGACAAAGTTCTTGACCAGTTCAATATGAAAGACTCCAAGAGAGGATTTCTACCTATGGGCCAAGGGATCACTTTTATTACTTGTTTTACTTTATTGCTTGCATTAATCTAGACACAACTACAAACCCAAACAAATTGTGACACTAGCATAAATTGAGATAGATAGACTTAGAACCCAAAGCACACCGTCCCATGGATCAACCTCGACTTAACCACTAACTAGTTGTTTGTTGAGAATTATAAATGTGTTTTTATTGGCTGTTCAACGACACGCTCACGTCAATAATCATCACAACGAGAAAAGACGGAAGGAAAATTACGGATAAATTGAAACCACAAACTATTGAATCGAAAGTACCTGAGTTAATAGCGGATGGCGATTGACGAAGTAAAGCTCACTATTAATGGCGATCGAAAGCTCACCTTTCTTACCTATTTAAGTACCTGAGTTAATGCCGGAGAAGTGATACAAACATTATTCTGACGAAATCAAGTACATTAAACACGAAATTGAAGGATGAAATCAATTGAAAACTGATTAAAATTATAATAAAATAAGAGATAGAAATTAACTGACTTTACGACATTGCAGACCGCTATTGTTGCAATGAGGAGTGATGTAACACCTCAAAAATGCTACGGATTATGGAGTTATGGATTGATTAACTGGCGAATTGATGATGATCGGTAAATTAGAATGAAATATGAGAAGAATTGGGGGAAGTTGAAGAATTAGGTCAGAATCGTATAGTGGATAAATAGAGATTAATTTGTTACGAATTAGGAATTGCAAGTATGGCAATAATTAAGATCAAGGAACGAGAGAAGGATAAGTTACTGTACTTCCGCATGGTAATGGAGATTAAAAAGCTCAGTGATAATGGCAGACGGAAGCACAGAGAGAAAATGGTGAAAACGGAGCTGATGAGATAAAGAGAGAGAAAGTGAACTCAGTAATGTGACAGAGTAAACGATTAAGTGTGATTGAAAATGTGCAGTTTGTTGGTTTATACAAGGGGACACGTGTCAACATCTGAGGCATTTGTAGTTTTTTAATCTGACGGTTTAGGATGGGTACAGCTACCTCACCCTAAGAAGGGTGCCTCACATGATTCAATATATATATATATATATATATATATATATATATATATATATATATATATATATATATATATATATATATGGGATCATGTAAGTATGACTCATATATTTGAGGATTGAGGATTAATATCATCCATTAGATCTAATTCATCTAACGTCCTATATTCAGCGCGGCTCATTAAGGGTAAATATGTCATTTCAGCTTTCAGGTATATAAACTCTTTTCTCAGGCAAAAAGTTCATTCTCATCTAAATCTCTATCTCTCTCTCTCTCTCTCTCTCTCTCTCTCTCTACCGTCCTTCTTCATTCTCTCACTTGTTCTTCCATGAAAACCTTGTTATTCTCTTTGTTATTTCTAGTTTTTTGATCAATTATTAGCTCGATCTCATCTTCAATCATAATTGCGTCGTCAGGTCTGTTATTGTTGTTAATTTTCAGCTTATGTTCTCTTTAATTTGTAATTTTTCGCTTTAATTCAAATGTTTTTTCGTTTTTCCCTACATATATTTGCGATTGGTACAGATCTTACTGCGTTTCTTCAAATTTTCTGTTTCAATTTTGAATTTTATGTTGCTTTATTGTTATTTTCACCTTTATTTCGCTAAATTTGCTACGTTTGCTTCTTTATTTATAGGTTTTCAGCTCAATCTCAGATCATATCTCTTTTTCTCATCACTTATTATTCTATTTCAATCATTATCCGATGTCAGGCACGTTATTCTTCTTAATTTCAGTTTTATTTTCTCTTTATTTTGTAATTTCAGCTTTCAATCACATGTTATTTTCTTTTTCCTACATCTATTACCAATTAGTAGTCAACTTATAATTTTCATACCTAATTTAAATTTTATGTATATTTTAATTCTTATTTTCAGCTTTATTTGATGTTTTCCGATTTTGTTTGCCCTAACATTAAATTTGTCATATTCTTACACAAGATGATAGTTGTCGTATGATTTCTCATGTTTAGCAAACGTTTATATTGTTTAGCAAATTGTGTGATATTATTTTGCAGAATATCTGATATGTTCAGCAGAATGTGTGATTTTGTTTTACAAAATGTGTGATACTACACTTAGTAGAATAACTGATATTGTTTAGCAAACTGTGTGATATTATTCTACAGAATGTGTGATATTGTTTTACTGCATGCTTCAGTCTAAATGACATGATAAGTTCCAGTCTAAATGACAAGTTTCACATGATTCGTGTCAAAGTAGAGGATAGTTGTAGAATTTATTCGTAATAGAATTTGAAAGCTCAATAAACTCAGTTAATTAAAATGTTGCTTGATAAAGCTTTATCTCCGTACAAAGTCAAGAGATTAACTACTCCTTTTACTCGTGGTTATCTGAATGAATCAAATTCAATTCTTTACTTTGTGGAGTATTACTCAAATATTATGCTAAGTTCAAGATCTTTCCTCCACAAATGTGAAAATGGAAATGCGTTATTAATGTTGTTGGTATGTAGTTTCTTCTAATGTCACGTATATTGTTGTGGTTATTTAGTATGGATATACAGAGGACCTAATTGCGGAGAAGATGCTGAAGATCATGGACATCAGATCGAAATAAGACCACTACGATACAAGACCATTGCAACACATAAGAATACAGGTAGAGGTAGAAGAAGTAATTAGAAGGACAACTAAATATGTTGGACAAAAAATTGTAATTGGACGTACATGGATGTAATGTTGGTAGAACTTATTTCATTCGTTACTCAATCCTCAATTATTTCTAGTGTATGTGAATATTGTATCTCAAGATTACAAAGGTAGTTATGGCTAAACAATTTCTTTTGGCTCTGATATAATTCTTGGTAAAGTGTGATATTTTTTTTTTTTTTTTTTTTTTTTGGTAGAAGGTAAGAATTTCATAAAGCTCAAGAACTATTACAAGCTATAGATAATACATTAGGAATGATAACCAATTTCTTTCAATGACTGGATTCCATAATACATTTGATCCAGTCCACATCCTTACTACCACTAATCAGCTCGTGCCTATTACTAATCCTGCACTTCACCTTCTGTATGATTTGATAAACTACAATCTCAGGTCTCATTAATGCACCTTCAAGTCTTGCTTAATTCCTTTGATACCAGATAGCATGATAAGCTACCAGTATCCCTCCAATGCTAACACTCTTCTTAATCTGAGTCCACTTCCTTCGTCCAAACCAAATGACTCCATTGCCAATAGGAACAGGAATGTTCATTTCTGAGACACACACCTGCAATAATCAGCTTAGCATATTCACACTGCTGGAACAGATGGGTAACCGTTTCCTCTGCAGCATGACATATGCAGCAATCAGCCATTGTACTAATTCCATGCGTGAACAGCTTCTCCCTAACATTGAGAGCATTTCTGAAAATGAGCCAAGCTAAGAAACTATGCTTAGGCAAGCTCCAGGAGTTCCACACTAACTTAGCCTATCCCACTTTCTGTTCTTTATGTCGAAGCCATTCGTAACCAGAGTTAACAGTGTAACCAGTTTGAGTAGCAAGCCAGCATCCTTCAGAGTAACCAGAATGAAAAATGTCCTTAACTTTACATATAGCCCTCCAATTCCCACTCATGGTAAAGTGTGATATTGTTCCATATATCATATGTTATTTTATTTTCATGGTTGAGATATTGTTTCTCTTATAACAAACGTGGATAGGGATTTAAAAATCCTTTTTACTTCAATATTGTTTTTATATAGTGTGATATTGTTTTACATACAGTGTGATATTATTTCTAATAACTTGTGGTATATTATTTACCTGGATATGATATTGTTTCACAGTAGCACAAAATCGAAGACTGCTTTTAAAATACTTTTAACCGTGATATTGTTTTGTATAAAGAATGATATTATTTATAAGTACATGTGATATTGTATAACAATATCACATAAGGGATATTGTCTACAATTAAGTGTAATGTGATGATATTGTTTCAGAAGAATGGCGATATTGTTTCAAATGAACTGTGATATTGTTTACAATAATGTGTGATATTGTAAAATACAAAAGGCAAATCTTGGTAACACTATATATTATTGATTCTGAGGTTTTATGATATTGTTGATACCTGTCGAAGTAAGTATCAAAAATAATAATTATAATTTCCAAACTACTACTAGCAAGCGGTAGTAAGGGTCGATCCGCAGGGAGGTAGGGAGATAATAGTTGTTTCTATATTTCAGTCTATCGGGTAACAGTTGTGGTGGTTTTGATTTTTAGCTAATTCTAAGGCAAATGAAATAAATAAGTAAATAAAAACAAGCAATGAAAATAAAAGATGAGAATCAAATAATAAAAAGGAGCTAGGATGATCGGGTCACTATAGCTACGATGGCACAAAAGTTTAGGTAGGTCTCGAAATACAGTCGTGGGTGATGGGTATGACAAGTCCTCTCGGTCCAAGTCAACTAATAGCCCCTCTAGGTCTATGCTATTAGTCCCTAGGTGTCACTAATGCTAACTTTCGTTCTTGACTAGTGATCCTAATGCCTAAATTACATTATCTTTCGATCTAGCAATTTAGCCGTCTTAAATCGTTAATCTAAGTCCTTCCCTATCTTTCGATCTACGGGTTGGTCTAAGCTAAGCATCTAACAAGTCTCATCTAGGTCTCATTGATAGATATTGCACTTAACGAATCAAACGAAGCAAATCAGACACGAAGATGGTCGATCGACCAGCTACCCCAGTCGATCGACCAACCGACTCAGTCGATTGACCAGATAAGCCAGTCGGTCGACCAAGCCCTAGTCCGAGGGTAACCTATTCTAATGCCATCTATGCTAATAGCTCGCCTACATCCTAACAAAGGTTATTTAGCTACACATACTAACAACGATAACAACAATGAAATTCGGAATTAAAGCATAAGAATTCATAATTGAAATAATTAAACAAATAACTAACATGAATCAATAATACGGCTTTGGGAATGCTAACTAGCAATTCTATACTACGAATTAAAGCAGCGAGTATTAAACGAAAGAACAAAGAAATACCGTAGGGAGAATTGAAGAGGACAAAACCGAATGCAAAGAAAAGTTTATTGACGGAAAGCTAAACTAATGGATATTGAATTGTATCTTCCGAACTTAATGATAAAAACTGAATGCTTATTCTGAAAACTAAGGTTGTGTTATATAGGAATAATCCTGCGTAACCTTTATTCCTAAACCTAATCACAATGGGCTTTGGAATTCTCGATCTTTTAACTTGAACATCAGCTTGTGGAGTGGTCGATCGACCACTGAGGTCAGTCGATCGACCACAGGCGCTGTACAGAATTGCATTCTGACGATTCCTGCAGCGCGCACCGATCTTAAAACAGCTGCCATTTCTTCGTTACTTGGTCAAATCAGGCGTTCTATGCGGCGTTAGAAACTAAGAGGATAAGCTTTCACCTCAAATTAGAATCACTCAATTATCTGGTCTAGAACTCGAGATATAGCCATCTGAATCAGGCGGCAATATCGTGTAGCATTCTGACGGTCTATAGACCATGTAGGTCAGTCTATAGACCACTGTAGCTGGCAATCCGCTTCTAAAACTCTCGCAAATATGTCTTTCAGGCCTTGAAATGCGCACCAAGTTCATCTCTCGAGTCACTACTCCATGTCAAATGCAATACTAAGTACTCGGGGACGGATTTGGCTCATTTTCCGCTGAAATCTTCATATTTCTGTAATATCACACAAAAAGGAAGAAATACACGAAACAAGGGAAATAGTAGCATAAACTACTCAATTGAGCTCTGAAATGTGTGTGAAATGAGGTGCAAAACATCATATATTAGACACGCATCAAACTTCCCCAAACCAAACCCTTGCTTGTCCCCAAGCAAGAACTAGACTCGATCCTAAAACCTAATGGAACGAGTTTAATCTCAGAGCGAAATGCAACTATAAAGCCTAAACAAATTTAATGCTACAAATCAACAATCAATTAGCAATATGAATCATGCAAACGAGTTATGAAATCGTTAAAAACTGCTGAACCGTCAACTATAGAGACTTATCAAATTGGACTCTCACGGGTCGCTCATATCACACATAAGCACAGGTGAAAATATGTAAAAGATAGAAAAAAGTAATTTTGTAGTGACACTCACCTAACTACGACCTATAAGAACATGCCTGCAATCTAATATGAAAATAATCTCTACAACCGTACATATGCATTCCAACCAAACAGATGACCATGACACATGCCGAGGTGAATATGGATATGTGAGGTAATGGGTAAGAAGAGGCAAAAATGAATTTGTATAAGAGGAGTTAAAGCCAAGCTAGTAACTACATGTCCAAATTATAACAACATCTAACTTCTTGCTCCAGATAAATCAATACAAAACGGTGCTAATGAGTAGCACTAATCTCACAATCTCCACAAAAAGTCAACTCCCCAAATGATAATAATAAAGCATGGGAGCAAAAATCGCCATTTGATAAAGACTTTGAATTATGCGATTTTGATTTTTTTTTTCTTTTCTTTTCTTCCTTCTTTTCATTTTTTTTACTTTTTTTTTTTCTTTTTTTTTTTTTTCAATTCTATTTTCTCTTCCTTTCTTTCCTCCTTTCAACATTCCACCAACCTTCTCATACAGAGCAATATAACCAAGATGCAATAAACACATTCCCACAACTACCAATACTATCTCGGATAGGGTAGGCTAA
The DNA here is from genome assembly GCF_048544455.1 of Silene latifolia. Classification (NCBI taxonomy): domain Eukaryota; kingdom Viridiplantae; phylum Streptophyta; class Magnoliopsida; order Caryophyllales; family Caryophyllaceae; genus Silene; species Silene latifolia. Next base: position 222,348,712 of record NC_133537.1, on the reverse strand, counting down.
ATAATGGTATGTAGCTTATGGGACGAAAAGGCAAATTTGGCTATGTGAGGCTTATGGGTAAAATGAGAAAAGGGGACCTCTACCACATGTGTCAACAAACCACAAACCGAATGCATACGGGTATTAAGCAGATTTAGTTCATATTTATTCATATTGATGTAACATGTCTCATAAGGAGTACAACTCACATTCCTAGATAAACTGGTCATAAATGTCACCAGTTATAGGCTCTAAATCTCAGAAAATATAAGTAGTTTGCCAAAAATCTATGTTAAGTCTCAAGTTCAGCAAGAAATTTAACAAAAACTCGTAGACTATGCATATATGATTCTACTAATAACATGTTAATTAGCAAGGCTTAGGCGTAAACAGCTGCAAATGCAATGTCATCATTGAAATACTACCGTTCCGACTCGACCTATATGCTAAAATAAACGTGCATTTTTTTGAATTTTTTAAATTCTTCAATTTTTTTGAATTTCCTGTATATATAAGAGAAAATAAACAACAATGCAAGACAAAATGTAAACGTGAATGCAAGCAAATGAAATGCAACGCAAAACCCTTCCCCAAACCAAATCGCACAACGTCCCCATTGTGCAAAATCATGGAATGAAATAAAAGGAAAAACGGGAATTTGCGTAAAATTAACTAAACAAAACATGAAGTAAGAACTCGGAAACTCACAAGACTTTAAGCGCAGCAAAAGGAAACCTCCCCAAACCAGCGTGAGCTAGGAGGTTTCAGTAGCCAGCAGTGCTACCAATAAGTACCTGAAAAGACAAACAAAAGTGCCGCGCATAATTTCGGAGAAAGCAATTTATGAAACGCAAAATTATGTGCACAATAAGGAAATGAAAGAAAACAGAAATAAATCGGAGAATAAAGTGGAGAAAAGACTCCCTCAACTCCGCAAATCGACCAAACACAGCAGGGGAATGATCGAAAACAGGTACAACAATGACAACGGTCGATCGACCACTTTACCCAATCGATCGACCAAGATGACGGAAATGAAGCTCCTGAATCGTAGCACTCGGTCGATCGACTAAGATGGCGATCGATCGATCGAAATAATCACGAACTTCCTGATTTCTTTGAATTAGCTCAATAAATTGAGCTAACAAGGTCTATAAACCTGCAAATACACATAATAATGCGCCCAAAATTGCGCAAAACCCAAAGTAACAATCTAAAGTTTATAAAAATCCTAAGCAAACCAAACTAAGCGAAGTTTCATTTCACGAAAAACGATAAATAGTCTAGAAGCAATAAATTGTCTTAAAAAGGTCTAAGAAACGAATCAACGGAAACTACGGAAAATCTCCCACCAAGGCTTCGTCTACATGAAGTAGCTTCCGCAGTGCTCATCTCGGAAAAATTTGGACTCCACTCTACTCCGCCTGGAATACTCAACGGATCATCTCTAGCATCTTCCCAAGCATGGCCATCATCTTCTAGCTCTTCACACTCAAAATCCGACTCCGAAATTTTTACTGGCTCCTTCTTCTTGGGCTCCTCATCTGGCTCCTCGTCAGTGCCATAACTAACACATCCTAGACTGCCTCTCTGAACAATTGGCTCCTTCACGCTTGGAGCAATGAGCGGTTCTTCCTTTCCCAAACCAGTTCTCGCAACAAAAATAGAAGAATCTTCCTCCAATTTACTCCCATTCGGGGCGGAGGTGTCGTAACAGAATAGGCACAAAGGTGCATATCGAAAAGCACAAAATAAGATTTCTTTTCGTAAATCATATTACAGTCATGGGCCACATGGGGTCTTTCTTTCTAGGGACTAGGCAAACATAATAGAGTGCTTCCCTACCTTAAATCTCAAAGTTCTTTCCCTACATCAATTATTGCACCAAAGAAGTGTGCGAAAACGGTCTTCCCAAAATAATTGGGGTGTTGACATCTTCAGGAATATCCAAAACAACAAAGTCAACAGGGAAAAAAAAAATTTTCAATTTGAACAGGCACATTCTCTAAGACCCCTAATGGCCGAACTGCAGAACGGTTAGCCATTTGCACAGTCATGTCAGTAATAGCAAATCTAGTCAATCCCAATTTCTTAGCCAGACGCAAGGGCATAACACTGACACTAGCCCCTAAATCACATAGCGCCTTCTCAATTGAGAAGGTACCAATATTACAGGGGACAGAGAAACTACCTGGGTGAGACAGTTTACGGGCAGCTTTGTGAGTTAAATATGAACTAGACTCCTCGGTTAATTGGACAGACTTGACAACATTCAAAGACCTTTTCTTAGCTAGCAATTGTCTCATAAACTTCATATATGCAGGTACTTGATTGACTAGCTCTAAAAAAGGTACTTGCACATTAAGACTACGCACTAAATCTTTGAATTTATCGAACGTTACCTCATCTTTGGTTGGCACTTGTCTTTCCGGATAAGGAGCTGTCAGAAGTAGCTTTGCTCTCTCCTCTAGGTCTCTCATACCGGCATCAGTGGACTTAGGCTGAAAATCCACTACTTTGTCTTTCTTGTAACTTGACCCTTCTTCAGTCCGTCTCAGGAATGAACCATTGACCGTCGTAGGGTCATACTTTAGAATCGGAACGGACCCATCATCATCTGGATCTTGCCTCGATGATTTCGGAGCTGTAGTACCCCGAAACAAGTAATCCCTCAAGTTATCTGGCATTGGAGGATGGAATGGTTCGTCATCAGCTTCTTCCTCAGTCGATCGACCATGTTGGTCAGTCGATCGACTGGTTTCAACAGTACCAGAAGCTGTGTCATTTCGCGAACTGGTCGATCGAATGGGTGATGTGGTCGATCGACCGTGATTACTGCTGATCGTCTTTTTCTCGCCCTTTTTCTTCTTCCCTTTTTCAGCAGCTTTCTCGGGTTCATCGAGAGCAGACCCGCTCCTCAGCGTCATTGCATGTACGGTCTCAATACGCTGATTCAGAGAGTGGAATTGACTCGGTATCTCAACCAGCATTCTTGTCTAATGTAGCAATTTGAGATTTCACTCCATGATTGAGACCTCATTTGCCGCATTAATTTTACGTACCTCTACCATAAGCAAACACTAGACTTATCAACTCGCAACTTCATTATTTGACTCTTCTTTGTGACGGAGTGGATGGTGGTGGGGCTTCATAAGGAGGCACATATGGTTGATGCGGTGAAGTAGGATCGTAATTATACGAATTGTCGAAATGAAGTTGATGAAAAGTAAACATCTTCTCCTTAGGGTTCCTGCATGCCTCAGATGTGTGTCCCGCTCCGCCGCATCTCCCACAAAACGGCACCTACTACTCCTGAGAATGGAACATGGGTGCACCCTTCTGAAGTACTCTAGATAGGACCTGTAGGACCTAAAAAAACAACACTAGAGGAAATGGTAAGAACCGCCTCAAGGTACTCGGTCTTCCCTTGAGGCGAAACACGACTAAAATAAAAAACAACTAAAACTAGCGCCTCCCGAACGGCGCCAAAATTTGATAACTGTCGAAGTAAGTATCAAAAATAATATTTATAATTTCAAACTACTACTAGCAAGCGGTAGTAAGGGTCGATCCGCGGGAGGTAGGGAGATAATAGTTGTTTCTATATTTCATCTATCGGGTAATGATTGTGGGGTTTTGATTTTTAACTAATTCTAAGGCAAATGAAATAAATAAGTAAATAAAAACAAGCAATGAAAATAAAAGATGAGAATCAAATAATAAAAAGGAGCTAGGATGATCGGGTCACTATAGCTACGATGACACAAAAGTCTAGGTAGGTCTCGGAATACAGTCGTGGGTGATGGGTATGACAAGTCCTCTCGGTCCAAGTCAACTAATAGCCCCTCTCAGTGTATGCTATTAGTCCCTAGGTGTCACTAATGCTAACTTTCGTTCTTGACTAGTGATCCTAATGCCTAAATTACATTATCTTTCGATCTAGCAATTTAGCCGTCTTAAATCGTTAATCTAAGTCCTTCCCTATCTTTCGATCTACAGGTTGGTCTAAGCTAAGCATCTAACAAGTCTCCGCTAGGTCTCATTGATAGATATTGCACTTAACGAATCAAACGAAGCAAATCGAACACGAAGATGGTCGATCGACCAACTACCCCAGTCGATCGACCAACCGACTCAGTCGATCGACCAGATAAGCCAGTCGGTCGACCAAGCCCTAGTCCGAGGGTAACCTATTCTAATGCCATCTACGCTAATAGCTCGCCTACATTCTAGCAAAGGTGATTTAGCTACACATACTAACAACGATAACAACAATGAAATTCGGAATTAAAGCATAAGAATTCATAATTGAAATAATTAAACAAATAACTAACATGAATCAATAATACGGCTTTCGGAATCCTAACTAGCAATTCTATACTACGAATTAAAGCAGCGAGTATTAAACGAAGGAACAAAGAAATACCGTAGGGAGAATTGAAGAGGACAAAACCGAATGCAAAGAAAACTTTATTGACGGAAAGCTAAACTAATGGATATTGAATTGTATCTTCCGAACTTAATGATAAAAACTGAATGCTTATTCTGAAAACTAAGGTTGTGTTATATAGGAATAATCCTGCGTAACCTGTATTCCTAAACCTAATCACAATGGGCTTTGGAATTCTCGATCTTTTAAGTTGCACATCAGCTCGTGGAGTGGTCGATCGACCACTGAGGTCAGTCGATCGACCACAGGCGCTGTACAGAATTGCATTCTGACGATTCCTGTAGCGCGCACCGATCTTAAAACAGCTGCCATTTCTTCGTTACCTGGTCAAATCAGGCGTTCTACGCGGCGTTAGAAAGCTAAGAGGATACGCTTTCACCTCCACTTAGAATCACTCGATTATCAGTCTAGAACTCGAGATATAGCCATCTGAAGCAGGTTGCAATATTGTGAAGCATTCTGACGGTCTATAGACCATGTAGGTCAGTCTATAGACCACTGTAGCTGGCAATTCGCTTCTAAAACTCTCGCAAATATGTCTTTAGGGCCTTTAAATGCGCACCAAGTTCATCTCTCGAGTCACTAATCCATGTCAAATGCAATACTAAGTACTCGGGGACGGATTTGGCTCATTTTCCGCTGAAATCTTCATATTTCTGCAATATCACACAAAAAGGAAGAAATACACGAAACAAGGGAAATAGTAGCATAAACTACTCAATTGAGCTCTGAAATGCGTGTGAAATGAGGTGCAAAACATCATATATTAGACACGCATCAATTGTTAACGAAAAATGGAAAAAGAATAGAAAATTGTTGCAATTTGGAATTACATCTAAGCATAAAAAATTTTGTATATGTGAGTAAAATGAGTAAATAAAGACAATTTATCTAACTTGATGATGTAATATAGACTTTCTCAGCATGCACACAAACTCTTAATCAACATCAACAAGTGAAGAAATCTGCGAAAAAAAAACAAAAAAAAAATAAAGAACAAAAACGTAATATCAGTAGTTATCAAAACTGTGATATTGTTTCTAAGGACTTGTAGTATTTTATTTTAATGGTTTTGATATTGTTTCACAATATCATAAAATTGGGCAGTCATTTAAAGCACTTGTGAAATAGTGATATTATTTTGTATAAGGTGTGATATTGTTTCTAATAATGTGTGATATTGTTTCTAATAACGTGTGATATTGTTCCAGTAAGAGTTATCAAATACATTTTCAGTTTTAGGACCAACTCGACACTACAATGCTTTAACGGAGAACTGTGGATTAATTGCACCACCAGCAGTAGTAGCAGCAACGGTGGATTTAGCTTGTCCAATGTTACAGTCACGAAACAAAAACTGCCTACTAAGATTGCTTTTCTCAATTACATCATCATCAGTACTGTTAGCTTTCCCTCGATACCATAAGAAACTCCCACTAAATCTAAATTCTTCAAAAATTCACATCCAAGAGCATCATACCCCACAACAAATACTTTAGCATCTTCAAGTTTCTTCTGAAGTTTTGATCCAAACACTGATATCTGAGCATCATAGCGACTGTTCCTTGGCACACGCTTGTAAGGTTCTAGTGGTTCAGAAGGAAGAGATTCAAGTGAATTAAAATTGAAGAAGTACAAGCAGAAAGCAACTAATAAAGGTCGAGGTTAAAAGAACCTGAATAGAAGCGCATACAAGAAAAAAGTAACAAATAACGGTAAGTGTACCAATACCAACCTGGAAAAAAGGCTGAAACTTCCCTGAGCAAGCCTTGACAACTGAAGTGACTCTTAATTGCGCACATTTAGTCCCTTAATTGGACCTATTTTGCATACTATTATAATATTTCATGGCCATTTTATCCATCAAATCCTTTCTATTTTGCTTTCCTAGTGCATTTTATATGTCTTATAGGAAAGGAGATAATGAGGCGGAATTCCCGTCTCTCGCACATATTCGGAAGCTTGTTGACGATCTTGGATGGACTAGTATGAAGAGGAGGCAAGAACGATGACCAAAGAAGAAAGAATAAAGAGTATACATAGATAGTAGGCCTTTAAGCAAGAGGATGAAACCCTGTGCCAGGATTCGTGCGTCCTTGGCACGAGACAATCGGATTGCACAGTCTTGATCCGAGCGGCTCCTGCACGGGACGAGCGGATCTCCATACAGACTAGCCGTGCACCAGTTGAGGTCTAGCCGATCTTGGTGGGAGTAGCAGCTTGATCTGCGCATTTCCCTCGGGACTTGCAATTCTCTATTCAACACTTAGCATTGTTATCTACTAATCTACCCTTGCTTAACCTAATGATGTACCACTATATATACTCCATTTGTAATAATCAAGAGACTAAGCCCTCTTAGGGGGAGGAAACCCTTTCTTAGATTAGATTAGGAGTAGATTAGAATAGATTAATCCCAATCATTCCACATTAATCTTTCCTTAATTATTGTTCAAGTTTATTATTGGGTAATTTGAAGATTATTAGGTTATTATTGGAGAATTTACAACTCTTCATGAATCAATTAAGTTTTCTTCTATTATTCTTTCCTTTCCAATTGTTCATCTTAAGTTTTGTATAATCTCTTTACTCTTTACTCTTTATTGTTTATTTCCTCACTTTCTTATCATGTTTATACTAGTTGTAATGATTGACAGCATTGATAACATGTCTCCCATGATAATAAGTGAGTAGTTACTTAACTAGGATTAGTGGGGAATTAGGGGAAACAAACATGGGGATTGATCTATGATTAAGCTAATATGCTTTCATAATTAATTTGCTTGCTTGTTGTGATTTCAACCTATGCACATGTTATGTTTGATGAAATGCGAGCCTATGAATCCTTGCATTTTTTACCCATCTCCTATCCCTTCAATGAGGCTTGTAAGACATAAACCAACTCGAGCCTCATTAGACCATGCATAGAGTTCAATAGGAGGAGACTAAGTCGACTTGTAGGTGTTGTACAATCTAGATGATTCGGCTCCGGGACCTAAATCTTCCTAGGGATTGTAAGATATACACTAACTCGATCCCATCACAATAATAAGTGCTTGCTTCTAATTGAGAACATGTTTGTATGATCTACTCCCATGAATCCCCTATGAACCCATGATATCCTAGTAACTTTGATAATTGTTTACATCTCTTAATTTATTGCTCGTTTTACTTTGTTGCTTCTATTAGTTTAGACTTACCAACTCCAACCCAAATCAAGTGTGAAACTTGCATAAATTGAGGTAGATAGACTTAGAACCCAAACCACATCGTGTCATGGATCAACCTCGACTTAAACACTAACTAGGTGTTTGTTGAGAAATATAAATGTGTTTGATTGATGGAGTGAACAATGACTCGCTCTACATCAAAATGGCGCCGTTGCCGGGGACGGTGTTTTGTGATTAAGTTCTTACTTGTTTGTCTATTTTTGTTTGTGCTTTAGCCTTGAGGAACTTGTTCCTCAAGGTAGTTTTTACCATTTTATTGTAGTTTCCATGTTTGTAGTTGCATCTTTATCTTGGCTATGATGATGACCCAAGACTTGGTACATGGAGTATGTGGTGGATCTTTTGAGTATGACTACAATGGGTATGGGGAGTTTGAGGAGCAAGTCAACACAAGCCTACCTTACTACTCATACAATGAAAATCCTAACCACTACCCCAACTTTCCCCACCAAAATCATCACATCCAATACCCACAACAACCACCCACCCAAGACCAATATTACAACCAATGCCAAATGCCGCAATATGACCACTTTCACACCCACCCACAACAAGAATATGAGCCCATTCAAAATGTGATTCTCCAAATGATGGGAGATCGACAAAACTTCTTCAAACAAATGCTAGAGGAGAGCTAAAATAGGGACAATGTTCTTCAAGGCATTGTTACCCAAGGTGAGGAGTTGGAAATTCAAATTGCCCAAATAAAGGCAACCCAAGCAACCACTCCTCACGAATTCTTGAGCATTGACCACGAATGTGAATTTGAAGGAGTAACCTTTGATGTGGAAGATGAGAAGTGGGAGGAGCCAATCTCCTTGAGCTCTTGTGAGTATGAAAGTGTGGTATTTGATGAAGAAGATATGAGGTTGACTAAGCCAAATACTCTTAGCCTTTGTGAGTATGAGGATGTGTCTTTTGATGTGAATATTGAGATAGTGGAAGAAGAATTATTAAAGAAGAGTAAAACCCCCGTTTATGATTCATATGAAGATAGCCATAATGAGAAGAATGTGAAAGAAGCTTATGAGGAACATGTGTCTTGGGAGAAATTATGGAATAAAGGAGAGGAATGGACTTGTGAGATCACCTCACTTGAGGAGCCCATCCTTGAGAAATTTGAGGTATGCTTCCATGAAGAAAATGAATGTCTCTTTCCTATTGCCTATGAAGACCATTTCGCACCTACCATGGAACCTATGATCATTGAAGATGATATGGTGGACCTTCTCCAAAAAGTCAAATCGTCATATAAACGGTACTTGGTGGAAAATTTCAAGAACAAAATTGAAATGAGCTTACTTGTGGAGAGTTGGCACCCACAACTTCAATTCCTAAGGTGTCCGATCATCAATGTTATGAGAATTCTCCTTCTACTTTGGAAGGATTGACAAATCCAAGTGCTATCATCATCACCAAAATTAGAGGGGAAGGTGGTAAGTGGAAGTCTCCGGACGAAAATGACCCATACTTCATTCCTCAGGTTGACAAGAATCATGGGCTTGTTGGTTTAAAGCATTGCAAAGGCTCAAGTGCCAAGGGCAAGGTGAAAGAGAAAATGAACGACAAGCTTCCTTGGCCAAGCTTCATATTAAATTGGAACAAACCATATTTATGCTTGTTTGAAGCTTGTTCACAAGCCTTTGACCTTCTTCTAAGAGCCTTGAGCTCTATAGATAAAGCATTTCGACAATTCAAACTAGTTTGGTAGAGTCCTATCTCCAACCACCATTTGTAATATATGCTTTCCCACAATTTTGCATTGTACAATATTGTATATACCTTTAAATTACTTGCATTTTCTTACATAAGAGTAGTGAGGGAGGGTTACTTACCCACTCTTTGAGTATATTTTCAGAAAAAGATAAGAAGGAATCACAAAAAGGGTACAAGGGAAAAAATTCTAATGAAACAAATGAAGGATTGATGAAGAGCAGCACAGGACGCTCGTCCGGTCAATGAGCCGCTCGTCCTGGGCCCTGCTGCAGGAAAAAATCAACACTATCACAAAATCTTCTCGGATCGCCAAGAGGACGCTCGTCCTGGCAATGATCCGCTCGAGCCGTCTCTGAGACGCTCGTCCTGCACAATGCTTTGAGTAGTATTCTGCACTGGAAATGGATCTGAGCAGATTCTCAAGAGGCCGCTCGTCCCCACCTGAATGCAGAACACAAAGACGTACTGTCTGAGAATCTGCGCGTCTCCCGAGCAGGACGCTCGGGAAGAAACCTCGAGACGCTCGGATGAGCACGACAATTGGTTGGGTTGCTAAAATATCCGCCCGAGCCTAGCCCAGACCCGTTCGTCTCCCACCCTTTCCTTGTTATAAACGCCCCTACCATCCCTCCTTTTCCTTATCTTATCTACTAAAAATCACATCTCATCACCCACAAACAATCCCCATCACAAAAACCAACCAAAACCCTAACATTCACATCAAGAAAAATGATGAACCTAAGAAGCAAGAACAAGAAATCCGCCGAGGCCGCACCTAAACGACGCAAGGGTGCTACTTCATCCATCCCACGAGAGGCAAGGGGACAAAGGAATGTAATGATACAAGGTGTTGCACAACTCGAGTTTTTCCCGGAGGTATTCTTCACCGACGATGACCACCGCCGACGATTTGAATAATTACTAGGTATCCACTCAATTCATAGATCTTGATACTTTAGAAGTACTTGGTATAAGGAACCAAACGGAGGTGTTTTTCAATGGTATGGGTCTAGAGAAAATGTTCTATGCCCATGAGGATACATACTTGAATCTCACGCTAGAGTTCTTGTGTAGTTTGCGGGTAGGCACCACTCGGCAAAGAAATGTTGGTTTGATGTTCCGTCTTTGCAATAGAGACGATACGTTGTCTTTAGACCAATTTGCAACTATTTTTGGTCTTGAGGTACCAAGGGAGAACACAAATAAGCTCACCGACTTTAGTGTTAACCACCTTTGGGTGGCTATTTCTGGGAGGGAACTTCACTCATATAAGCAATGTATACCTTTGCAATCCAACATCCGGTAATTCGGATTACCGAAAGGTTTATTTCCGGGACTATCAATGGAAGACAAGAGCAAGATAGGTGCACCCTTCTTGACTTGACATTTCTAGAGTCATATTTGAATGTGCAAGGCACAAGGCCTTACAATTTCAACACAACCCTTGAGATACTTACAAGGTTCAATGACTTTGCTCAAGGGAATTCTAATATCAAAACCTTTGTGATGGGAGGCCTAATCACAATTATGGCCAATGAACTTTGCCCCGGGTTCAAACTTAATGGAAGCTATGAAAAGCTCAAGGGGAGCACTTTGATAGATGAGGATGCTATATTCCACAACCACCGGTGGTGCACCTACAATGAGGCCGGAAGTGTAGAGTGGTTCACCAAGGGTTGTTCATCACTTATTTTAAGGGGATGGAACTTACCACCCACCGAGCCCCCCTTGAGCCAATATTCCCCAAGGCCAAGCTACCTCCTCCCCATCGAGATCTATGACAACCCACCACCAAGAGAAGAAGCACCTCATCGACCTCGCGAGTTACCGGAATGGGGTGCCGCACCACCATTCTATATACCCATTCCACCCTACCCAACATAAAATGTACCATTCACTCCTCAAGATCCAAGAGCTCCAAACATGAATGATTTATTGCAACTCATGCAAAATGTTGATATTGGAATGTACAATGGGAGGGTTGACAACTACTTGGCCCAATACCCCTTCTACTACAACGTGGCTCAACAAGGGTACATCAACCCTAGAGGCCCCCATCCATCTTGGGCTCAACCAAACCTTTTGTTCCCTAACTATAGCAACCAAGGAGGGAAACTTGTAGACCAAAGTGGGGGATTCTCTAACCAAGAAGGAGGATATGACCAAGGAGGATCGAGCGGACGTGGATACCATGATGATGATGATGATGATAATGATGAGTAGGATGGCTAGAGGTGTTTAACCACACCACCTCCATTTGTATGATACTCTCTTCCTATCTCTTCTGTATAGTTGCATTGCATTTTCAATTATCTTGCATTTAGTTTACACCTCACTTGCACTTGTATTATATTTCATATTGCATTCACATTGGTTAGTTCATATAGTATAGTTTTCATTGTAATATATCTCACATGTTGCATGTAGTTAGTTGCATTCATGTATAGCCACTAATGACCAAACCTATTCCTTTCTATACTAGAAATAGTGCTTAAATCGGTTTGGGTAGGTTTGATTATAGGTGAGAACATGCATCATTTAGTATAGTTTAGATTGCATTCATTTGTTATATATGTCATAGAATTGCATTTAGTTAGAGCATGCATTCATATAATTGCATTTGTACTTCAATTTCCATAAAACATTAAAAATCCAAAAACATACATTTCTTTTTCATTCCTACTCCTACATGTACATTGAGGATAATGTCCAAAATAAAGTGAGGGATGGGAATTTATATTCCAAAACACACAAAAAAAAAAAAAAAATTGAAAATTTCGAAAAATTCCAAAAATATGTTCTTTAATTTCATAAAAACAAAATCCATAAAATTTTGAAAATTTCAAAAACCAAAAACATGTTCTTTAATTTAGTAGTGTAGAATTGTATATACTTGTGTTTTTTTTCTCTTCTCACATAGATACAACACTACATTTGAGGCATTGTCAAAGGAATGTGAAGACCGCTTGGTATGATCGCTCTAATCTCTATTTCCCTTCCATTTATTTTCATTATTTATATGAGGAGGGTGGTCTTACATGTCAAGGAGGATGTTGTGTATTTTGTTATTGCGGTTTGTGTACCTATGTGTTGTTGGGAATTGCATTTAGTTTATATGGCATAATAGTTGATAGAAGCATATGCATTGGAGTTGTATATAAGTTAGTTGCATCATGGCATGTAGTTGCATGGTTAGAAAATTTTGTGAAAATGCCTATTTGGGAAGCTTGACAAGTGTATATAAGGCCCTTGTAGATAATTTTTCTCCTTGAGACTTTTGGTGAAGTTTAAACTCGTCGTCAAAAGTTACCAACCAAAACAATATTTATAACTTTATAAACTACTCTTAGCAAAGAGGCAAGTAAAGGTCGGATCCCAAGGGACGGGTATTGATGTAGGATTTTCAATTGCAAATGGTCGTGTCTTAGGGTGTCACAAATTGGGTTGAGATAGGAGATCAACTAAACTAATCAACAAGATAAAAGTAAAGCAATGAAAACAAGCAAGATGATTAAAGGGGGTGTAAACAATTGATTAAAGGCACTAGGGTGTTATGGGTTCATAGGGGATTCATGGGAGTTGATCATACAAACATGTTCTCTATTATATAGCAAGCACTTATTGTTGTGATGGGATCGAGTTGGTGTATAAGCTTATAATCCCTAGAAAGGTTTGGGTCCCGGAGCCGAATCAATTAGATTGTACAACACCTACAAGTCGACTTAATCCTTCCTATTCAACTATATGCATGGTCTAATGAGGCTCGAGTTGGTGTATAAGATTACAAGTCTCATTGAAAAGATAGGTGATGGGTAAAAAATGCAAGGATTCATAGACTCGCATTTCATCAAACATAACATGTGCATAAGTTGAAATCACAACAAGCAAGCAATTTAATTATGAAAACATATTAGATTAAGCATGAATCATTCCCCATGTTGGTTTCCCCTAATTCCCCACTAACCCTAGCTAAGGAAACTACTCACTCATTATCAAGTTTAACATGCTAATAAGGTTGTCAATCATACTAACAAGGCAAAACATGATGAATAAATGAAAGTGATTAACAATAATTAAACAATATTAAGTGAGAATTATACCTATGAAGATGATTCCAAATAATAAAGCAAAGAATAATAGAAGTACTTGATGATTGATGGAAGGTTGTCAATCCTCCAAATAAACCCAAATAATTTTCTAATTACCCAATATAAATGAAGAACAATAGGGAAATTAAGGAAAGATTGAGATGTGATTAATATTGAGAATTATATTACAACTAAATTAAGACTAATTTTAGAGAATTACAAAGTGATTAAGGATGGATTAAGATTGATTAAGAGAGCATGCTAATCCAGGTAGTACAAAGGGGTATTTATACTAAAGATTAGGTACAAAGATTAGGGTTACTAAAGGCTTAAATGACTATTAAATCCCTAAGAAAAGTTGAGGAAATACTCCTCTCGAAGGAAATGAGCAGATTCTCGTGCTAGTCTTGCCATGATCCGCCAGTCTTGAGGTAAGGCACAGGCTCTCTGACTTGTGATCTGAGCCGATCCTGCGAGAGACGCTCGGCTCCAGCTACTGCGTCCCGCTCGTCTTGGGCACCAAACGCCCGGATCTTGGTGTTGTGGGACGCCCGGATCGTGCCTGATCTGCTCGGATTCCTGGGCAAACAGCTTCTCTTCTTTTCATCCTTAACAATCAGTAAGGATCATTTCGGGGATCCAAGGATCCTTTCATCATTGCCCATTTCACTTTATTATCTACTTAGGCCTCTACTATTGTCTTCTCTTTGATGTTTGGTCATTAGATGCGATCAATTTAGCTCCAGTCCGCCTCATAAATGCAAGGTTAGCACTCCTTTCCTACCAAGGGGACAAAACCTCAAATAATATGCAAAATGGGAAACTAAAGATAGTAAATGACCCAATTATATGCTATAAAGCATAGGAACGAGGTTAATTCAAGGACTAAATGTGCTCAAATATGACTCACATCAAACATCCCCAAACCGAACATTTGCTCGTCCCGAGTAAAGAGGTGACTAAAACTAGGACCTTTATTTAAACTAACCTACTAATATAGTCGATATGAGACAATTAGTGGGTCTCACTCCTCCCTTTCAACTCACAACAAGACAATCATGAGGTAGGATGCCTTCTTGCAAGGCAAGGTGGGGCTTGCCAAAATGGCGACACATCCAATCATTAAGCACACAAAACAAGTAATGGATTCATCTAAAAAAGGATTGCCACATTCCTCATCTAAGTGGCAGAAATTACCTACAAGGGAAGCAATCTAAGGGTACACATTCCATCATAGTTACGGTTTCTTCAAACTACTAAGCCTAGAAGGATACCAATAAATCACCTCCAAGTTGTGTCAAGCTAGCGTAACTTTGTCCTCAATTGTTAAATGCTTTCGTCAAGAGTAGACTCCCTATGGTGTTAGAAACATTGGAGGATCGCGGAATTCCGCTTCTTGCCTAGACAAGAAGAAGAGTCGTCCCCTCTCTACCATGCACAAAAGTGGTTTCGATGGAAAAGGGATCAATAAGTATTTTGAGTTTCATGTGGGAGTTTGCTTTTGTTGTTGTTTTTCCCCCTAAATTTCTTGTGGCATTTGACGTTTGAGAACACTTTATTTTTTCCATTTCTTTTGATGTTTGGCATTTTAATACTTGACAATTTTCAACTTTTTGCATTTTCTTTTGAACATTTTCAAACCTACCCCATTTGTAGTGAGGGTGCTTATTTTTGAAGCATAGGAGTTCTTATTTTTGTACTCCTCTTTTCTTTTGATGCAAATTGCAAACTTTTTGTTTTCATTTCAATGGTTGAACTCAAATTTTGATAATTTTTGTGCCCATTCCCTTTTGTTGACAAAATGTTTTAGAATGTGGAAGATGGTTGTATGGTTTCAAGGGTCACCTTTGAATAAACGGTAGCCAAGGAGTTATCACAGCACAAGGTACTCTTGACTAGGGCTTAATTCATGGGTCAAAGGATACTAGCATGACAGATCCTAGGGTGTTTTACAAGCATTCTAATGAGCAAAGTCTTAAGAAGAAAGAGTATCTACAAGGGCCTTATATACACTTGTCAAACTTCCCAAATAGATGCTTTCACAAACTTTTTCCTAAAATGCAACTATATGCCATGATGCAACTAACATTTATACAACCTAATGCATATGCTTCTACCAACTAGTATGCCATATAAACTAGATGCAATTCCTACAATCACATTGGTGTAAACCGCATCAATCAAAATAAAGCCACATAGTCCTTAACATCGAGAGGAAAAAGGAGATTGAAAAGATCATACCACGCGGTCTTCATAATCCTCATGTCTCGGATGTGGCGTAGTCGATCAATGTGATAGAAGGACAAACAAACACAAGCAAATATATACAAAATATATACAATTCTACACTATAAAGGAATTAACATGTTTTTGTATTTTTCAAATTTTCAAATTTTTATCATTTTTTGATTTAAAAGTCAAGTTAGAATTTCCCATCCCCACACTAGTATGGGCATTGTCCTCAATGGCCAAAACGATAGGAAATATGCAAGCTAAATGAGAATGCATGATTTCTACACTACTATGCAAGCTACATGACATATACACAAGTGATGCATTCTATACTACACCATATGATGCATGAATTTATTTGTTGGAGAGCTAATTTAGATTAACTCCCAATGCTTGTGCTTGAACTTCCCTAAACCAAGTGAGACACTATTTCTAGTGTAAAAATGGGAAAGTTCATGCATGAGTATGCAATGCATGAAACTAATTTATTATTTTGGATTGTACAAGTGGGAACAATATGAGACACCTCAATGAGACCGAGGTGGGAGTCCTTTAAGTGTTGCTAGGACTTAAACAAATGATCAAGATAAAATTTTTGAAAACAAGAGAAATAAACAAAGCTAGAGGAGGTGTAGGAAACTCACAATGGATTGTGGCATCCTCCAAAAAGCTTGTTAATCCTCAATTGTCGCTCATGGCGACATCTTCATCACTGTCATCACCTTCCTCAACAACTTCCTCATCATCGTCATCATCATCTACCTCCATGGACCCGGAGGCTTCACCATCATATTCATCACTTAAGCTTTTCACTTCTTCCTCTTCTTCCTCATGGCAAGAGTGGCTACCTTACCCGCTCTCAACAACAATCTCCTTCCCCTTAGCAACCTCACTTTCCACGGTGGCATCTCTAGGAGCACTCGGAAAGAATACTTCCCTATCCGCCCAACTAGGCAAAGGACATGATGGATCAAGGAGTCCTTGCCTAGCTAAGTGTAGGAGGGGCGGATATTGAGCCCGGTAAGCATTGACCCGATCTTCATAAGCTTGCTTATGCATGTGTTGCAATATTTGAGTCAAGTAGTCTTTACCTATCACACCATTTGCGCCACTTGGTGTGAATTCTTGATAGGTAATTGGATAAGGTGGAGTCACAATAGAGGAGGAGGAGGGCTTGGCATTAGATTCCCTATGTTGTTTCATAATCATCTCGGCTTCATCGGAGACGGGAAGAAGGTAGTTTGGACTTCGGACATTGAGACATCATATCTTGTTAGGCAATATGAAGGACTTAGCTTCTTTAGTGAGCCACTCAAACTTGTTGTCAATATAATCATTCTTGACCCAATGAAACTTGTTGATCATAGTGGCCATATTAAGAAGGTTGCCTCCTTTAACCGGTGTATATGTGTTGTCTTCGTTGAAATCCAGGTTAAAGTGTTTGGCTAACCATGTTACTAATCCTCCAATCACAATAAAAGCCGCTCCATCTTTACCATGGTCAATTGTAAGCCACCTTTCAAGTAGGAGTTGAAGTATGTTGTATTCATCGGTGAACTTTTTGTTGACATTGATGGTGGATTCAAGGTAGATAAACTTGAGTTCGGTAAAATGATTAGTGCCTTTCCTTGCAATTAAAGTGTTGCCCACAACCTAATGCCACACTCTTATGCTCGGATGGTGGACATAAAGAACATGACATTCATGGAAGGATTCAAATTTCCTCCCGGTGATTGCTTTCCAAATTGGTGCGGGGTCATATTTTGAAGGCTTCTTCACATAAGGAAATTGGTCCTTAAGACCAAACACCTTGCCAAACTTGTAATACCCATCCTTTTAGGGACCCTTTGACCAGCGTTGACTGACATTGGGAGCGGGAATGGTCTTAGAAGTAAGTGCTGAAGTCATCTTGGGTTGCGTGTTAAGAGTGGTACTCGATAGAGTAGAGGCTATTCGATCGAGTAGCTAGGTTACTCGATCGAGTAGGGGGCTACTCGATCGAGTGTGTTGGGTACTCGATCGAGTACCCAGTTTTCAGGGAGGGTTTTATATCGCGTTTTGTTAAATCCGCAAATCACTTCCGCCACTTTCCTTCTATCATTCAGTCGCCTCTTTCCCTCCCCTTCACCTCAAAACCTCCATGGAAGCCTTTTTGAAGATCCATGAACCTTAGGAGGGCGTCACTTGTGTCGGGTAGCGGTCTCTTGCTGAGCTTTCTCCCCAATAGGTATGTCATAATCATCATCGGTGTCCTTGTTCTTCATAGTTAGGGTTGCTTGTTAGTAATATAGAATTATATTGTGGTTATAGGCATTGCTTGGTTGCTGGACACGTTGGTTGTCGGCATGGATTGGTTGCGGTTGCTTAAAGGTAGGTTCGCCTACTCAGTTTCTGTAGATGGTCTAGTGTGTCAGATGTTGTGGCTGTATTGTGATCGTTTATTTAATAATTGTATTGTCTTTGTGGTTGTGATCGTGGTTGATGGTTCGCGAGGCGTGGCCTCGGTTGAGTGGGGTCACTTGCGGGAGTGGCTTCACGCCCTAGTTTCGCCTTCTGTGGAACCCGCCACAGAAGGGATGTGCACATTAATGGACAGGGTTATCGCTCAGTATGGTGAGCGGAAATTTGGTGGGTACCGCTGCGGTCCCCCATCGCGCAGATCGCCCAAAGGTGGACGTCGATGATGAGGGATGTTGGATTACCGTGATTGTGTGTAAGATCATAGCATCGTATTGTGTTAATAGTTGTAGTCGTTATTGCTGCGTCGTATCTCAGTACTGACCTTGTGTGGTTGTTTGTTTGTTATGTGTCTGCCGTGATCCCTTATGGTGAGCAGTCGGTCTTAGCAGGTGTTGATGTTGTTGATAGCTGGAGTCCGGGCAGGGATGAGTCCTCACGAGATATGACGGTCATAGTGAATAGTCGTTGAGTTGTACCTTTATATTGTATTTTGATTTAAATCGCTTGTAATATATCTTAATCGTTCTTTTATCGACATTTGAATATTGCTATCCTCGGGCAACAGAGATGGTAACGTCCTTATATCCTAAGGAAGGCCTAGTTAAGGCTCCTCTGAATATGGAGGTGTTACAAAGTGGTATCAGAGCGACGATTTTGGAACCTGTAACAAATGAACATAATGAACGTAGGGAGTCTAATAAAATGAACCTGGTGTATGTGTAATGGGAGCCCCAGCTGATGCTAGATTTTGGGTGAGTAGGCGCCCTCATTTTAAGATCTTGCCCCCATGACACTTAAGCCAGTCACATGGTATGGGAATGTGGAGTCCGTGTGTCTATGTGTGATATGTATGTTAACTGTGCCGGAGCTACCTCTGGTTAAGTCTTTGTTAGAAGTTAGTAGGGGTGTGACGGTAGTATTTGGGCCGTGTAAGGTAATTGTTGATAATATTATTGAAGTTCTTTGAATGGTTAGCAAGCTTATATGATGGTTATGAGATATGTGACGAAGGTGATTGCTAAAAGTTAATGATGACGGAAGTGGTAAGCGAATTTATAAATCCTGCCGGGATTACTATGATGATAGTTATAGAAATATTAAGTGATAGTCCGAATCTTAGCATATGGTAATGTGTATATGCTTTGTTAATTAGTTGAAACTTTTCCGCTGCGTGGCAATTGATTTGAGTAAAACAAATTGCTTATAATTGCGTCAGAGAATAGGGATAGATGGATTTGTTATGAAGAGTATATAATTATGTGTTATAGGAAAGTATAAATTAATGTTAGTTACATGTTTCATTTTATGGTGAAAGCGAGTGTGACAGCAACACGTTAAGACAAGCTTTGAGTATGATGGGATGACGTGACTAAGCCTAAGAGTGACTCGGTAGCAGGTAAACCGAGTTGGGTAGTCCTGTAGCGTAAGGTGGCATACACCTTGATAATAAAGTGATACGTGGTGCGTGAGTAATGATTGTAAATCGTGATCGAAGGTGATAATTAGTGCCGAGTTCCGAACTTAGTTTGGGATCGACACGCGGTGTTGTTTTGCAGGTATCTTTGATTTACTTCGTACTTTCGACCGAGTACTTAACTATACTTGACCGAGTGCGGGTGTTTACTAGGCCGAGTAGACCTCACTCGATCTAGTTAGGAAGCTAAGATGTCGGGATGTGGGAAAGACTCCTGCAGATACTCGACGATTTAGCTCCTACTCGATCGAGTAGGGTGGTACTCGATCGAGTACCCCAGGTACTCGATCGAGTAGGTTACTGTACAGCGAATCCTACGGGTTTTCTAAAACCCCTAATCTTCCTATTTCTTTCTATTTCTTCCTCTTATTCCCTATATTTCGAAACCCTAAGTTCCTCCTAAATCCTTATTCCTCTCAAATCCTCTCATACTCTTGGGTTAAGTGGTGATTCTTGGGTTAATTTCCTTGCTTAATTTCGTTTCTTTACTTTGTTAATCAATCAAGGTATGCTATTCTTCTTAATTTACATGATTTATTGTTTTGAATGTGTTAGAGAAGTGAAACAATCTGAAATTCCGATTATTATGATCAATTTGGTGCTTTTAATTGTTGAAACATGATTCACATGCTTTCTTTCCATGTTTGTTGGTGACTAATTGCTGTAAATTAGATTAGAAATTGCAAAATTTAAAATCGAAATTTCTAGGGTTTCCAAAATTGAAATCGATTTTTGGTTGTTCTACAATGGTTAGGTGGTAGAATTGAACCTTAAATATTGTTTATGTCATGTTGGAGGATAGATTTTGATAAGTCCACCTTAGAAAGTTGCCTTAAAACTCCGTCTTAAAAGTGCCTCAAATGGAAATTTGTGATTTATAATTGGAAAAAAAAAAAAAAATTAATGTTGTGAATGACATTATAAGTATAAGTTAAACTTCAATATGATAATAGAAACGATAATTGATGAAAATATGCCAAGATTGTCACAGCTGTAAAGACCGTCTGAAAATTTTAATTGAGTTGTTGTTCATAATAGTGAAGGGTGATAATGATATGTTCTAAGTCATTCTTGTCCATGAACTAGTAAGAGTACCTCACATGTGATTAGAAGTGTGTTTGGAATAACCTTAGAATCATGCTAAGATATTCGAATTTGTTGGGCACACGTAATCACCATGATAAATTTCTTTCACAACTATGGCCTATGAGTAGTAGTAAACTGAGCTTGTATGTCAAAATTTGGAAACCGTTGACGAATGTGGGTACGTAGTGTGATATTCAAGGTTAATAGCATGAATTATGTGCTTCACATGTCAAATTGGTTGGTGGAATTGTGTACTTAGCTGGGCATGTGAATTCAAAATTACATGAAATAAATATTTGCATGTTTATACAAGTTGCTTGAACATATGCCTTAAGCAGATGCCGAGACTGAACCTTGGAATCCGCCAAAGTAAGCGGGGGAGGGGTAACCCACCTGAGATGGGGAGGGGAGTGGACTGTGGTACCCGGTCCCGAATACCCTTCATTGTTTTTGTTGATTTCAAGCAGAGGGAGCGTTTTGTAGCCTTACAAAAACGCAAAATGAGACCTACGAGGTGTATAGACACTACTGTGTTAGAGGAGTTGGAGATAGAGACGGATGTGCGTCACATTTTCAAGACCTTGGGTTTTACGGGTTTGTATAGGCTGAGGAAGCATACCTACCCTTTTCTTACTTTGAAGTTCATGAGCTCTTTTAGCTATGACCCAGCGGGCCAGACTGTCGAGTTTAGAATTAATGAACACCAGCTTTCTGTTGACTATGGATTTGGTTGCCTCTCACCTTGGGTTGGCCAAACCTCCCAAGAATTCTATCACCGACATCCCGGCTGAGTGCGGCGTCTGCCGCCTAATGCCTTGCTTGACTGGGAAGCAAGCTCCCACCTCGAGCAACATGCTGATTAATGACGTTCAGCATGTTACCTTGAGGGTCTTTCTCCGTTCTCTTTCGAACCTCCTCTATGACGTAAAGGATATCGATAAATTGAATAATCATGAGGTCTTACTTCTGATGTCTTACCTCAACCCGGAGCGGGCCAGGAAAGTGGTCTTTAATGCTCCTTCTATGGTTTGTGCTGCCCTTGCCTTGATGGCCCGGTACCTGAGTTATGGCGCTATCGCCACTCGGTTAGCTGAAAAGCTAACCTCTTTTGAGGCTTCTTCGGAGTACGTGCCTCTAGCTACCCCAGTGCCTACCATGGATCGTGACTACTATCTCGACCTGAAATGGTTGAGGACCTTGGCTGACGGTAGCCTAGCGTGGAGGGTGTGGGGCATGAGTTGGATGAAAATTCCAGCTCCTCAGCACCTCTCACCGACGGAGCCCTTGGAGCCGACGGTAGTGACGGTGGACTCCGGTGATGAGGAGGAGGAGGAGGATGAGGATAGACCCCGCCATCTGCAGACCTATCTCATCGACGACACCATCCTGGAGGTGATGCCGGAGCCGACGAAGGGCGAGAATGCGGGAGTTGCGGTGGTGGAGAGACCCAGATTGGGGAGGGGACCCCGTCGAGTGAGGGAGAGGGCCTCGGAGACTAGGCCACAGCCGGAGGCACCACAGCAGCAGCAGCCTTTCCCGTGCTACCCTTACCTCGACACCCCGGAGACGCGATCGAGCTACTTGGCGGAGAGAGTGTCATCTACCTTGACACTCCGGAACATGCACGAGATGGCGTACGCTCAGGGGATAGGGACCGAGGGACCGCATCTAGTTTGGTGGAGTGGAGTTGGGGACTACTCAGGGGTTTTCCATTCCTACGGGGTGGATCATTCGACGTGGGGGGAACCTCAGTCCTTCCCTTACGGTGGCTTGACTCCATGGTACGTGGGCCCAGGAGTAGGAGCAGGAGTGGATGCGGGGATCGGGTCATCGGGAGCAGGTACTTCGGGTGGTGGTGATGATGAGGTGATGTTTGAGCAGCAGCAGCAGCAGGAGGAGTGATACTCCTTGTTTTATCTTTGTTGATGGTAGTTGGTATTAGTGGTTAGAGGTATTGCTAAGACTTTAGTAGTTATTTCGTTGAGACTTGATTTTGGACTTGTATTGTGGCCATAAGGCCGGATTTATTACTTATCTATGTTGCAGGATTGACTTTGGAGTCGGGAAATCATCTCGACCCAAGTTATGTGACGGCTATATATATATGTGTGTTAGTTTACGACAGGTTTTATAGGACACCTTGACCTGTAGGTACTCGACAGAGTACCTCGTACTCTATCGAGTAGCTGCAGGGAGGAAGGAGGAAAAAGTTTCTGATCTTCGGGCTACTCGATCGAGTAGCCAAGACACTCGATCGAGTAGCATGGCACTCGATCGAGTACCATCACACACTCGATCGAGTAGCACTGTTACGGGAGGTTTTCGAAAATTTAAAATGTTCAATTGTTTTATAATTGCAAGTTTCATATTTAACGTGGTTGTTAGTGCTTAATAACGTCGTTGAACCATTAATTCTCTATGTTGGAAGTCGTGCTTGAGTTTTCTACGCATATTGTTACCAATTAATAAACCGGTAATATATTCTTTTGCTTAAATGCTGCATACGCCTTGTCCTCATCCCATTACCGGAAATAAATCTTCTCACATGTTTGTGCATACCATTTTAACGTGCCCGCTAGACGGCGGCTAGTTATTCAGGTGGCTTGTGTATGAATTCTAATTTAACGAGTTTGTGCTTAATGAGTAATGTCCACAATAGATAATATGTTTTAACCCATGTCATGAATCAAATAATAAGTAAAATGCGGGGAAATTTGGGTGGTGAACTTCGGGGACGAAGTTCCTTTTTAGAGGCGAAGAGTAATGTCGCGAAATAAAAAGGTTGTTTTTGAATAATGTTTTGCTTGTTTATAATGTTGTTGGTATTATGTTTTGCTTTAGTTACAAAAAAAAAAAAAAAAAAAAAAAAAAAAAATTCCTGAAGTATATTGAATTACTTTAGTTCTTTAAAGTGAGTGTGGTTGTATGTTTCAAGAGACGGTCATGAAGAAATAGTTATAGTGCGATGAATCGTATTTGAATCGCGTTGCCGAGTAACATGGTGGCATTAGTTGTACCACATGAAAGTGGATATGAGACATGTTCGAAATTGATAGTTTGATAATGGTTACTGTATGTTGGGTGATCGTGAGTGGCGATTCGCATTGCGAGTCAGATGTTTTATATATATATATAGAATAACGGTTGACGGTGATAACGCTTGCATGATAGTGGTAAGAATCGATAGATATAATTGTGGACGGTGATGATGATGACATGGGGGGATGGTATTTCCAAGAGGTAATGGTTTAACCGGGAAAATTGGTGAGATCATGTTGGTTCCGTGTCATGAGCGGGAGAGGTGAGTTGAACTTCGGGGACGAAGTTCTTTTTAAGGGGGGAAGACTGTAATACCCGTCCTTTTAGGGACCCTTTGACCAGCGTTGACTGACCTTGGGAGCGGGAATGGTCTTAGAAGTAAGTGCTGAAGTCATCTTGGGTTGCGTGTTAAGAGTGGTACTCGATAGAGTAGAGGCTACTCGATCGAGTAGCTAGGTTACTCGATCGAGTAGGGGGCTACTCGATCGAGTGTGTTGGGTACTCGATCGAGTACCCAGTTTTCAGCGAGGGTTTTATATCGCGTTTTATATAATCCGCAAATCACTTCCGCCACTTTCCTTCTATCATTCAGTCGCCTCTTTCCCTCCCCTTCACCTCAAAACCTCCATGGAAGCCTTTTTGAAGATCCATGAACCTTAGGAGGGCGTCACTTGTGTCGGGTAGCGGTCTCTTGCTGAGCTTTCTCCCCAATAGGTATGTCATAATCATCATCGGTGTCCTTGTTCTTCATAGTTAGGGTTGCTTGTTAGTAATATAGAATTATATTGTGGTTATAGGCTTTGCTTGGTCGCTGGACACGTTGGTTGTCGGCATGGATTGGTTGCGGTTGCTTAAAGGTAGGTTCGCCTACTCAGTTTCTGTAGATGGTCTAGTGTGTCAGATGTTGTGGCTGTATTGTGATCGTTGATTTAATAATTGTATTGTCGTTGTGGTTGTGATCGTGGTTGATGGTTCGCGAGGCGTGGCCTCGGCTGAGTGGGGTCACTTGCGGGAGTGGCTTCACGCCCTAGTTTCGCCTTCTGTGGAACCCGCCACAGAAGGGATGTGCACATTAATGGACAGGGTTATCGCTCAGTATGGTGAGCGGGGATTTGTGGGTACGGTGCTGTCCCCCATCGGGCAGGGATCGGTCCAGTGGACGATCGATGAGAGGATGTTGGATTACCGTGATTGTGTGTAAGACTGTTAGCATCGTATTGTGTTAATAATTGTAGTCGTTATTGCTGCGTCGTATCTCAGTACTGACCTTGTGTGGTTGTTTGTTTGTTATGTGTCTGCCGTGATCCCTTATGGTGAGCAGTCGGTCTTAGCAGGTGTTGATGTTGTTGATAGCTGGAGTCCGGGCATGGATGAGTCCTCACGAGATATGACGGTCATAGTGAATAGTCGTTAAGTTGTACCTTTATATTGTATTTTGATTTAAATCGCTTGTAATATATCTTAATCGTTCTTTTATCGACATTTGAATATTGCTATCCTCGGGCAACCGAGATGGTAACGTCCTTATATCCTAAGGAAGGCCTAGTTAAGGCTCCTCTGAATATGGGGGTGTTACAAAACTCATCCAAAGACATCTTTCTATCCTTGTTTTCTAGGCGGAATTCAACATTTTTTCGAGTCTCTACCTTAGTGACTTTCAAAGAGCTTATAAAATCCAAGTTAAGGGAAGGGTAAGTCAATTCTTGCATATCAAAGAGTGTTTTCAACTTCATAGACTCGAAAAAATTCTTAGTCCTCTTAAGAACAACCAATTTGGCTAAAGCATCTTGACATATAAATTTGGTAGGCAAAATTGTCTTTCTAGCAAGGGATACAAATGCTTTTCTATGAGAATCGCTTATGAAAGTTACCTCTGGATAATCTTGCAATTGTTCAATGACCGGAGTAGGAGTAGCTTCTACCATAGGAGTAGCAACTTCTTGAATCTCCACCCTTGCTGGATGCACTACCATAGCCTTTGAGGCTAAAAGAGCTTGTTGCCTTTTGGAAAGATTTGATGTTGTGGGTGTCTTGTTTCCACTTTTTGTTCTTGCCATATTCTTCTCCTTGTTAAGATTGTATCAACAAACTAAAGAGTTGCTTGAATGCTTCTAGTCTCCTCAAGCTCCAGTTAATCCCTAATCGATTTAGGATTTTCGAAATTGCCTTGAAACCCTAGAAAATCGATTCAATTTTTGAGGATTTTGATGTTTGGTTAGTGTTTTGTTGATAAAGGAGTAATTTGATTTTGATTTTAGGAAGTTTGGGTTTGATTTTGGTGATTTTGGTTGAGGAATTTGTGTTTTGTTGATGAGGGGATTGAGGGAGAAAGGGTGTGTGTTTGTGTTTTGAAAGAAAGAAATGAATTGGGGATGAGAGATTTTAATCCCGTGTTAAGTTTAAATAGTAGTGGAAGACGGGCGTCTTGGGCTGGGGACGCTCGGATCCTCAGTCAGTAAGCTCAGAAATTTCCAACCCCTGCTGAGACGTGCGGATTCTTCAGGAGACGCGCGGATTTTGTTGAGGACGCTCGTCTTCACCTGCAGATGCTCGGATTCATAGACAGTGTAAATCTTATATTTTTGCACGAGCCAGGTCGCGCGGATTTTCCTTGAGACGAGCGTTTTCTGGACTGGGACGGGCGTCCCTTATTCAGTCTGCTCAGATTTTTAAACAGACAGGGATTTTCAATTCTCAGTACTCCCAAGACGAGCGTCTTATAGCCAGGACGCTCGGATCATGCCCTGCTCGAGCGGATTCCCCTTGGGACGCTCGGATCTTCCCCTGTACCCACGAGTTCTGTTCCACCCGTGGGGGTCTTCATTTCCCATGTCATTCTTTCTTCAATCCTTTGTTCATCATCGTGGGTGCACTATGAAGGCTCAGATAGCCTAGGCATTTGTTATCCCCACACTAGATCAAACATTACACATCAAAACACATTAAAATCCCTCCCTCACTTTCTCTCACGATAAAAATCTTGATCAAAGTATGAAATTGCAAATCCAAAATTGACAAAAATGCAATACAAGAAATGAAATTTAAGCTAAGGGGTTATAATATTTACAAATGGTAGTTTAGGGAGGACTGCACCAAACTCTCATTATTGAATGAGATGTCAAGGGGGCATAGCCAAGGTGTTGTTGATGTTGCTCAACACCTTGTAGAAGTAGTCGAAGGCTTGTTCATTTTCATTATAAAGATCTTCAATAGAGCTTTGCACATTGTGTTCTTCATAGTGGTGACTTGAGTCAAGTTGATCACCAAAGCCTTGGTCTAAGGACATAGAATTGCCAATGTAAGGATTGACTAATCCTTTAAATTATTTATGCAATAGACCACATACTTCATTAGTTTGTTCCCCAATTGTATCATGAGTTGATTAAAACAACTCCTCTTTCTTGTTGTCATGGCCAATGAGGCCTTGTTCCTTACTTGTCATGATTGGTGGTGAGCTATTCAAGCTCTCATTGTTGTTGAAGTTTCCTTGCTCTCCGGATAGAGCATCTTGAGGATTATCCACTTTCTTCTTCCATATGGGTGGTTATTCTTTACCCATAGCTTGATCTTTGCATTGAGATTCCAACTTCTTCCTATCACTTTCTCGGCTATAATGATCGATCATGAAACATGGTTCATGTAGTCGGGGAGCTCTCATTGTCTTGTCAAGATTAAAAGTGATTATTTCATCCCCCACTTCAAGTGTAAGCTCTCCATGTTTCACATCAATTACCGCTCCCGAGGTGTGCAAGAAAGGTCTTCCTAAAATGATAGAAATGTTGGATTTCTCCTCCATGTCAACAATGACAAAGTCTACCGTGATGAAGAACTTGCTAATTCTCATGGGCACATCCTCCCATACCCCTAAAGGTATCTTTGTTGATCGATCCACCATTTGGAGAGTAATGTTAGTGCATTTGAGTTCTCCCCTTCCTAGCCTCTTGCATACCGAGTATGGCATGACACTCACACTTGCTCCAAGGTCACATAATGCTTTGTTGATTGTGGTGTCGCCAATGGTGCATGGAATAGAGAAACTTCCCGGATCTTTGAGTTTTGGAGGGGAACTTCCTTGATGAATAGCAATACTAACTTTAGTGAATGCAATAGTGTCTAATTTCCGGATAGATTTTTTCTTGGTAAGAATATCTTTCATGTACTTTGCATAGGCCGGAACATGATTGATCAATTCCGTGAATGGGATTGAGACTTCTAAGTTCTTCACAATCTCCATGAACTTTCCAAGTTGTTCATCAAACTTAGGCTTAGCTTGACGACTTGGGAATGGAAGTCTAATCACAATAGACTCTTTAGCCTTCTCTTCATTCTTCTTCTTTGAAACTTCTTGGATGGTGGGTTCTTCTTCTTTAGAGTTCTCCACAACTCTTTGCTTGTCACTAGCATCCACAATATCTTCATCAATTGGCTTCTTCAGCCCTTCATACCTTGTACCACTCCTCAAATGGACGACACTAACCGACTCATGTCTTGGGGGATTACTTTGAGGTGGTAATTGCCCTTTTTGTCTTTGAGAGTTAGAAGATGCTAATTGATTGGGTTTCCAGCATTTTGGTTGGGCTAGGATGTTGTTGATGGTGATATCTTTGGCTTGGCTATCTTTTTGCATTTGGGTGGAAAATTCTTATTGGTTCTTTTGCATTTAGAGAACCGCTTTTTGAACATCAAAGCCTTGGTCATTGGATTGATTATAAGAGGGTTGATTTTGATCACCTTGGCTTTGGGTGTAAAAGGGTCTTTGAGCTTGATTTCTCATTGGAGGTGGGGTGTATGTTGGTTGAGGGTTTTGAACATTTTGGCTTTTGTATGAAAGATTGGGATGAAATTTATTATTCTCATTATAATAGTTGGAATAAGGGGTGCCACTCTTGTATGCTTGGAAAGCATTCACTTGTTACCCTACATTCACTTTGCTCGTGTCCCAAAGTTCCACAACTCTCACATACTCCACTTGGAATTGAGGATGATGCCACCATAGCATTTTTATATTGTTTAGGTGATTTGGAAGCTACATCAAGCTTTTCCATGTGTGGATGCGGGCCCACGGGGCGCTTGGGGGAGAACAAGCGTTTGCATTTGTGGAGTCGCCACCAATTTATTGTGGAAAATTGGAAACCTTTCGAATACCTCGTGCCATGTCAAGACACAAAGTAGTGACATGAATACCAAGAACTCGATACCCTTAGCATTCTATGTCTAGAATGACTCTCGTGGATGCCAATGAACACAGATGTTCACAGAGATCTGGAGTAAGGGGTGAGGGTTCGTATTAGGAAGCTCTTTTGATCGAACACCTAATCCAACCTGCCTCGATAGCGGCCTCTACTAATGATTAGGGAAAATCATCTATACTTGATATATTGTCGATTATATGCATGCAATGCAACATCCATAGATTAATCATAACATGTGAGAATTACACTAAGTCGGTGAACAACTAATTTATCACACAATAAATGTCAAAGTCGGGATTTAAGTTGATTACATGTGAAGGCATACAAAGAAATATAATAAAGAAAATTACAATAATAATACAATAAAGAAAATTACAATAACTACATTGGGTTAATTGATTTATGTCGAAAATACTTCTAAAACGGATAATTTGAGAAAAGAAATAACTAAACAATTTAACGAACAGGAATTAGGGTAATAATACGATTTGTAGTTAATTAATACGTAAGCTAAAACTAGGTCAAAGCAAAACGAGAGTTCAGAGACAGAAGTCAACCAGGAACAGGCGCAACAGTTGCTGCATCTGTTCCTTGGCTCAGTTCTGGCTGTGAAGCCGGAATTGCAAATCGTTAATGTTCGTTGGTGATTTTAAGGCTTGATTATGCTATTTGACTCGGGTGAAAGTGATTAGCAGATTATTTACATGTGAATAAGGGTCATGAAAACAATAAACATGGATGAAACTAATTAGGACGAACTAATTACAAGATTTAAAAGGATTAATTAACAAATTAATGAATGAACTAATTAATTAGGTTAAACAGGTTACTAATGACGAATTAATAATGGATATGATGAACAAAAGGTGGGAATATGTCAATGACGAATTCCGGAGACTCAATATAGATGAATCGAACCTCCAAAAACCGAATTTGATTTTAATGACGAAAACCCGCAAATATTAGTTATAAGGGATTTAAGTCGGGAAATAAAAGATGAATTAAGTACTAATAACGATGAATATATTACATGTTAGAATTATTATGCTTAAATCGTCATATGAACAATGAACAATTTAAGAAAGAAATAAAACAATCTAATCATCAAAGGACGAAGGAATAAGAAAGGAAGCAGGAACTGCGACAGCCTCACGAAGAGGCGCAGAAGGTGCTGCGTCCCTTCGAAGAGGCGCAGTAGTTGCTGCGTCCTTTCTCGACGGTCATCTTCTGGTAATTCGTAAAAAAGGATTTAAAGCATGGTTTTAGAAATCGGTTTTAGAAATACTTTCGACATAAACCTTACATTATGATAACAATAATAAAATACGAATAATAAAATAGGGATTATACACCCTCAGACTTACATGTTTGACGAAACGAGATAACTAAGTTAACGTTTAGTGATGCTCGACTCGAATGTAGACGGAAGTGCCCTCGTAAGAGGAATTAAAACAGATTGATTAATGTTGATTATGGTGGAGTTGGTCAAATTGGTCAGTCATGCAAAACGAGGCTGGTACTCAGAAAGATCCGAGCTTACGTGGTCGAAAGTTCAAGCAAGTAGACGCCAAAAAGTAAGAATGTGGTCTAGAATGCAAAGGGAGAAGAGAAGGGCGGACACTCGCGTGAGAAATATGTGAGACCGAAGGTCTTTATTTATACTAATCACACGGAGGAAGTAGGGTTTTCGGTGAAACGTTGGAAGTGAATCTCGAAAAGATATGAAAATATACGAAAAAATACGCAGAAAAGGACTTGGGAAGAGGCGCAGCAGGCACTGCGTCTCTTGGAAGAGGCGCAGCACCTGCTGCGTCCTTTCCCAAGTGGTTTCCCCCTGCGGAAGAAATATTTCTGTGTTTAGTTTATGGAATAACGGAATAATCTTGTTTTCATTAATATTTTGTGTGAATATTACGGGAAATTATTTGCCAAAGATTAAAAGATTGTAAAATATGGAATAGAAGTATCCGGAACATTCCTGAACATTCTGACTCGGTTTTAGAAAATGAAGATGGTTTTATGACCCGCACTCCAAATGTACTCTAATTATTGCCAAAACGACCGTATCAGCACGTAGATGACAATTAAGAGGTAGACACAATTGTTTGAGCGATCACTTGACGATAAACTTACGAACTATCACAAATCGTTCTGCGTACCAAACATGCGGCCCAATCATCACCGGGTGGTTTGCGGGAGGTGCAGAAATGAGGTATCTACAGAGCCCCCACTTTGACTGAGGCTTGGACAAGGCGAAAGTCAGAGTATAGCCATCAGGTCAATCGAAGATTACAACCTAACGACTATGGCGACGCGAGGCGGCTCAAGGGGTCTGAGCCAAGGACCTGTCGTCGGGAACATTTTAGAGTCTGTCGACTATCGGGGAGGATCGTTTAAAGTCCATTAGACTACGTGAGGAGGCTTGCCAGCCATAAGAAGAGACCATACCTTAAATTCCTTAAAACTCCAGGGAAAACAAAACGCGATATTAGGAGAAGACAGCAGGACACAGTCTGGAACTGCTTGGAGAAATCTGCTTGTGTTCGGCTTCAAACAAACTTCGGAAGGATTTGAGGTTGATGTTGATCTCCATGTCTCGAGAGGGAATGACTGTCGGTCGTGAACTCTCGTTGGGGGAACATAATCGGGAACTGATCTCCATGTCTCGAGAGAGAATGTCTATCCGTGTACTCTCGCTGGGGGAACATAATCGGGAACTGATCTCCATGTCTCGAGAGGGAATGTATATCCGTGTACTCTCGCTGGGAGAACATAATCGGGAACTGATCTCCACGTCGCGAGAGGGAATGTCTATCCGTGTATTCTCGCTGGGAGAACAGAATAAAGGCGTGTCGAAACACCTGTCAAAGAAGGAACGCTCTTTGTGACAAGCTAGGTCTTGGATAAAAATAAGGCGATAACTTGTTGTTGGCTTGGAAGATGTGGATCCGGGCGAAGAATATACGACAAACGGACCAAATATGCGATATAACATCAAGGAAGAGGCGCACTAAAGATGGACCCGCAAAATAACGAACTCATAATGAATTTTTGAAAATTCGTATGAAGGGAAGCTGAGGAAGAGGTGCAGCAAGAGCTGCGTCCCATGGAAGAGGCGCAGCACCTGCTGCGTCTATTCCTGGAGGTGTCTTTCCTGCGTAAAAACCCGATGAAACAGAGGGTTTGTTTCATTTGTTCGAAACTTAAACTCTCAATTTCTCTCTCAAATTCCAACCATTTCCGTCAAAATTTGATCCAAAAGCTTGCATTTTCCATGCCTAATCGAGGTATGTGTATCAATCTTGCATTTATCATCCGTATTTGATCAAATAGGAGCGACAAAATTAGGGTTTTCGACCCTAATTAGTCGAAAATTTGGGGCTTTTCCCCCAAACGACTTTGCTTTGAGAAATTGACTTTGTAAATGGCCAATTGGTAGTATAAGGATCATAACCATGTATTTGTTTCGAATTTTCGTTAAGTTTTGAGCATTTGAGTGAAATTGTGATGGTTTCACAGCTAAACCGTAAATCGCTTCGAAAATAGCCTTAGAATTGCCCATTTGCGACGAAACTTGATATCTGGAGTCCTTGTGTTATGGGTAAAATTCCTACCATCTCGGAATTTTGATTTGTGACGGCTTTTTCAGGACACTTTCTAGGGCATAATCATCGTTATAACGAAATGCTGTCGAAATTCCTACTCGAACCCATGACTAGGCTTCAACTTAGACTTGACTTGACCCAAATTACCACATGAGTGAACGGGTTTTTGGGAAAATTGCCAAAGATGGCGAGAAAAGAGCGATTTCAGGGCTCCGAAAACTCGAAAATCCCCTAATCAAGGCTTCTCGTCACTTGACGCGGCCTAAATTTACTTTAATTTTGCAGGTGATGAGGCTTCTACATTTGGGAGAGATCCCATGGACGTGGACACTGCTGTCGACCCTTCTCAGGTGCTGGAGGAGGCATTGGAGGAGGCTTTCACCGCTGCGGTGATGGCTGCTGAGGACGAGGTCCTGAAGGAGGAAGAGGTCCCGAGACGGGCCAACGTTGGACGGGGTGGTCGCCAGCTGAGGGGAGCACCTGCGTGGGCTGAGACCTGGGACAGTAGGCACCTGCTTTAGGCTGCGGAGGGTCACCTTTCCTACAGGACGGTGAAGAGCTTGGTAAATAAAATTCATCACTCTTCATTCATGTTCTTTCATTTATGTTTGTCATTCCTTTTCTTCTTCATTTGAGCTAAAGATAGCTTTTGTTTTAAATCAACATAGGAGGCCGGGAACATCAGGTCGTTCTCAAGCTACACGACGGCGATGGGGTGCTACGAGAGGCTGTCGGCTGAGGAGCGAGCCATGATCGAGCGGGGAGCGTTCGACGCCTTGGTGCAGGCTTGGAGGGGTATTGCGAGGAGGAAGCTTCGGGCTAACCTCAGTCTCGTCCGAGCTTTCTTGGACCGATTTTGGGACACGACCTCCACGTTTCACGTGCCTTTTGGTGAGGTGGGGGTCACGTTGGAGGACTACGGCATGATTTCAGTCCGTCGTGTGGGGTGAGGTGGTGGAGTGGTCGGAGACGACCATGAGGGTTGACTCGGCGGAGGCTAGGAGGCCGATCGGGTGGAACTTGGCGCCGAAGGCAGCCTGCGGTGACCGGCTTGGTGCCTAGTTCTTACGTGCGAGACTACTTCGCGGGGAAGACCCCGGCGTCGGTGGTGATCGAGGGGAGGGAGACGGCTCCTCCTCCCCGCACTCTGAGAAGCGAGAGAGTCCGCTTGTGGCTCTGGTGGTTCTTGTCTTCGATCTACCTTGGAGACAAGGGAGAGAGGCTTTCGACGAAGCTTCTTCCCTTTCTTTCGACACAGGCGACCTAAGCCGTTGGGACCGGTCACTTTTGGTTTTGCGGTCCTCATCCGCCTCATGAGGGCCATGGTTCGTTCGGAGTTGATGGAGAAGGGGACTTCTCTTGCTGCTGTTGGCCCTGGACTGCTGTTGGAGGTATGCACCTTCACTTCTTTTCATGAAAGATCATTTTCTTTTCTTATCAAATCACGAAAGATCGTTGTTGATTATCTCGACTACAGGCGTGGGTGTACTCCTACTTTCCGAGCCTCACGCCCAAGAGGACGGAGCCGGTGGAGAAGGCCTATCCCGTTGTGAGGGATTGGGTGATGTGTCGCACGAGGAGTCGGCGTTCCTTCCACGACGTTTGTCGGCGGGAGGTGAACGCTCTTCAGCTGAACGGCGTGAGTATTTCACCTTGCATTTGTTTGTCTTCCATCTTTAATTGAAAACTGATCTTAAGAATGACCCTTCGTTTGCTTTTCTAGTGGGTGCCAGGCCTTGGGAGGAGTACGCTGGCGCTCCTCCTTTCGTGGCTGAGGTCCTTCGACCTAGGAGCTCGAGTCGGCTGCTGCTGAGGACGTCGATGGGTCCTGTGTGGTACATGGGTGAGCGCTTGGCTCGTCAGTGTTCTTGGGACGTCTTGACGATTCCCATCGATCCTCCTCGGACGATGTTTAGGGAGCCTTCTGAGGCTGAGAGGGAGGCTGACCTGGCCGGCATTGGTGGCGACGCCCTCCTTCTTCCTGGCGAGGACTACTCGGCGTTTCTCTACGGGAGGTTGGCATCGGCCGGTTGTGGTAAGTGCTTTATCCTCTTTCATTTTTGATTGTTTGAGAATACGATGAAAGATCATCGGTTAACGGAAATCATTTGACTTTGCAGGAGGTCGAGGCGGCGGGCATCGAGCCCCCAGAGTACCCCGAGACCCTGGAGTACACCGATACGACGAGGATGACGACGATCTCCGAGCTACGTGACTTTGACGTGGCGGTGAGAGATGCTGGCTTGGTTGAGTGGCAGCATCTGATTCAGAGGGTGAGTCTCCTAACTTGTATAATTTTGTGTAAGAACACATTTGCTGGAGTTTGTCCAATTGTTAAGAATTTTCTTTTTGAAATGCAGGTTGCGCCATCCCGGTTTGTGGCTTTATGGAGGGTAGCCAACTGCTGCGGGCTACTGCCGTCGAATCACTTGCTGGCGGCCGAGGACGTCAGGTATGAACCTTCCGTTTACTTCATTTTTTGAATTTTCTAATCTTCCATTATGTTTGGAGTGATTGACATGAGCAGTTTTGTTGTTTGCGAGAGGAGCGTGAGGCTGGAGCGAGAGCTCGCCCGATCCCGGGAGGAGACGGCTCGCTGCTTGAGGGAACTCGAGGTCCGCGATGCCGAGGTTGCTGCTCTCGAGGCGAGAGTTCTTTGAGCTAGACGGCGACCAAAAGTAGCTTCCGTGTTGCTTCTTGTTTTTTGGATGGATTTTTGTACATTTATACATTTTAGGACCCACTTTTGGACATTTCGATCTTGTTTGGGGGCTCGAGCCCCGGTTTGGTCTACATATCCCATTTTTGTTGTATATATGATGGCCTCGAGTGCCTTTCTTTGTTGGGTTGCTTTGTTTCTACTGCGCAGTTAGCTTTGGACAGGTTTGGTAGTTGACGGTTTACGCCGTCATGCTGCCGAAATTTACATAGAAATCACATAGAACATATATTTGTACATATGGCCTAAATTAGCGCAAAACAATGACTCGAAAATGCAAAAAATGACGAGAAATGAAAATGCAAAAATTTGGTCGGAAATGACCGGACGGTAGGGAGGGTTACCCCCTAAAAAAAGAAAAGATAAAAACATATAAGTTTGAAATGGAGAGTGAAATGATTCCCCAAAAAAGAAAAAGTAAAAAGAAATGTATAAGTTGGAAAAATGATATGTATAGATTTGAAAAAAGAATAAATTAAATTAAATTGGTGAAATGATTCCCCAAAAAAAGAAAATTAAAAGAAGTGTACAAGTGTGCTAAAATGACGAAAATGTCGATATCGTCTCAAAATGCGCGTCCGCGAAATCAGGAAACCCGAAATATGGCAACCTGTCGTATTTACCAAAATAATAACCCGTATGAATAGGAAATTATTCGTTGAGGAATCTAGGAAATATCCAGCGCAGAAAATCACAGAAAGTGTGCTGAGGAAGAGGCGCAGCAAGAGCTGCGTCCCTTCGAAGAGGCGCAGCACCTGCTGCGCCTGTTCCCTAGTGCGTCCGTTCTGACTGATTTTAGGAAACAGATTTTAGTATAAATAGAGACGTCGAGGGAGGTTTTATTCACATAATTCATCCGTGTTTCTTCGTCTTATTACACAAATCTCCCAAAATAAGCATACATCATGAATACTCTTGAGATTCGTCTAAAAGAATGGACAAATGAGTTCTCCAATGTGGAGAAACACGACATGGGTGCTTATAATTTTGGATCGCTTTTGAGCTTGAAGTTGATCAATGTAGTCAAAACGTTCCTAGATGCTTGTCTTAACTATTGGGACCCGAATTATCATGTATTTGCTTTCCCTGGAGGCGACGTTTGCTCATTTCCCGAGGAGATTGCTGCGATTGGTGGTTGGGACCCGGAACATTTGCTTGCTATTCCCTCCACTTCTCAAGGGTATAAGAACAAGTTTAGAGACTTGCTTGGATTGGCCAGAGTTGATGTTGACCGTCTGGGGACTTCTAAATTAGTGTGAATGTTGGATTTCATCGATCGCTTTATCAATAGGGCTGATCCCACTGTCTCTTATGTTGCGAGGCGAAGGGCATTCGGGTTTTTCCTATTACATGTGTATGTCCTTCAAGGGCATGTTGATGAGGATATGAGAGGCGACCCTCGTCTCTTGAGCGTGATTGAGCAAATGGAGCTACGCAGGAGCCCAGCTTGCCTGTGTTTAGGAGAGATCCTATTGGGCTTGGATAACAGGAAAGCTAATCGCGACCTACCTTACCTGGGAAGTCCCATTATTTTGCAGATAAAAGAACCTTTCTCTTTTATTATTTTTTTTCTTTTATTTTTTTTCTTTTTCGTTTTGTTTTTTGTTGTTGTTTTTTTTTCGTTTAATGCCTGCTTTTGGTAGGCCTGGCTTATGGAGCGTCTTCGATTGATCGAGCCCCCAGTTAATGTTCCTGCTTATCATGCTCGCTCAATTGCAATGAGGACCAGGCTTTACTTGGTGGACTTCACTCGAGTTTGCAATTCTTTGGGAGAATAAATCAAGAGCGAAGATGGCCCCTTAATCGGATGGCTCATACCAGGGTGGCATCTTAAATCATCACTTGAGTATGTTCCTGGATCCTCCGGATCTGTTCGCATTCCCGGCTTGGAGTTTATGATATGCATTTTCCCGGAGAGGTTGATGAGGTAGGTTGGATTGAAGCAAAGGATCCGAAAGCTTGATCTGTCCCCGCAGATGTCGTAGCGCTTACTGCGAGAGTCGAAGGGAATGGGCCATCAAATGGGCTCGGAGGAATGTTTTGTTCTTGAATTCTTCTGTTAGTGCTCTATGGGTGTCTGATTCCTATCTGCGGTGGAGGAAAGCTACTACTCCGGAGGAGCGCGAGAGACGAGGAAGCGTGAACACATCGACTACAAGGTTCGCAAGGTAGAAAAGGAAAAGGAGAAGCATCGGCGAGGGAGAGCAAGAAGCCGGGTTTCGAGTTGTTCATCCTTCGAAGAAATCAAGACTTCTCTGCCAAGTCGAGATGGTGGTTGACAAAAATGGCAAAGCGGGACCCCAAGATAGACCATTGGTGATTAGGTCTGAAGTGGCGCAAGAGCGTCTGGCTCGAGGTCATGATAAGAAGTATGATAAAAATGACAAAGGCAAAGGGAAAATGGAAGAGTAGCCTAAGTCTTTATTATTATTTATTTATTATTATTATTATTGCAATAAGAAGGCGGGGTTTTTTGAATCCTAGCCTATTTATTTTTATTAGATTTTATTATGTAACGTATTATTATTATTAATGAAATAAAAAAGGTTAAATGGTTATGAAACCGTTGTGATTTTCTTTTCATTATTCTTGTCGAATTTCAAGTGCATTTGCAAATGTCCTTCTATTTACATTTAAAATGATGAAATGGGTTGTATCCCGTGAAGAATTGCCTACGTATTCATTTAAAAAAATGAAATCAAACCCTTGCGCGTAGTTCGAGTAAATGTAAAAGAATAATTGTTCTAAGCAAGAGCTTGTAATGAACTTTAGAAAATAAGCATGAGCTTTACTTACTCCTAAAATGCAATTTAGCTTATTTAATGATATGAGAATGACAAATTGTCTAAGTGCAAGAGCAAGATGACATTAGCTTGATTCAGCTTGGTTAGGGGCCATTTATTTCGTGCCACAAGAGCGACACGTGAGGTGACGCGAGGCGCGTTTTTGCTCCTATTCTAGGCATAGTAACGTTTTAATTGGTCAAGGTTTGTTGGGTTGGCAAATTCGTTCCCGTCTAGGTCTGTGATCCTAACCGCACCCCCTGGAAGTATGGACTTAACTAGGAAAGGCCCGGCCCAATTGGGTTTGAATTCTCCTCGTGGATCGACAAGTAAAAGAGCCCTAATGAATTTGAGGACCAAGTCTCCTTCCTTGATGTTCCTTGGCTTGACCCTTTTGTTGAAGGCTCGTTTGATACGCGCTTGGTATGTTTGCACATTATGTAATACACGTAACCTTCGTTCATCCAGGAGGATGAGTTCTTCATATCTATCCCTCTTCCACTCGGCTTCTGGGATTTGACTTTCAAGTAAAATACGCAAGGATGGTATTTCTAGCTCGACTGGTTGTACGACTTCCATGCCGTAGGTCAAATAGAAAGGAGTAGCCCCAGTGGGCGTCCTAACGGATGTACGGTATCCCCATAAAGCAAAGGGTATCTTGCTTTGCCAATCTCTATAGTTGTCAATCATTTCCTTTAGAATCGTGACAACATTTTTGTTTGTTGCTTCTACCGCGCCATTGGTTTGTGGTCTATATGGCGAGGAGTGGTGATGCTTAATTTTGTACTTGGCTAGCAATTGTTCAGTCTCAGCTTGGAAATGTGACCCATTGTCACTGATGATCTCATATGGGCAACCATATCGACAGATGATATTGGTTTGTATGAACTTCGCCACGTTCTTGGCCGTAAGACTGGTGTAGGAAGTCGCTTCTACCCATTTGGTGAAGTAATCGATTGCTACTAGGATGAAACAGTGACCTCCTTTTCTGGCTGGGGTGATTTTACCGATGATGTCAATTCCCCAAGCAGAAAATGGTCTGGGAGATGTCATGGTGTAAAGCAATGAAGGAGAAACATGTTGCACATTCCCAAAGATTTGGCAGTTATGGCAATGTCTCACATATTTGATGCAATCAGACTTCATCGTCGTCCAATAATACCCCAAACGTGTGATTTTCTTTGCCATCATGGGTCCACTCATGTGAGGGCCACATTCTCCATCATGGACTTCTTCCATCACTTTCCGTGCCTGTGAATGATCAAGACAACGTAGGATAACACCAAGAGGTGTTCTTTTGTATAACTCTCCTTGCATGAGGAAGTATTGGGAAGCTAGCAAGCGAATGGCGCGTTGTCCCCTTTTGTCCATTTCTAGTGGATAGGTGCCATTGAGTTTGAAATTTAGGATTGCTTGAAACCAAGGCTCCTCTGTAATTTTCTCTTCATCGGTGATTTTGTGCACGTAAGCTGGCTCTGATCGTCGTTCGATGCACAAAGGCATTTCTATCATGCTATCCGGAATATTAATCAAAGATGCGAGTTTTGCAAGAGCATCTGCAAATTGATTTTCTTCTCGAAGTAGATGTAGGTAGGTCACTTGATTGAAGAATTGGGCTACATAGTCTATTCTGGCTTGATAAGGTGCCAAGCTTTCGCTTCGGATTTTCCAAGATCCCGTAATTTGATTGATGATCAAAGAGGAATCCCCATGTACTCGAAGATTCTTGATGCCTAAACTTACTGCTCCTTGCAATCCAATGAGACAGGCTTCGTACTCTGCATTGTTATTTGTCACCTTGAAGTCGAGTTTGACAGAGATTGGTGTATGCTCGCCTTCAGGAGAAATGAGCAATACTCCTATTATAAAACCTCTTAAATTCGATGCCCTATCAGAATAGAGGTCCCAGGAGTCTACATCCGTCTGGAGTATATCCACATCCGGAAACGACCAGGTGTCTATCGTTGATGGGATTTTCTGCGAAGAATTCGGCAACGGTGCGCCCTTTTATGACTTTCAAAGGCACATACTTGAGATCGAACTCAAAGAGCATCAAAGTCCATCTCGCTAGACGTCCATTGAGAACGGGTTTCTCGAAGAGGTATTTAACAAGATCCATTTTGGAGAATATTTTGACTGAGTAGCTAAGCATGTAATGGCGTAGCTTCTTCGTTGCCCACACAAGAGCGAGGCATGTCTCCTCGAGTGGCGTGTATTTGCACTCGTACCCCAATAACTTCTTACTAAGGTAGTAGATGGCTCTTTCTTCTTTTCCTACAGTTTGAGCTAGCATAGCGCCCATAGCCGTTTCAGTTACCGTGAGATATAAACCAAGAGGTTGATCTTGTTGAGGCGGCATGAGCACTGGCGGTTTGGCTAGTATTTCCTTGATTGGGTCGAAAACCTTCTGACAGTCATCATCCCATATGGTGTGATCTGTTTTCTTTAACTTCTTGAATATGGGTTCG
The DNA here is from genome assembly GCF_048544455.1 of Silene latifolia. Lineage (NCBI taxonomy): Eukaryota > Viridiplantae > Streptophyta > Magnoliopsida > Caryophyllales > Caryophyllaceae > Silene > Silene latifolia. Next base: position 222,308,191 of record NC_133537.1, on the reverse strand, counting down.
CAGATCATGGTGAGTTTCTATATGAATCGACTTATGTATTGTACCTTGCCCAAGAATCCCCTAACTTCTTTCTCTGTTTGAGGTTGCGGCATTTCGATTAGAGCTTTGATCTTTGAAGGATCTATTTCTATACCTCGTTCGCTAACTACGTATCCCAGAAGTTTGCCAGATGTTACGCCGAATGCGCATTTCTGAGGATTGAGCCTCATGTTGTACTTCCGTAGCCTTGAGAAGAATTTGCGAAGGTTCGCAATATGTCCCTCTCTTTCCTTGGACTTGACAATCATGTCGTCTACGTATACCTCAACTTCTTTATGCATCATGTCATGTAAGAGTGTAGTTGCGGTGCGTTGGTATGTAGCTCCGGCGTTGATTAACCCAAGCGGCATGACCGTGTAGCAATAGGTTCCCCACTGAGTGACGAAGGCGGTCTTATGCATGTCCTCTAAGGCCATCTTGATCTGGTTATATCCTGCGTATCCATCCATGAAGGATAGCAACGCGTGATCTGCCGTATTGTCTACTAATATGTCGATATGTGGTAGAGGAAAGTTGTCTTTAGGACTTGCTTTGTATAAGTCTCTAAAGTCAACACAAACACGGATTCTCCCATCCTTTCTGGGTACGAGTACTATGTTATCTACCCACTGAGTACTCGAAACTTTGATGAACCCATTTGCGACGAAACTTGATATCTGGAGTCCTTGTGTTATGGGTAAAATTCCTATCATCTCGGAATTTTGATTTGTGACGGCTTTTTCAGGACACTTTCTAGGGCATAATCATCGTTATAACGAAATGCTGTCGAAATTCCTACTCGAACCCATGACTAGGCTTCAACTTAGACTTGACTTGACCCAAATTACCACAGGAGTGAACGGGTTTTTGGGAAAATTGCCAAAGATGGCGAGAAAAGAGCGATTTCAGGGCTCCGAAAACTCGAAAATCCCCTAATCAAGGCTTCTCGTCACTTGACGCGGCCTAAATTTACTTTAATTTTGCAGGTGATGAGGCTTCTACATTTGGGAGAGATCCCATGGACGTGGACACTGCTGTCGACCCTTCTCAGGTGCTGGAGGAGGCATTGGAGGAGGCTTTCACCGCTGCGGTGATGGCTGCTGAGGACGAGGTCCTGAAGGAGGAAGAGGTCCCGAGACGGGCCAACGTTGGACGGGGTGGTCGCCAGCTGAGGGGAGCACCTGCGTGGGCTGAGACCTGGGACAGTAGGCACCTGCTTTAGGCTGCGGAGGGTCACCTTTCCTACAGGACGGTGAAGAGCTTGGTAAATAAAATTCATCACTCTTCATTCATGTTCTTTCATTTATGTTTGTCATTCCTTTTCTTCTTCATTTGAGCTAAAGATAGCTTTTGTTTTAAATCAACATAGGAGGCCGGGAACATTAGGTCGTTCTCAAGCTACACGACGGCGATGGGGTGCTACGAGAGGCTGTCGGCTGAGGAGCGAGCCATGATCGAGCGGGGAGCGTTCGACGCCTTGGTGCAGGCTTGGAGGGGTATTGCGAGGAGGAAGCTTCGGGCTAACCTCAGTCTCGTCCGAGCTTTCTTGGACCAGTTTTGGGACACGACCTCCACGTTTCACAGGCCTTTTGGTGAGGTGGGGGTCACGTTGGAGGACTACGGCATGATTTCTGGTCTGTCGTGTGGGACTGAGGTGGTGGAGTGGTCGGAGACGACCATGAGGGTTGACTCGGCGGAGGCTAGGAGGCTGATCGGCTGGAACTTGGCGCCGAAGGCAGCTGCGGTACCTGGCTTGGTGCCTAGTTCTTACGTGCAGCACTACTTCGCGGGGAAGACCCCGGCGTCGGTGGTGATCGAGGGGAGGGAGACGGCTCCTCCTCCCTGCACTACAGAGCAGAGAGTCCGCTTGTGGCTCTGGTGGTTCTTGTCTTCGATCTACCTTGGAGACAAGGGAGAGAGGCTTTCGACGAAGCTTCTTCCCTTTCTTTCTGACCTGGGCGACCTAAGCCGTTGGGACTGGGTCACTGCTGGTTTTGCGGTCCTCATCCGCCTCATGAGGGCCATGGTTCGTTCGGAGTTGATGGAGAAGGGGACTTCTCTTGCTGCTGTTGGCCCTGGACTGCTGTTGGAGGTATGCACCTTCACTTCTTTTCATGAAAGATCATTTTCTTTTCTTATCAAATCACGAAAGATCGTTGTTGATTATCTCGACTACAGGCGTGGGTGTACTCCTACTTTCCGAGCCTCACGCCCAAGAGGACGGAGCCGGTGGAGAAGGCCTATCCCGTTGTGAGGGATTGGGTGATGTGTCGCACGAGGAGTCGGCGTTCCTTCCACGACGTTTGTCGGCGGGAGGTGAACGCTCTTCAGCTGAACGGCGTGAGTATTTCACCTTGCATTTGTTTGTCTTCCATCTTTAATTGAAAACTGATCTTAAGAATGACCCTTCGTTTGCTTTTCTAGTGGGTGCCAGGCCTTGGGAGGAGTACGCTGGCGCTCCTCCTTTCGTGGCTGAGGTCCTTCGACCTAGGAGCTCGAGTCGGCTGCTGCTGAGGACGTCGATGGGTCCTGTGTGGTACATGGGTGAGCGCTTGGCTCGTCAGTGTTCTTGGGACGTCTTGACGATTCCCATCGATCCTCCTCGGACGATGTTTAGGGAGCCTTCTGAGGCTGAGAGGGAGGCTGACCTGGCCGGCATTGGTGGCGACGCCCTCCTTCTTCCTGGCGAGGACTACTCGGCGTTTCTCTACGGGAGGTTGGCATACTGGCCGGTTGTGGTAAGTGCTTTATCCTCTTTCATTTTTGATTGTTTGAGAATACGATGAAAGATCATCGGTTAACGGAAATCATTTGACTTTGCAGGAGGTCGAGGCGGCGGGCATCGAGCCCCCAGAGTACCCCGAGACCCTGGAGTACACCGATACGACGAGGATGACGATGATCTCCGAGCTACGTGACTTTGACGTGGCGGTGAGAGATGCTGGCTTGGTTGAGTGGCAGCATCTGATTCAGAGGGTGAGTCTCCTAACTTGTATAATTTTGTGTAAGAACACATTTGCTGGAGTTTGTCCAATTGTTAAGAATTTTCTTTTTGAAATGCAGGTTGCGCCATCCCGGTTTGTGGCTTTATGGAGGGTAGCCAACCTGCTGCGGGCTACTGCCGTCGAATCACTTGCTGGCGGCCGAGGACGTCAGGTATGAACCTTCCGTTTACTTCATTTTTTGAATTTTCTAATCTTCCATTATGTTTGGAGTGATTGACATGAGCCGTTTTGTTGTTTGCAGAGGGAGCGTGAGCTGGAGCGAGAGCTCGCCCAGTCCCGGGAGGAGACGGCTCGCCTGCTGAGGGAACTCGAGGTCCGCGATGCCGAGGTTGCTGCTCTCGAGGCGAGAGTTGCTGAGCTAGACGGCGACCAAAAGTAGCTTCCGTGTTGCTTCTTGTTTTTTGGATGGTTTTTTGTACATTTATACATTTTAGGACCCACTTTTGGACATTTCGATCTTGTTTGGGGGCTCGAGCCCCCAGTTTGGTCTACATATCCCATTTTTGTTGTATATATGATGGCCTGAGTGCCTTTACTGCTGGGTTGCTTTGTTTCTACCTGCAGGTTAGCTTTGGACAGGTTTGGTAGTTGACGGTTTACGCCGTCATGCTGCCGAAATTTACATAGAAATCACATAGAACATATATTTGTACATATGGCCTAAATTAGCGCAAAACAATGACTCGAAAATGCAAAAAATGACGAGAAATGAAAATGCAAAAATTTGGTCGGAAATGACCGGACGGTAGGGAGGGTTACCCCCTAAAAAAAGAAAAGATAAAAACATATAAGTTTGAAATGGAGAGTGAAATGATTCCCCAAAAAAGAAAAAGTAAAAAGAAATGTATAAGTTGGAAAAATGATATGTATAGATTTGAAAAAAGAATAAATTAAATTAAATTGGTGAAATGATTCCCCAAAAAAGAAAATTAAAAGAAGTGTACAAGTGTGCTAAAATGACGAAAATGTCGATATCGTCTCAAAATGCGCGTCCGCGAAATCAGGAAACCCGAAATATGGCAACCTGTCGTATTTACCAAAATAATAACCCGTATGAATAGGAAATTATTCGTTGAGGAATCTAGGAAATATCCAGCGCAGAAAATCACAGAAAGTGTGCTGAGGAAGAGGCGCAGCAAGAGCTGCGTCCCTTCGAAGAGGCGCAGCACCTGCTGCGCCTGTTCCCTAGTGCGTCCGTTCTGACTGATTTTAGGAAACAGATTTTAGTATAAATAGAGACGTCGAGGGAGGTTTTATTCACATAATTCATCCGTGTTTCTTCGTCTTATTACACAAATCTCCCAAAATAAGCATACATCATGAATACTCTTGAGATTCGTCTAAAAGAATGGACAAATGAGTTCTCCAATGTGGAGAAACACGACATGGGTGCTTATAATTTTGGATCGCTTTTGAGCTTGAAGTTGATCAATGTAGTCAAAACGTTCCTAGATGCTTGTCTTAACTATTGGGACCCGAATTATCATGTATTTGCTTTCCCTGGAGGCGACGTTTGCTCATTTCCCGAGGAGATTGCTGCGATTGGTGGTTGGGACCCGGAACATTTGCTTGCTATTCCCTCCACTTCTCAAGGGTATAAGAACAAGTTTAGAGACTTGCTTGGATTGGCCAGAGTTGATGTTGACCGTCTGGGGACTTCTAAATTAGTGTGAATGTTGGATTTCATCGATCGCTTTATCAATAGGGCTGATCCCACTGTCTCTTATGTTGCGAGGCGAAGGGCATTCGGGTTTTTCCTATTACATGTGTATGTCCTTCAAGGGCATGTTGATGAGGATATGAGAGGCGACCCTCGTCTCTTGAGCGTGATTGAGCAAATGGAGCTACGCAGGAGCCCAGCTTGCCTGTGTTTAGGAGAGATCCTATTGGGCTTGGATAACAGGAAAGCTAATCGCGACCTACCTTACCTGGGAAGTCCCATTATTTTGCAGATAAAAGAACCTTTCTCTTTTATTATTTTTTTTCTTTTATTTTTTTTCTTTTTCGTTTTGTTTTTTGTTGTTGTTTTTTTTTCGTTTAATGCCTGCTTTTGGTAGGCCTGGCTTATGGAGCGTCTTCGATTGATCGAGCCCCCAGTTAATGTTCCTGCTTATCATGCTCGCTCAATTGCAATGAGGACCAGGCTTTACTTAGTGGACTTCACTCGAGTTTGCAATTACTGGGAGAATAAACTGAAGAGCGAAGATGGCCCCTTAATCAGATGGCTCATACCATGGTGGCATCTTAAATCTGTCACTTGAGTATGTTCCCTGGATCCTACCGGATCTGTTCGCATTCCCGGCTTGGAGTTTATGATATGCATTTTCCCGGAGAGGTTGATGAGGTAGGTTGGATTGAAGCAAAGGATCCCGAAGCTTGATACTGTCCCGCAGACTGTCGTAGCGCTTACTACTGAGAGTCGAAGGGAATGGGCCATCAAATGGGCTCAGAGGAATGTTTTGTTCTTGAATTCTTCTGTCCGTGCTCTATGGGTGTCAGATTCCTATCTGCGGTGGAGGAAAGCTACTACTCCGGAGGAGCGCGAGAGACTGAGGAAGCGTGAACCTGTCGACTACAAGGTTCGCAAGGTAAAAAAGGAAAAGGAGAAGCATCTGACTGAGGGAGAGCAAGAAGCCGGGTTTCGAGTTGTTCATCCTTCGAAGAAACCGAAGACTTCTCCTGCCGTCGAGATGGTGGTTGACAAAAATGGCAAAGCGGGACCCCAAGATAGACCATTGGTGATTAGGTCTGAAGTGGCGCAAGAGCGTCTGGCTCGAGGTCATGATAAGAAGTATGATAAAAATGACAAAGGCAAAGGGAAAATGGAAGAGTAGCCTAAGTCTTTATTATTATTTATTTATTATTATTATTATTGCAATAAGAAGGCGGGGTTTTTTGAATCCTAGCCTATTTATTTTTATTAGATTTTATTATGTAACGTATTATTATTATTAATGAAATAAAAAAGGTTAAATGGTTATGAAACCGTTGTGATTTTCTTTTCATTATTCTTGTCGAATTTCAAGTGCATTTGCAAATGTCCTTCTATTTACATTTAAAATGATGAAATGGGTTGTATCCCGTGAAGAATTGCCTACGTATTCATTTAAAAAAATGAAATCAAACCCTTGCGCGTAGTTCGAGTAAATGTAAAAGAATAATTGTTCTAAGCAAGAGCTTGTAATGAACTTTAGAAAATAAGCATGAGCTTTACTTACTCCTAAAATGCAATTTAGCTTATTTAATGATATGAGAATGACAAATTGTCTAAGTGCAAGAGCAAGATGACATTAGCTTGATTCAGCTTGGTTAGGGGCCATTTATTTCGTGCCACAAGAGCGACACGTGAGGTGACGCGAGGCGCGTTTTTGCTCCTATTCTAGGCATAGTAACGTTTTAATTGGTCAAGGTTTGTTGGGTTGGCAAATTCGTTCCCGTCTAGGTCTGTGATCCTAACCGCACCCCCTGGAAGTATGGACTTAACTAGGAAAGGCCCGGCCCAATTGGGTTTGAATTCTCCTCGTGGATCGACAAGTAAAAGAGCCCTAATGAATTTGAGGACCAAGTCTCCTTCCTTGATGTTCCTTGGCTTGACCCTTTTGTTGAAGGCTCGTTTGATACGCGCTTGGTATGTTTGCACATTATGTAATACACGTAACCTTCGTTCATCTTGGAGGATGAGTTCTTCATATCTATCCCTCTTCCACTCGGCTTCTGGGATTTGACTTTCAAGTAAAATACGCAAGGATGGTATTTCTAGCTCGACTGGTTGTACGACTTCCATGCTGTAGGTCAAATAGAAAGGAGTAGCCCCAGTGGGCGTCCTAACGGATGTACGGTATCCCCATAAAGCAAAGGGTATCTTGCTTTGCCAATCTCTATAGTTGTCAATCATTTCCTTTAGAATCGTGACAACATTTTTGTTTGTTGCTTCTACCGCGCCATTGGTTTGTGGTCTATATGGCGAGGAGTGGTGATGCTTAATTTTGTACTTGGCTAGCAATTGTTCAGTCTCAGCTTGGAAATGTGACCCATTGTCACTGATGATCTCATGTGGGCAACCATATCGACAGATGATATTGGTTTGTATGAACTTCGCCACGTTCTTGGCCGTAAGACTGGTGTAGGAAGTCGCTTCTACCCATTTGGTGAAGTAATCGATTGCTACTAGGATGAAACAGTGACCTCCTTTTCTGGCTGGGGTGATTTTACCGATGATGTCAATTCCCCAAGCAGAAAATGGCCAGGGAGATGTCATGGTGTAAAGCAATGAAGGAGGAACATGTTGCACATTCCCAAAGATTTGGCAGTTATGGCAATGTCTCACATATTTGATGCAATCAGACTTCATCGTCGTCCAATAATACCCCAAACGTGTGATTTTCTTTGCCATCATGGGTCCACTCATGTGAGGGCCACATTCTCCATCATGGACTTCTTCCATCACTTTCCGTGCCTGTGAATGATCAAGACAACGTAGGATTACACCTAGAGGTGTTCTTTTGTATAACTCTCCTTGCATGAGGAAGTATTGGGAAGCTAGCAAGCGAATGGCGCGTTGTCCCCTTTTGTCCATTTCTAGTGGATAGGTGCCATTGAGTTTGAAATTTAGGATTGCTTGAAACCAAGGCTCCTCTGTAATTTTCTCTTCATCGGTGATTTTGTGCACGTAAGCTGGCTCTGATCGTCGTTCGATGCACAAAGGCATTTCTATCATGCTATCCGGAATATTAATCAAAGATGCGAGTTTTGCAAGAGCATCCGCAAATTGATTTTCTTCTCGAAGTAGATGTAGGTAGGTCACTTGATTGAAGAATTGGGCTACATAGTCTATTCTGGCTTGATAAGGTGCCAAGCTTTCGCTTCGGATTTTCCAAGATCCCGTAATTTGATTGATGATCAAAGAGGAATCCCCATGTACTCGAAGATTCTTGATGCCTAAACTTACTGCTCCTTGCAATCCAATGAGACAGGCTTCGTACTCTGCATTGTTATTTGTCACCTTGAAGTCGAGTTTGACAGAGATTGGTGTATGCTCGCCTTCAGGAGAAATGAGCAATACTCCTATTATAAAACCTCTTAAATTCGATGCCCTATCAGAATAGAGGTCCCAGGAGTCTACATCCGTCTGGAGTATATCCACATCCGGAAACGACCAGGTGTCTATCGTTGATGGGATTTTCTGCGAAGAATTCGGCAACGGTGCGCCCTTTTATGACTTTCAAAGGCACATACTTGAGATCGAACTCAAAGAGCATCAAAGTCCATCTCGCTAGACGTCCATTGAGAACGGGTTTCTCGAAGAGGTATTTAACAAGATCCATTTTGGAGAATATTTTGACTGAGTAGGTAAGCATGTAATGGCGTAGCTTCTTCGTTGCCCACACAAGAGCGAGGCATGTCTCCTCGAGTGGCGTGTATTTGCACTCGTACCCCAATAACTTCTTACTAAGGTAGTAGATGGCTCTTTCTTCTTTTCCTACAGTTTGAGCTAGCATAGCGCCCATAGCCGTTTCAGTTACCGTGAGATATAAACCAAGAGGTTGATCTTGTTGAGGCGGCATGAGCACTGGCGGTTTGGCTAGTATTTCCTTGATTGGGTCGAAAACCTTCTGACAGTCATCATCCCACATGGTGTGATCTGTTTTCTTTAACTTCTTGAATATGGGTTCGCAGATCATGGTGAGTTTCTATATGAATCGACTTATGTATTGTACCTTGCCCAGGAATCCCCTAACTTCTTTCTCTGTTTGAGGTTGCGGCATTTCGATTAGAGCTTTGATCTTTGAAGGATCTATTTCTATACCTCGTTCGCTAACTACGTATCCCAGGAGTTTGCCAGATGTTACGCCGAATGCGCATTTCTGAGGATTGAGCCTCATGTTGTACTTCCGTAGCCTTGAGAAGAATTTGCGAAGGTTCGCAATATGTCCCTCTCTTTCCTTGGACTTGACAATCATGTCGTCTACGTATACGTCAACTTCTTTATGCATCATGTCATGTAAGAGTGTAGTTGCGGTGCGTTGGTATGTAGCTCCGGCGTTGATTAACCCAAGCGGCATGACCGTGTAGCAATAGGTTCCCCACTGAGTGACGAAGGCGGTCTTATGCATGTCCTCTAAGGCCATCTTGATCTGGTTATATCCTGCGTATCCATCCATGAAGGATAGCAATGCGTGATCTGCCGTATTGTCTACTAATATGTCGATATGTGGTAGAGGAAAGTTGTCTTTAGGACTTGCTTTGTTTAAGTCTCTAAAGTCAACACAAACACGGATTCTCCCATCCTTTCTGGGTACGAGTACTATGTTATCTACCCAGTCTGAGTACTCAGAAACTTTGATGAACCCATTTGCGACGAAACTTGATATCTGGAGTCCTTGTGTTATGGGTAAAATTCCTACCATCTCGGAATTTTGATTTGTGACGGCTTTTTCAGGACACTTTCTAGGGCATAATCATCGTTATAACGAAATGCTGTCGAAATTCCTACTCGAACCCATGACTAGGCTTCAACTTAGACTTGACTTGACCCAAATTACCACAGGAGTGAACGGGTTTTTGGGAAAATTGCCAAAGATGGCGAGAAAAGAGCGATTCCAGGGCTCCGAAAACTCGAAAATCCCCTAATCAAGGCTTCTCGTCACTTGACGCGGCCTAAATTTACTTTAATTTTGCAGGTGATGAGGCTTCTACATTTGGGAGAGATCCCATGGACGTGGACACTGCTGTCGACCCTTCTCAGGTGCTGGAGGAGGCATTGGAGGAGGCTTTCACCGCTGCGGTGATGGCTGCTGAGGACGAGGTCCTGAAGGAGGAAGAGGTCCCGAGACGGGCCAACGTTGGACGGGGTGGTCGCCAGCTGAGGGGAGCACCTGCGTGGGCTGAGACCTGGGACAGTAGGCACCTGCTTTAGGCTGCGGAGGGTCACCTTTCCTACAGGACGGTGAAGAGCTTGGTAAATAAAATTCATCACTCTTCATTCATGTTCTTTCATTTATGTTTGTCATTCCTTTTCTTCTTCATTTGAGCTAAAGATAGCTTTTGTTTTAAATCAACATAGGAGGCCGGGAACATTAGGTCGTTCTCAAGCTACACGACGGCGATGGGGTGCTACGAGAGGTCATCGGGCCGAGGAGCGAGCCATGATCGAGCGGGGAGCGTTCGACGCCTTGGTGCGGGCTTGGAGGGTATTGCGAGGAGGAAGCTTCGGGCTAACCTCGCCTCGTCCGAGCTTTCTTGGACCGGGGCTGGGACACGACCTCCACGTTTCACAGGCCTTTTGGTGAGGTGGGGGTCACGTTGGAGGACTACGGCATGATTTCTGGTCTGTCGTGTGGGACTGAGGTGGTGGAGTGGTCGGAGACGACCATGAGGGTTGACTCGGCGGAGGCTAGGAGGCTGATCGGCTGGAACTTGGCGCCGAAGGCAGCTGCGGTACCTGGCTTGGTGCCTAGTTCTTACGTGCGGACTACTTCGCGGGAAGACCCGGCGTCGGTGGTGATCGAGGGGAGGGAGACGGCTCCTCCTCCCCGCACTCTGAGCGGAGAGTCCGCTTGTGGCTCGGTGGTTCTTGTCTTCGATCTACCTTGGAGACAAGGAGAGAGGCTTTCGACGAAGCTTCTTCCCTTTCTTTTCGACACAGCGACCTAAGCCGTTGGGACTGGGTCACTGCTGGTTTTGCGGTCCTCATCCGCCTCATGAGGGCCATGGTTCGTTCGGAGTTGATGGAGAAGGGGACTTCTCTTGCTTTGTTGGCCCCGGATCTCTTTGTTGAGGTATGCACCTTCACTTCTTTTCATGAAAGATCATTTTCTTTTCTTATCAAATCACGAAAGATCGTTGTTGATTATCTCGACTACAGGCGTGGGTGTACTCCTACTTTCCGAGCCTCACGCCCAAGAGGACGGAGCCGGTGGAGAAGGCCTATCCCGTTGTGAGGGATTGGGTGATGTGTCGCACGAGGAGTCGGCGTTCCTTCCACGACGTTTGTCGGCGGGAGGTGAACGCTCTTCACCGAACTAGCGTGAGTATTTCACCTTGCATTTGTTTGTCTTCCATCTTTAATTGAAAACTGATCTTAAGAATGACCCTTCGTTTGCTTTTCTAGTGGGTGCCAGGCCTTGGGAGGAGTACGCTGGCGCTCCTCCTTTCGTGGCTGAGGTCCTTCGACCTAGGAGCTCGAGTCGGCTGCTGCTGAGGACGTCGATGGGTCCTGTGTGGTACATGGGTGAGCGCTTGGCTCGTCAGTGTTCTTGGGACGTCTTGACGATTCCCATCGATCCTCCTCGGACGATGTTTAGGAGCCTTCGAGGCCGAGAGGAGGCCGACCTGGCCGGCATTGGTGGCGACGCCTTCCTTCTTCCCCGGCGAGGACTACTCGGCGTTTCTCTGGGAGGTTGGCATACCGCGGCGGTTGTGGTAAGTGCTTTATCCTCTTTCATTTTTGATTGTTTGAGAATACGATGAAAGATCATCGGTTAACGGAAATCATTTGACTTTGCAGGAGGTCGAGGCGGCGGGCATCGAGCCCCCAGAGTACCCCGAGACCCTGGAGTACACCGATACGACGAGGATGACGACGATCTCCGAGCTACGTGACTTTGACGTGGCGGTGAGAGATGCTGGCTTGGTTGAGTGGCAGCATCTGATTCAGAGGGTGAGTCTCCTAACTTGTATAATTTTGTGTAAGAACACATTTGCTGGAGTTTGTCCAATTGTTAAGAATTTTCTTTTTGAAATGCAGGTTGCGCCATCCCGGTTTGTGGCTTTATGGAGGGTAGCCAACCTGCTGCGGGCTACTGCCGTCGAATCACTTGCTGGCGGCCGAGGAAGTCAGGTATGAACCTTTCGTTTACTTCATTTTTTTAATTTTCTAATCTTCCATTATGTTTGGAGTGATTGACATGAGCCAGTTTTGTTGTTTGCAGAGGGAGCGTGAGCTGGAGCGAGAGCTCGCCCGATCCCGGAGAGAGACGGCTCGCCTTTCTTGAGGGAACTCGAGGTTCGCGATGCCGAGGTTGCTGCTCTCGAGGCGAGAGTTGCTGAGCTAGACGGCGACCAAAAGTAGCTTCCGTGTTGCTTCTTGTTTTTTGGATGGATTTTTGTACATTTATACATTTTAGGACCCACTTTTGGACATTTCGATCTTGTTTGGGGGCTCGAGCCCCCAGTTTGGTCTACATATCCCATTTTTGTTGTATATATGATGGCCTGAGTGCCTTTACTGTTGGGTTGCTTTGTTTCTACCTGCAGGTTAGCTTTGGACAGGTTTGGTAGTTGACGGTTTGCGCCGTCATGCTGCCGAAATTTACATAGAAATCACATAGAACATATATTTGTACATATGGCCTAAATTAGCGCAAAACAATGACTCGAAAATGCAAAAAATGACGAGAAATGAAAATGCAAAAATTTGGTCGGAAATGACCGGACGGTAGGGAGGGTTACCCCCTAAAAAAAGAAAAGATAAAAACATATAAGTTTGAAATGGAGAGTGAAATGATTCCTCAAAAAAGAAAAAGTAAAAAGAAATGTATAAGTTGGAAAAATGATATGTATAGATTTGAAAAAAGAATAAATTAAATTAAATTGGTGAAATGATTCCCCAAAAAAAGAAAATTAAAAGAAGTGTACAAGTGTGCTAAAATGACGAAAATGTCGATATCGTCTCAAAATGCGCGTCCGCGAAATCAGGAAACCCGAAATATGGCAACCTGTCGTATTTACCAAAATAATAACCCGTATGAATAGGAACTTATTCGTTGAGGAATCTAGGAAATATCCAGCGCAGAAAATCACAGAAAGTGTGCTGAGGAAGAGGCGCACCAAGAGCTGCGTCCCTTCGAAGAGGCGCAGCACCTGCTGCGCCTGTTCCCTAGTGCGTCCGTTCTGACTGATTTTAGGAAACAGATTTTAGTATAAATAGAGACGTCGAGGGAGGTTTTATTCACATAATGCATCCGTGTTTCTTCGTCTTATTACACAAATCTCCCAAAATAAGCATACATCATGAATACTCTTGAGATTCGTCTAAAAGAATGGACAAATGAGTTCTCCAATGTGGAGAAACACGACATGGGTGCTTATAATTTTGGATCGCTTTTGAGCTTGAAGTTGATCAATGTAGTCAAAACGTTCCTAGATGCTTGTCTTAACTATTGGGACCCGAATTATCATGTATTTGCTTTCCCTGGAGGCGACGTTTGCTCATTTCCCGAGGAGATTGCTGCGATTGGTGGTTGGGACCCGGAACATTTGCTTGCTATTCCCTCCACTTCTCAAGGGTATAAGAACAAGTTTAGAGACTTGCTTGGATTGGCCGTAGAGTTATGTTGACCGTCTGGGGACTTCTAAATTAGTGTGAATGTTGGATGTCATCGATCGCTTCATCAATAGGGTGATCCCATTGTCTCTTATGTTGCGAGGCGAAGGGCATTCGGGTTTTTCCTATTACATGTGTATGTCCTTCAAGGGCATGTTGATGAGGATATGAGAGGCGACCCTCGTCTCTTTGAGCGTGATTGAGCAAATGGAGCTACGCAGGAGCCCAGCTTGCCTGTGTTTAGGAGAGATCCTATTGGGCTTGGATAACAGGAAAGCTAATCGCGACCTACCTTACCTGGGAAGTCCCATTATTTTGCAGATAAAAGAACCTTTCTCTTTTATTATTTTTTTTCTTTTATTTTTTTTCTTTTTCGTTTTGTTTTTTGTTGTTGTTTTTTTTCGTTTAATGCCTGCTTTTGGTAGGCCTGGCTTATGGAGCGTCTTCGATTGATCGAGCCCCCAGTTAATGTTCCTGCTTATCATGCTCGCTCAATTGCAATGAGGACCAGGCTTTACTTGGTGGACTTCACTCGAGTTTGCAATTACTGGGAGAATAAACTGAAGAGCGAAGATGGCCCCTTAATCAGATGGCTCATACCAGGGTGGCATCTTAAATCTGTCACTTGAGTATGTTCCCTGGATCCTACCGGATCTGTTCGCATTCCCGGCTTGGAGTTTATGATATGCATTTTCCCGGAGAGGTTGATGAGGTAGGTTGGATTGAAGCAAAGGATCCCGAAGCTTGATACTGTCCCGCAGACTGTCGTAGCGCTTACTACTGAGAGTCGAAGGGAATGGGCCATCAAATGGGCTCAGAGGAATGTTTTGTTCTTGAATTCTTCTGTCCGTGCTCTATGGGTGTCAGATTCCTATCTGCGGTGGAGGAAAGCTACTACTCCGGAGGAGCGCGAGAGACTGAGGAAGCGTGAACCTGTCGACTACAAGGTTCGCAAGGTAGAAAAGGAAAAGGAGAAGCATCTGACTGAGGGAGAGCAAGAAGCCGGGTTTCGAGTTGTTCATCCTTCGAAGAAACCGAAGACTTCTCCTGCCGTCGAGATGGTGGTTGACAAAAATGGCAAAGCGGGACCCCAAGATAGACCATTGGTGATTAGGTCTGAAGTGGCGCAAGAGCGTCTGGCTCGAGGTCATGATAAGAAGTATGATAAAAATGACAAAGGCAAAGGGAAAATGGAAGAGTAGCCTAAGTCTTTATTATTATTTATTTATTATTATTATTATTGCAATAAGAAGGCGGGGTTTTTTGAATCCTAGCCTATTTATTTTTATTAGATTTTATTATGTAACGTATTATTATTATTAATGAAATAAAAAAGGTTAAATGGTTATGAAACCGTTGTGATTTTCTTTTCATTATTCTTGTCGAATTTCAAGTGCATTTGCAAATGTCCTTCTATTTACATTTAAAATGATGAAATGGGTTGTATCCCGTGAAGAATTGCCTACGTATTCATTTAAAAAAATGAAATCAAACCCTTGCGCGTAGTTCGAGTAAATGTAAAAGAATAATTGTTCTAAGCAAGAGCTTGTAATGAACTTTAGAAAATAAGCATGAGCTTTACTTACTCCTAAAATGCAATTTAGCTTATTTAATGATATGAGAATGACAAATTGTCTAAGTGCAAGAGCAAGATGACATTAGCTTGATTCAGCTTGGTTAGGGGCCATTTATTTCGTGCCACAAGAGCGACACGTGAGGTGACGCGAGGCGCGTTTTTGCTCCTATTCTAGGCATAGTAACGTTTTAATTGGTCAAGGTTTGTTGGGTTGGCAAATTCGTTCCCGTCTAGGTCTGTGATCCTAACCGCACCCCCTGGAAGTATGGACTTAACTAGGAAAGGCCCGGCCCAATTGGGTTTGAATTCTCCTCGTGGATCGACAAGTAAAAGAGCCCTAATGAATTTGAGGACCAAGTCTCCTTCCTTGATGTTCCTTGGCTTGACCCTTTTGTTGAAGGCTCGTTTGATACGCGCTTGGTATGTTTGCACATTATGTAATACACGTAACCTTCGTTCATCCAGGAGGATGAGTTCTTCATATCTATCCCTCTTCCACTCGGCTTCTGGGATTTGACTTTCAAGTAAAATACGCAAGGATGGTATTTCTAGCTCGACTGGTTGTACGACTTCCATGCCGTAGGTCAAATAGAAAGGAGTAGCCCCAGTGGGCGTCCTAACGGATGTACGGTATCCCCATAAAGCAAAGGGTATCTTGCTTTGCCAATCTCTATAGTTGTCAATCATTTCCTTTAGAATAGTGACAACATTTTTGTTTGTTGCTTCTACCGCGCCATTGGTTTGTGGTCTATATGGCGAGGAGTGGTGATGCTTAATTTTGTACTTGGCTAGCAATTGTTCAGTCTCAGCTTGGAAATGTGACCCATTGTCACTGATGATCTCATGTGGGCAACCATATCGACAGATGATATTGGTTTGTATGAACTTCGCCACGTTCTTGGCCGTAAGACTGGTGTAGGAAGTCGCTTCTACCCATTTGGTGAAGTAATCGATTGCTACTAGGATGAAACAGTGACCTCCTTTTCTGGCTGGGGTGATTTTACCGATGATGTCAATTCCCCAAGCAGAAAATGGCCAGGGAGATGTCATGGTGTAAAGCAATGAAGGAGGAACATGTTGCACATTCCCAAAGATTTGGCAGTTATGGCAATGTCTCACATATTTGATGCAATCAGACTTCATCGTCGTCCAATAATACCCCAAACGTGTGATTTTCTTTGCCATCATGGGTCCAATCATGTGAGGGCCACATTCTCCATCATGGACTTCTTCCATCACTTTCCGTGCCTGTGAATGATCAAGACAACGTAGGATTACACCAAGAGGTGTTCTTTTGTATAACTCTCCTTGCATGAGGAAGTATTGGGAAGCTAGCAAGCGAATGGCGCGTTGTCCCCTTTTGTCCATTTCTAGTGGATAGGTGCCATTGAGTTTGAAATTTAGGATTGCTTGAAACCAAGGCTCCTCTGTAATTTTCTCTTCATCGGTGATTTTGTGCACGTAAGCTGGCTCTGATCGTCGTTCGATGCACAAAGGCATTTCTATCATGCTATCCGGAATATTAATCAAAGATGCGAGTTTTGCAAGAGCATCCGCAAATTGATTTTCTTCTCGAAGTAGATGTAGGTAGGTCACTTGATTGAAGAATTGGGCTACATAGTCTATTCTGGCTTGATAAGGTGCCAAGCTTTCGCTTCGGATTTTCCAAGATCCCGTAATTTGATTGATGATCAAAGAGGAATCCCCATGTACTCGAAGATTCTTGATGCCTAAACTTATCGCTCCTTGCAATCCAATGAGACAAAGCTTCGTACTCTGCATTGTTATTTGTCACCTTGAAGTCGAGTTTGACAGAGATTGGTGTATGCTCGCCTTCAGGAGAAATGAGCAATACTCCTATTATAAAACCTCTTAAATTCGATGCCCTATCGAATAGAGGTCCCAGGAGTCTACATCCGCCCTGGAGTATATCCACATCCGGAAACGACCGGTGTGTCTATCGTTGATGGGATTTTCTGCGAAGAATTCGGCAACGGTGCGCCCTTTTATGACTTTCAAAGGCACATACTTGAGATCGAACTCAAAGAGCATCAAAGTCCATCTCGCTAGACGTCCATTGAGAACGGGTTTCTCGAAGAGGTATTTAACAAGATCCATTTTGGAGAATATTTTGACTGAGTAGGTAAGCATGTAATGGCGTAGCTTCTTCGTTGCCCACACAAGAGTGAGGCATGTCTCCTCGAGTGGCGTGTATTTGCACTCGTACCCCAATAACTTCTTACTAAGGTAGTAGATGGCTCTTTCTTCTTATCCTACAGTTTGAGCTAGCATAGCGCCCATAGCCGTTTCAGTTACCGTGAGATATAAACCAAGAGGTTGATCTTGTTGAGGCGGCATGAGCACTGGCGGTTTGGCTAGTATTTCCTTGATTGGGTCGAAAACCTTCGACGACAAATCATCCCACATGGTGTGATCTGTTTTCTTTAACTTCTTGAATATGGGTTCGCAGATCATGGTGAGTTTCTATATGAATCGACTTATGTATTGTACCTTGCCCAGAATCCCTAACTTCTTTCTCTGTTTGAGGTTGCGGCATTTCGATTAGAGCTTTGATCTTTGAAGGATCTATTTCTATACCTCGTTCGCTAACTACGTATCCCAGGAGTTTGCCAGATGTTACGCCGAATGCGCATTTCTGAGGATTGAGCCTCATGTTGTACTTCCGTAGCCTTGAGAAGAATTTGCGAAGGTTCGCAATATGTCCCTCTCTTTCCTTGGACTTGACAATCATGTCGTCTACGTATACCTCAACTTCTTTATGCATCATGTCATGTAAGAGTGTAGTTGCGGTGCGTTGGTATGTAGCTCCGGCGTTGATTAACCCAAGCGGCATGACCGTGTAGCAATAGGTTCCCCACTGAGTGACGAAGGCGGTCTTATGCATGTCCTCTAAGGCCATCTTGATCTGGTTATATCCTGCGTATCCATCCATGAAGGATAGCAACGCGTGATCTGCCGTATTGTCTACTAATATGTCGATATGTGGTAGAGGAAAGTTGTCTTTAGGACTTGCTTTGTTTAAGTCTCTAAAGTCAACACAAACACGGATTCTCCCATCCTTTCTGGGTACGAGTACTATGTTATCTACCCAGTCTGAGTACTCAGAAACTTTGATGAACCCGGCTTTGAATTGTTTATCGACTTCTTCTTTGATCTTGAGAGCCCATTCTGTCCTCATTCGTCGAAGCTTCTGTTTCACGGGTTTGAAACCTGGTTTGATTGGGATTCTTGTTGGAGTTTGTGTCCTCGACAAATTACTGTGATAACATTTATAAATCTCTTATAGGTTCACAAGGGTATACTTCGTATTTTATCAGTTGATTAACGATCACTTAATAACGGTTGGCTTGCTAGAAAGTTTGACGTTATTATCATACTGATGGCGGTGATCAACTGGTCCCTAAAAGTCACACCTAAAGGATGTGTTTGAGAGATGTGATTGTATGAAAATATAATCACATTGATGCCTGACTAAAAGGTTAATCCTTGTATTTGACTAAACAATTAGTCAATGTGTTGATGAGACGATTATTTATTTTAATTAAATAATATTAGTTGAGACGAATTAACTGTTAATTCGTAAATTGAATATAATATGTTATATTTAATTAATGTATATAATGTTAGCTGGAACGAATTAAGATGTTAATTCGTAATTAAACGTAATCGGTTCTATTTAATTAGCTAATTATAAATATGCGATATTTATAGTTAAAGTATATATTATACGAGATTGTCATAATAAATTATTACAGACCGGTATTAATAAATCGACTGCAAGCTGTTGTGTGTAGACTTATTAATACGGAATAAAATATATGACGATTTATAATTATACACATTTTATACATTTTTGGAATAACCGAAAATAAGGAGATTTTATCCTTATTTTTGGTTGTTGCCTAAACCGAAATAAGAGTAAAAAGAGGAAGAAAATATCTTCCTCTAATCACTCATTCTCACGGTTACAAGAGGCCAAAGGGAGCTTTTTTTCTCTCATTCTAATTTGACCTAATTCTCTCATCAAGAACACAAAAAACCCTAAAAATTAATTAGTGAATTTTGGGGATCTATTCTAGCAAGAACAAAGGCATATGTCATATCATCTTGGGTGCAACGATTAGGCGAATATCATTGCGATATTGTTCTTAGGCCGAATTAGCAAGGACCAAAGGTTGATTCTTCATCTTTTCTATTTTGTTTATGCTATTTCATTTATGACTAGTTTTCATAGATTATAATTTCGTTATAATCCTTATAATTTAAAGCGAAGTATACCGATTATTCCCACAAGTGGTATCAGAGCCAAGGCCACGAAATTATTTTTGTATGATTTTCATAAATGATTTAAACAAAAATTTGTTGAATCGGAAAAAAAAACCAACCGGCCGAAAAAAAAATTTTAGGCCGAGAAGAAATTTTTTTTTTCCAGCCGGGTTTTGTTCTTGTTTTGATGTTTATATTTCCATTTTGATTCATTCATTTTGTTGTTTTAATAAGTTAAAACGATTATGTGATGAATTTGTAGATGTTTGATTTAGTGAGGATTAAATTAAAATGTAAATGGAAATTGTTTCATTGTTGATAAATTGTTTTTGCAATATAGTTTTGGCATAGAACTTAATTTAATCATGTTCAAAACAATTGTGATGAATCATATATACGGATAATCGATTTTGTCATAATTTGGATATTCATTTTAAGAGGTTAAATTGAATTATGAAGTTTGAATCCATGTTTAAATTAATAGATGATGTTTATGTCAATCATGCTATATTAGCAACATTAAACTTTTTGTCTACATAATTTTTTTTTCTAGAAAAGTATGATAAAAAGGCTGTAGGGCGTGAGGTCTGGGAAAAAAAAAATTCCTGTTCTTTTTTTGTTTTAGGGCAAATTGCCGAGAAAAAAAAATAAGGGGCTGTTTTTTATTTTTTGCAACATGCCGAGAAAAAAAAAGGCTGTTTCTTTTATTTTGGCATTATTGCCGAGACCAAAATAAAAGGAAAAGGAATTTTTTGTTTTTTTTGTTTTGTTTTTGGCCAATATTTATTATACATTAAATTAATAATGTGTGATTAATTGTTGTGAAGAGGTTCACAAATCATAGATACCTAATTATTTTAAAGAGGTTTAAAATAATGTGAGATTAATTCATATTATAGGTCAATGTGAATTAAGATTGAAATTAATGTGAGTAATTGAGGAATTATCACTTAATTTGATCATTTAAATAGGTGGTTTGGATAAATTAATCTACATAATTAAGGAATTATGTCTTGCATGTTTAATTTTTTTTAGTTGATGCATTTTTTTTTGTTGAATGAATCGTTGAATGGATTTATTTACGTATTTTTGCAATCGGTTGTAATTTGTAATACCTAGTGTGGCCTTAGTTAAATTATGTTTTCGTAATGATGGAAACATAATTTTTAATGTAATTTGAGATCTCGTATCTGTGTTTTGGTTTTCTTTTATATTATGGTTTTGAAATTAGAACGTAAATAGGTTTATTATGTAATTTTTAAATTGTAATTTTGAGAAGACTAAAGATGGAGATTAAAGCTCACTCCTGCTATATGGACCAAGATGGAACATCAAGACAAGCTTCTCGGGTCCAAGGATGGATTCTAAAGTTGTATTTATGTTCATTTTGGTAGATAGGCCACACTAGGACTTTATTTTTTTTTATGTTTTACCGTTCTTATTGCTTTTCATTCACATGATAGTTAGTGCATCATATTCCGCCTAAAACCAAACCACCTACTAAAATGCATGAAAATTGACTCATTTAGATTGAATGTTAGTTTTCATAGACATACAGATGTCACACTTTTTAAGCCATCATCTTAGTTTATTCATTCACGCATGCTAGATATTAGTGTTGGGGTTGGTGTCCTTAACAGTTAGTGCAAGGACTTATAAACCTCTAAAAGGATCAAAGGGCATACTTTTGGTATTATTATCAGTTGGTCCACGTTTATCAATAACGGTTGGCTTGCTAGAAAAGTTTGACGTTATTGTCATACAGATGGCGGTGATCAACTGGTCCCTAAAAGTCACACCTATAGGATACGTTCGAGAGACGTGACAGTATGAAAATACAGTCATGTAGATGCCAAATTTGACTAACCAGTTAGTCCGAGTTATTTGACTAGTAGTTAGTCAAAATATGTGATGTTGAGATATTATATTTAATACGGATTAAATATCATGGACTAAGGCGAATTAACCAGTTAATTCGTAAAATTAAATATAAGCGTTTTATATTTAATTAAATGTATATTGAATATAATTATACAATATCGTCTTTGTCGGACATGTATTAATATTTCAACTAACCCGTATAATTAGTTGATGTTTTAATAGCCGATAACCGATGACGATTTATAAAAACCGCGTCATATACATTTAGTCATTGGGTACGGACTACGAGTTAAAATGAAGAGGAAATGGAAAAGCCCATTTCCTCCCCATGGACTCGGTTTGGCCGAGCCAAACATAGACAAAAGGAGAGCTTCTCCTCTTGCCTAACCTAATCGTTCATTAGACAAAAATTAGGGTTTTGAAAGAGCATTCTCCTCTATCGAAACCGAGATCTCTCATCTCAAACAAACTCACATCAGTTCTCCCAATATTGCAAGGCAATCGGAGAACACTATCTAGCACAAGGGCATATCTCGGACAAGTCTTGGGTGCAACAATTAGGAGGGAAACTCGTTTGATTCCTGTTCTTTACGCCGCACAATAAGGACCCGAGGTTATTTCTTGTTTATTATCGTTTCCATTGTTTTCATGTTTTATGACGATATTCGCATGTTAAATTTACGTTATAGTCCTAAATTTAAAGGGTAGTATACGGATATTCACCCACAAGTGGTATCAGAGCCAGGCCACGTAAATTTTTCCATGTGTTTTTCATAAAACTGATTTTGAAACGGTTGTGTTTGTCTCGAAAACCGTGTCCTGTTTACACGGCTGATATTTTTGTTGAAACCGTGACATGTTTACACGGTTTTATCATCTTGTTTTCCTTTTGTTATGATGCATGTTGTTGTTTTATACGGAAATTATAACAATATGTCATGTTTTGTCGAAATTGTAAATTGGTTTTGATGTGTTTTTGATCGAAATTGGTTTTGTTTTGTTTCACCAAAACTGTTTAACGAGGGTTTTAGGTTTTCAGAGTCTTTTGCACTCGATCGACCAAGTTTTTAATCGATCGAGTGGGTTTTCTGACACGTTTTTACTCGATCGAGTCCTTGCTGTACTCGATCGACTTGCTTTAAAACCCCACTGCTCGATCGAGAAGTCCTCGTACTCGATCGAGCAGTATTGCTGATATAAGTCCTCGATCGACCACCAGTTCTGTCGATCGAGTACCTCCTGGTTAGCATACCTCTCGATCGACTTGCAGTTCAGTCGATCGAGCCCTTTTGTCCCTCGATCGAGCACTTATGTCCCTGGATCGAAGGATTTCGTCTTTAACAGCTTTGAAAATTTGTTTCTTTTGTTTTAAATTTTCTTTTGGCTTCTATATGTACTTTATACGGATATAGTACACTCGCTTAATGGTGAATCGGTTCACTCACGTACCATATAGTTGTTTTAAAGCGTCTTTAAAATGACGGATTGTAATGGATTAAAATTAAATGATAGAAGCGGTTTTATCACATGAATTTTAATCATTAAAAGGTGGTTTGGATAATTTTAACATAATTACGGAATTATGTCACGAATGAATTTGTTTTTAGTTGATGCATTTTATTTATCGTAAATTATGAATGCCGTGAATGCCTTTTTATTACGTATTTAATTTTTACAATTAATTGTAACTTAGTGTGGCCTTAGTAGAACGTGTTACCGTAATGATGGAACACGGTCTTGGTTGTATTTTGAGATCTCGCATCTCCGTTTTGGATTTTTCACTTGTAATTACAGTTTTAATTAGAATGTAAATAGGTTTATATTTGTAATTTTAAATTGTAATTTTTGAGAAGACCAAAGATGGAGACCAGATGCTCACTCCCGCTACTTGGATCAAGATGGAACATCAAGACAAGCTTTTCGGGTCCAACGGTGGATTCCAAAGTTGTATTTTGTTCTTATACTAGGATAGGCCACACTAGGAATTTTTATTTACGTATTGCATTCCTTTATTTATTTTTCGCAACGATTATTTGCATCATATTCCGCCTAAAACCAAACCACCTATAATTTATTGCATGAAAACTGACACATATAGAGGTCACGAGTTAGTTTTCATTGACATTCTCATGTCACACGTTTTAAGCCATCATCCAAATAAATTCATTCACGACAGACGCTAGTTATTCGTTCACTTAAAATGAATTATAATTTTGTTGATGGGATCTTCCTCGTATAAACTAAAATTGAGAACGGTCTTTATAGGTCAAACTCCAATGAGTCCCTTCTTCGTCGGTAGGCATACTATGACCCCTTCTACGTCGGGTAAGTTGGAACCGATTGACCTATTTTATCTCAACACTATGGTCACTCGTACGATCCTGTGATCATGGTGGACTATAGATAGGATTTACGGAAATCTATCGACCAAGAGTTCTTCCGGAAGAATTAGCTAAACAGTTGGCTTATCAATTTACAGAAATTGAGTCTTGGGATAACTTGTATCTTTCTTGAGGGAGATCAATTATGCAAGTGCGAGAGTCTACATGTTTAAAATGAATTTTAAAATAGACTTAAATCACCTCGATGAGTTGCTTATTTCGTTTTGTTTTTCTTTCTTTTTCAGTGTAGATCACGATTTTAAACTGCTAAACATCAAATGGCTGGTTCAAGTGATAACCCAATGCCAAGTGCCACATTGGACCGTGAGTCCTGGCTTAGGATCTTCATGAATCAGATGAATCAGTCTACTCGACTCAAGAATGATGGATCCAACTTCGCGGACCGGGAGGCGGCATTACGGAATGCTTTTGCCGCCGGCCGACGGGAAGCTCAAATATCTCTTGGAGCCCATCCCGGCAAACCCAGGTCCCACGGCTAGAGCTGCAGAAGTCACCAAGTTTAATGACTTCTGTATGGAAGCGGGTGCGATTAAAAACGTACTCATTTTTGCAATGGAACCCAATTTGCAGAAACGCTTCATAGCCCATGGTGCAAACAAGATTTTCACCACGCTCACCAAGGAATTCTCGAAAGCACCGAGAATCGTGACCTATGAGCATACCACTCGCTTCTTTGATGCGAGACTCCAGAAGGGCCAACCGGTTAGCCCACACATTCTCGGCATGATTGAGAATGTCGAGAAACTGAGACCTTTAATCGTAACATCAGCGAGAATATTGTTATCGACCGTATTCTTCACTCACTCCACGATGGTTATTCGCAATTCAGAGCGAATTACTATATGAATGATTTGAAGAAAACTCCCCATGAATTGCACTCCCTCCTCGTACAGACCGAGAAGGACATGAAGTTCAGTGGGAGCTCGAAACAGGATGTTCTTGTTGTGTCAAACAAAGGGAAAGGTAAGGGCAAAGCTCCTGCAAACCTAACAAGAGGCAAGGCGAAGTTCAAGAAGTCGGGTTCAGGTAAGAGTGGTCCTGGTGAGGCGAGCAACTCATCAGGCATGACAAAGAGCAAGAGTGAAAACATGGAATGCTATCATTGCCACAAGACTGGGCATTGGAGACGCACATGTCCTGTTTATCATGAGGACTTAAAGGCAGGTCGTGTTAAACCTGTTGGTATGTCTTCTCTCTCTTCTACTTTTATTCATATGATTGAGATTAACCACGCAAGTTACGGAACTTGGGTACTTGATACCGGTTGTGGTTCTCATCTGTAATCATGTGCGGGGCTCCAAACATCGAACCCCTCGTAAAGGGTGAGGTGGACTGCGTGTTGAAATGGAGCAAGAGTAGCTGCCATCTCCAAGGGGACATATGTGATCCGACTTCCTAGCGGATTTGAGTTGTCTTTATTTGACTGCTATTATGTTCCTAGTCTTTCGAAAAACATTATTTCAGTTTCTGCGCTTGATAAACTTGGTTTTTCATTTGTAATAGAAAATAATTCTTGCATTTTCTCATTACACGATATGATTTACTGACAAGGCGAGTCTCCATGAACGGAATTTATGTTTTAGATCAGACCTCGGAAATATTACACGTAATGAATAAAAAGTTAAAGGTTGGTGACAAAGATCAAACGTACCTATGGCACTGCCGTATGGGACACATTAATGAGAAACGCGTAAAATGCACTCATTAAACATGGAGCTATCTCGGCTTTTGATTTTCAATCATTTGGCACGTGTGAATCATGTCTCATCGGTAAGATGACTCGTATTTCCTTCAAAGGTGTTGGAATGCGCGCTGCTGACCTATTAGGACTCATACACACGGATGTATGTGGCCCTATGTCAATCACCGCACGAGAAGCCTATAGATATTTCATCACTTTCACGGACGATTTGAGTAGATATGGCTATGTCTACTTAATGAAACACAAAAGTGAATCCTTTGAGAAATTCAAGGAATACCAAAATAGGGTACAGAACCTATTAGGTAGAAAGATTAAAACACTACGTTCAGATCGTGGTGGCGAGTATCTTTCTCACGAGTTTGATCAACACCTTAAAGACCGTGGGATCGCCCTACGCTTAACTCCACCGAAACACCTCACCTGAATGGTGTGTCCGAACGGAGAAATCGAACATTACTTGATATGGTTCGATCCATGATGAGTCACACGGTCTTACCTGATTCATTATGGGGTTATGCTCTTTTGTCACCGCTGCTCTAATACTTAATCAAGTCCGTCTAAAGTCATTGTGACAAGACTCCATATGAACTATGGAAGGGAACGGTCCCCAACTTGTCCTTTATACGGGTTTGGGGCTGCGAGGCTTATGTCAAGTGGAGACCTGAAGATAAGCTCGGCCCGCGATCGGTCAAGACATACTTTATAGGTTATCCTAAAGGATCACGTGGTCATTACTTCTATTCGCCAACCGAACAACGTGTTTTTGTTGCGGCGAGTGCGACATTCTTAGAGAAGGAATTTCTCGAGAATGCAAAGAGTGATAGAACCTTCGACCTGTCGGAGATTCCAGAACCAAACACCGAGCAACCATTGGAGGAACCTATTCCTTCAATCCCTACTGCGGTAAATAATCCCGAGGAACCTAGGAGGTCGGGAAGAGTCTCTATTCCTCCGGACGGATACATTGGTATGGTCGAGGAACATGACATAGATGACGTTCTACTCCTTACGAGTAGTGAACCCGCAACCTATAAAGGTGCCGTGACCGATTCGACTCGAAACTATGGCTTGAGGCCATGAAATCCGAGATGGACTCTATGTATGAGAACAACGTGTGGGATCTTGTTGACTTACCTGCTAAGGTTCGTCCCCTTCAATGCAAATGGCTTTACAAGATAAAGCATTCTGTGGAAGGTCAGCAAGATATCTACAAAGCACGACTAGTTGCTAAAGGTTTCACCCAAGTGCCAGGTTTGCACTACGATGAGATTTTTGCACCCGTAGTCATGTTGCGTTCCATCCGGATTATCTTAGCGATTGCCGCTTTTCATGACTATGAAATTTGGCAAATGGACGTGAAAACCGCCTTCTTAAACGGCTTTTTGGAGGAAGAGTTGTACATGGTACAACCCGAAGGGTTCATCGATCCAGCACATCCTAAGAAAGTATGCAAACTTAAGCGTTCCATTTATGGACTTAAGCAAGCATCTAGGAGTTGGAATCATCGCTTCGACCAAGTGATAAAAGAAAATGGATTTACTCGATCGGTCGAGGAACCATGTTTATATATCAAGTCGAGTGGGAGCAAGATTGTCTTCCTAATATTGTATGTTGACGACATACTCCTGATTGGGAATGACATACCTCTCTTAACTTCGGTGAAAGTATGGTTGAAAAACCATTTCCAGATGAAAGATCTGGGAGAGGCACAAAGAATTCTAGGCATCCGTATCTATCGAGATAGATCACGACGGATGCTATCTCTCGATCGGAGTCTTACATAGACAAAGTCCTGGAGAGATTCAGCATGACTAACTCCAAGAAGGGGTTCCTTCCTATGGCTCCAGGGGTGCATTTGAGCAAATCTCAGGCACCAGAGACACCGGAAGAGAAAGAGCGCATGACACGGATTCCTTATGCTTCGGCTATAGGATCAATCATGTATGCCATGATATGCACACGTCCAGACGTGGCATATGCATTGAGTATGACAAGTCGATTCCAACAGCAACCAGGTGAACCACATTGGTTGGCTGTCAAGAACATTCTTAAGTACCTCCGGAGGACTAAAGATTGGGCATTGACTTATGGAGGCGATCAAAAGCTATGCGCAACCGGTTACGCAGATGCAAGCTTCCAAACGGATCGAGATGACTCGAAATCTCGATCTGATTCGTTTTTACTCTTAATGGCGCTGCATCACCGGGAAGAGTTCGAAACAAATCACAAAAGAGAGATTCTACGATCGAGTCCGAGTACTATGCCGCGTCCGAAGCTACAAAGGAAGCGATATGGATGCGTCAATTCTTACATGGGCTCTCTGTAGTGCCTAGTTCGAATGACCCGATCACCATCTATTGCGACAATAGTGGTGCCATCTTCCAAGCTAAGGAGCCAAAGTCTAGCAACAAGTCTAGACATGTACAACGGAAAGCTCATCTAATCCGGGATTACGTGGAGCAAAAGACAAAGAGTGATAGAAAAGATTGCTACAGATGATAACATAGCAGATCCTCTCACTAAAGCATTACGACAAGATAAGCATGAAGGACATGTTAATTCCATGGGAATTAAACGTGTTCCTAAGTTGTAGTACTCTTTTATGGATCAGATTCATCCTCCCTTGTACTCTATACGACATCATCGTTTTGATATTTTATATATATATATTTTGTTTTTCATGTGGATTTGTACGACAAATTTTGAACACCACAAAGTGAACCGAACGAACATTATATCTTTTTCAGGTCCTTAATTGCCCACATGAGCCGATAACTCTGGCAATTATTTTGTGACGTTGGTTGATGGTGGGTTCAACGAGCCATAAGTCAACCGGTTGACTGACCAATCACAGAGGCGATTTATACGGATATTTCGTAGGACACACTTGTGACATCGACGTGGAGTCCTAAATGTTTTATAACATTCGTTGCCCGGCCGTGGATAGGACTTCCATGGTGATCCTAAGAGTCGATTCTTTTGACTATCGACTGTCTCTTGAGACTAAGGCCGATTTTGGGTGACTTTGGTTTCTTTCTCACGGTCATCCGTAACAGGGGGCCAAGTAGATTTTTTCTGGTCATTTCATGTCGTGCTTAGATCGGAAGGAGTTCGAGTTGAAGGAAATATTCAGCCTTTATCGGTACTCGATATTTCTCGGGGCCACTCGAGGAGTCAGAATCGAAATGCATGGCCATGCTCGGATACGGATTCGTTTTATCGGTTAAGTTACTCTCTAGTCGGGGAAACCACTCTTGATACGGATCGATTGTAAAATACGACCTTTGTGGATCCGGATCTGCAAATTGTTTTACATTGAGTGGGAGAAATTTTAAATGAATATGAGAATCGGTTATCGCACATACACTTGTTCGGACAAGTGGGAGTTTGTTGGAGCATGTGTCCTCCAGTTAGTGCGGATAACGTCATTGCACATACACTTGTACGGACAAGTGGGAGCTTGTTGGGGTTAGTGTCCTTAACGGTTAGTGCAAGGACTTATAAACCTCTAAAAGGATCAAAGGGCATACTTTTGGTATTATTATCAGTTGGTCCACGTTTATCAATAACGGTTGGCTTGCTAGAAAAGTTTGACGTTATTGTCATACAGATGGCGGTGATCAACTGTCCCTAAAAGTCACACCTATAGGATACGTTCGAGAGACGTGACAGATGAAAATACAAATCATGTAGATGCCAAATTTGACTAACCAGTTAGTCCGAGTTATTTGACTAGTAGTTAGTCAAAATATGTGATGTTGAGATATTATATTTAATACGGATTAAATATCATGGACTAAGGCGAATTAACCATTAATTCGAAAATTAAATATAAGCGTTTTATATTTAATTAAATGTATATTGAATATAATTATACAATATCGTCTTTGTCGGACATGTATTAATATTTCAACTAACCCGTATAATTAGTTGATGTTTTAATAGCCGATAACCGATGACGATTTATAAAAACCGCGTCATATACATTTAGTCATTGGGTACGGACTACGAGTTAAAATGAAGAGGAAATGGAAAAGCCCATTTCCTCCCCATGGACTCGGTTTGGCCGAGCCAAACATAGACAAAAGGAGAGCTTCTCCTCTTGCCTAACCTAATCGTTCATTAGACAAAAATTAGGGTTTTGAAAGAGCATTCTCCTCTATCGAAACCGAGATCTCTCATCTCAAACAAACTCACATCAGTTCTCCCAATATTGCAAGGCAATCGGAGAACACTATCTAGCACAAGGGCATATCTCGGACAAGTCTTGGGTGCAACAATTAGGAGGGAAACTCGTTTGATTCCTGTTCTTTACGCCGCACAATAAGGACCCGAGGTTATTTCTTGTTTATTATCGTTTCCATTGTTTTCATGTTTTATGACGATATTCGCATGTTAAATTTACGTTATAGTCCTAAATTTAAAGGGTAGTATACGGATATTCACCCACAATTAGTTCACTTAAAATGAATTAAAATAAAGATGATGGGATCTTCCTCTAAAACGGAAATTGAGACTAGTCTTTATAAGGGCAAACAACTATGAATCCCTTCTTCGTCGGTAGGCATATAGGACCTTACTCTCCATATGACCCCTTCTACGTTGGGTAAGTAGTTTGTGTTGACTTAGTTTACCTCAACATTATGATCCGAAGAGTTTCTCGTGATTATGATGGACTAAAGATAGAATTTACAGAAATTTATCGACCAAGAATTCTAACAGTAGAATTAGCCAAAAGGTTGCCTTATCAATTTATAGATAATTGAGTCTTGGAATCATTTATATAATTCTTGAGGGAGGTCAATTGTATAAATGCTTGAGTCTTCGCTTATAACAGTTTTGCATTAAGACTTAAATCATAACGATGAGTATGCTTATTATTTTTATTCTTCTTTTCGCAGTGTAGAATACGTTTATTTTGATAATACTGTTACAACAAATGGCTGGAAATAACGAAATCCCAATGCCAAGTGCCACACTTGGACGCGAGTCCTAGCTAAAAGTTTTTATGGACAACATGAATCAGTACACGCGACTGAAGAATGATGGGTCCAACTTTGCGGACTGGGAGGCAGCACTACGGAATGCTGCCATTGCTGACGGTTAGCTCAAGTACTTAACTGAGCCAATACCGGTAAACCCAGGCCCCAATGCGGGAGTTAACGAGTCACTTACTTATAGTGATTTCGTTATGGAAGCGGGTGCGATAAAGAACGTACTCATCTTTGCAATGGAAACCAATTTGCAGAGACGCTTCATTGCCCAAGGTGCGAACAATATTTTCACCACGCTCACTAACGAGTTCTCAAAAGCACCGAGGATCATTACATATGAGCATACCTGTCGCTTCTTTGATGCGGAACTCCAAAAGGGCCAACCGGTTAGCCCACATATTCTTAACATGATTGAGAATGTCGAGAAGTTGGAGGCACTTGATTGCAAAATCAGTGAGAGCATTGTGATTGACCGAATGCTTCATTCTCTTCACGATGGTTTTGCCCTTTTCAGGCCGAACTACTACATGAATGACTTGAAAAAGAGTCCTCATGAGCTACACTCCCTTCTGGTATAGACCAAGAAGAATATAAAATTGAGTGGGAGCATGAAGCAGGATGTTGTCACGATTTCCAATAAGGGTAAAGGTAAGGGCAAAGCTCCAGGCGACCTAACTGTAGGTAAGCAAAAATACAAGAAGCCAAGAAACGGTAAGAGTGGGCCCGGTGAGACTAGTGGCTCACAG
The DNA here is from genome assembly GCF_048544455.1 of Silene latifolia. Classification (NCBI taxonomy): domain Eukaryota; kingdom Viridiplantae; phylum Streptophyta; class Magnoliopsida; order Caryophyllales; family Caryophyllaceae; genus Silene; species Silene latifolia. The sequence continues at coordinate 222,277,256 of NC_133537.1, read as the reverse complement.
GGCAAGGCAAAGAGCAAGGGCGGTGACATTGAGTGCCACAATTATCACAAGTCTGGACATTGGAGGAGGAACTGTCCCGTCTACCGTGAGGACATCAAAGCAGGCCGCGTCGTTCCTGTTGGTATGTCATCTTATATTCATATGATTGAGATTAACCATGCAAGTTTCGGAACTTGGGTACTTGATACTGGTTGTGGTTCTCATCTGTGTAATTATTTGCAGGACCTAAAGAACATCATACCTCTCGAAAAGGGTGATGTGGACCCGCGAGTCGAAATGGAGCACGAGTTGCTACAGTCTCGAAGGGAACATATGTAATCCAACTCCCTAGTGGTTTTGACTTATTTTTATATAACTGTTACTATGTACCCAGTTTATCTAAGAACATTATTTCTATTTCTGTACTCGAGATACATGGTTTTGCATTTTCAATAAAGGATAATAGTTGTATTTTGTTTTTAATGAAATGATTTATGGCAAAGCAGTTTCCATGAATGGAATTTACATCGTAGATCAAACCACGGAAGTATTACACGTGAATAATAAGAAATTAAAGGTTGGTGACAAAGATCAAACCTATGTACGGCATTGTCGAACGCGACACATAAATGAGAAACGTGTAAAGAAACTCGTCGATAATGGGACTATTCCCGCATTCGAATTTTCTACATATGGCACGTGTGAATCACGTCTCATAGGCAAAATGACTCGAATTTCCTTCAAAGGTGTTGGAATGCGCACTAGTGACCTATTAGGACTCATACATACTGATGTTTGTGGACCTATGTCAATTACCGCTAGAGATGGCTATAGATATTTTATTACTTTCACGGACGATTTGAGTAGATACAGATATGTCTACTTAATGAAGCATAAAAGTGAGTTCTTTGAGAAATTCAAGGAATACCAGAACATGGTTGAGAACCAACTGGGTAGAAAGGTTAAAGCACTACGTTCAGATCGGGGTGGTGAATATCTTTCAAATGAGTTTGATCAACACCTTAAAGACTGTTGAATCGTTCTAAAGTTAACTCCACCTGGAACACCTCAATTAAATGGTGTCTCCGAACGGAGAAATCGAACCTTACTTGATATGGTTCGATCCATGATGAGTCACACGGTAGTGCCTGATTCATTATGGGGTTTTGCTCTTTTGTCAGCTGCTCTTATACTTAACCGAAGTCCGACTAAAGTTGTCGACAAGATTCCATATGAAATATGGAAAGGAACGGTCCCTAACTTGTCCTTTATTCGGGTTTGGGGCTGTGAGGCTTATGTCAAGTGGAGACACGAGGATAAGCTCGGCCCACGATCGGTCAAAACATACTTTATAGGTTATCCAAAAGGAACATTTGGTCATTACTTCTATTCGCTTACCGAACATCGAGTTTTTGTTGCGGCTAGTGCGACGTTCTTAGAGAAAGAATTTCTCGAGAACAAGACGAGTAATATAACCTTCGAGCTGTCGGAGATTCCAGAACCAACAACCGAGGAACGGATGCAGGAAGTTGTTCCTCCAACTGATGACATGGTTAATATTCCCGAGGAACCTAGGAGGTCGGGTAGAGTCTCTCATCCTCCGGACAGATACATTGGTATGTTCGAGGAGAATGACGTTTTACTCCTAGAGAGTAATGAACCCGCTACCTATAAAGGTGCTATGGCCTGTTCCGACTCAAAGGTATGGCTCGAAGCCATGGAATCCGAGATGGACTTCATGTATGAGAATGACGTATAGGATCTAGTTGATTTACCTAATAAGGTAAAACCTCTACAGTGCAAATGGCTTTACAAAATAAAGCGTTCTGTAGATGCACAACCAGATACCTATAAGGCACGACTTGTGGCAAAAGGTTTCACTCAAGTGCACGGATTGCATTATGATTAAATTTTTGCACCTGTAATCATGTTATGTTTCATTCGGATAATCTTAGCGATTGCCGCATTTCATGATTATGAAATTTGGCAAATGGATTTGAAAACCGCCTTCTTAAACGATTATTTGGAGGAAGAGTTGTACATGGTGCAACCCGAAGGTTTCATAGATCCTGAACATCCTAAGAAAGTATGCAAGCTTAAGCGTTCCATTTATGGACTTAAGCAAGCTTCTCGGAGTTGGAATCATCGTTTCGACCAGGTGATAAAAGAGTATGGTTTCACTCGATCGGTCGAGGAACCATGCTTATATATCAAGTCGAGTGGGAGCAAGATTTTATTCTTGATATTGTATGTCGATGACATACTCTTGATTGGGAATGACATTCCTCTCCTATCTTCGGTTAAAGAATGGTTGAAGAACCATTTCCAGATGAAAGATCTGGGTGAGGCACAATGCATATTGGGAATCCGTATCTACCGAGATAGATCACGACGGACGTTATCACTTAGTCAAGAGTCTTATCTGGATAAGATTCTTGATAAGTTCAGCATGACCAACTCCAAGAAGGGGAACCTTCCAATAACGTCTGGGATGCAGTTGAGCAAGTCTCAGTCACCCAGGACGCCTGAAGGGATTGAGCGCATGAGTCGTGTTCCTTATACATCTGCAATAGGATCAATCATTTATGCCATGATATGCACACGTCCAGACGTGGCATATGCATTGAGTATGACGAGTCGGTACTAAAAGAATCCAGGTGAAACACACTGGATAGCTGTTAAAAACATCCTTAAGTACCTACGGAGGACTAAGGATAGGGTATTGACTTATGGAGGAGATACAAAGCTATGCGCAATCGGTTACGCAGATGCTAGCTTCCAAATGGATCGAGATGATTCAAAATCTCAGTCCGGGTTCGTCTTCACTCTTAATGGTGCTGCGGCCAGCTGGAAGAGTTCCAAACAGAGTGTTGTAGCATATTCTACTACTGAATCCGAGTACTATGCCGCTTCGGAAGCATCAAAGGAAGCTATATGGATGCGTCAATTCTTACAAGGACTTACGATAGTTCCTAGTTCGAATGACCCGATCACCATCTATTGTGACAATAGAGGTGCCATCTTCCAGGATAAGGAGCCTAAGTCTAGCAACAAGTCTAGACATGTACATCGGAAGGCTCACCTGATCCGTGATTACGTGGAGCAAGAAGAGATAGTGATTGACAAGATAGCTTCGGATGACAACATCACGGATCCTCTCACTAAATCGTTGAATTATGATAAGCATGAAGGGCACGTTATTTCCATGGGAATTAAACGTGTTCCTGAGTTGTAGTAGTTGATTATGGATTCGATACATTATCTTTTTCATATACTATTTATAACTTCATCGTTTTTATATAATATTTTGTTGGGAAAATGCACGCGGTGCCCTTCAACTTTGATGTTTTGCCCGAAATACCCAATTTTTTGATCCAGAGAATTTTAAGAGGCTATAACTCGTGTTTACTTGCTCAGAAAGTGACGATTTTTTTTTCAAATTGATTATCTTTTCGAGATCTACGACTTGGAAAAAAAATTGTCGAGTTTGGAATTCGTGACAAAGAGATATGGTCACTCAAAGTTTGTTCGGTAAAAAAAACGTTGACGTGCAAAAACTCCTAGTCACGGGATCCAAATACGATAATTTTTTTTTTCAAATCGTAGTTCTCGGAAAGATAATCGATTTGAAAAAAAAAAATTATCATTTTCTGAACTCGTAGACACGAGTTATAGCCTCTTAAAGTTTTCCGAAACATAAAATTGGGTATTTCGGGCAAAAATCGAAACTTCAAGGGCACCACGTGCATTTTCCCTATTTTGGTTTTCATGTGGATTGTACTGACAACATTGAACGCCACAAAGTGAACTGAATTACATTATATTTGTTTTGGTCCGTAATCGCCCATATGAGCTTATAACTCTGGCTATTATATTGTGCAGTCGATTGATGGTGGGTTGAACGAACCATAAGTCAATCAGTTGGTTGATCGATCACAAATACGGGTTATAACGATACCTCGTAGGACAATTTTTTGTGACAATATAATGGAGTCCTAAATGTTTAAAAACATTCGGTGCCAGGTCGTGGATTCGACGTCCATTGTGTTCCTAGAATCGATTCTTTTGACTATCGACTGTCTCTTGAGATTAAGGCAGTTTTTGGGTGACTTTGGTTTCTTTCTCATGGTCTGCCGTAACAGGAGGCTAAGCAGATTTTTTCTGGGTCATTTCATACTGTGCTTATATCTGCAGGATTCGAGTTGAAGAAAATATCCCAACCTATATCGGTTTAGTTATTTCTCAGGGCCACTCGAGGAGTTGTAACTGAAATGCATGGCCATGCTCGAATGATGATTCGTTTATCAGTTAAGTTACTCTCTAGTCGGGGAAACCACTCTTGATATTGATCACTTGTAAAATACAACCTTTAAGAATACGGATTTTGTAAATTGTTTTACATTGAGTGGGAGAAATTTTAGAATATGATAATCGGTTATCGCACATACACTTGTGAGGAGAAGTGGGAGTCTGTTGGAGCTTGTGTCCTCCACAAATTAGTGTGATAACATTTATAAATCTCTTATTGGTTCACAAAGGTTTACTTTGTATTTTATCAGTTGATTAACGATTACTTAATAACGGTTGGCTTGCTAGAAAGTTTGACGTTATTATCATACTGATGGCGGTGATCAACTGGTCCCTAAAAGTCACACCTAAAGGATGTGTTTGAGAGATGTGATTGTATGAAAATATAATCACATTGATGCCTGACTAAAAGGTTAATCCATGTATTTGACTAAACAGTTAGTCAATGGGTTGATCAGACGATTATTTAATTTAATTAAATAATATTAGCTGAGACGAATTAACTGTCAATTCGTAAATTGAATATAATATGTTATATTTAATTAATGTATATAATGTTAGCTTGAACGAATTAAGATGTTAATTCGTAATTAAACGTAATCGGTTATATTTAATTAGCTAATTATAAATATGCGATATTTATAGTTAAAGTATATATTATACGAGATTGTCATAATAAATTATTACGGACTCAAAGATTAATAAATCGATCAAAGTCGTTGTGTGTAGACTTATTAATACGGAATAAAATATATGACAATTTATAATTATACACATTTTATGCATTTTTGGAATAACCGAAAGTAAAGAGATTTTATCCTTATTTTTGGTTTTTGCCTAAACCGAAATAAGAGTAAAAAGAGGAAGAAAATATCTTCCTCTAATCACTCATTCTCACGGTTACAAGAGGCCAAAGGGAGCTTTTTTTCTCTCATTCCAATTTGACCTAATTCTCTCATCAAGAACACAAAAAACCCTAAAAATTAATTAGTGAATTTTGGGGATCTATTCTAGCTAGAACCTATGTTCTTGGGGTTCTAGTTCAGTTCCTACGTTGATGGGTTCAGTATTTTCTATCACTGGTCCCCCTTCCCCATCTTGTAGTATTTCTTTGGCTATGTAGGGAGGTATTTCGAATGAGTATGGGTCTGGGTCATTCTCATTATCATTGTAAACAGAATTGCATTCAAGATAACACGAAGAGTAAGCAGAACCTGATTTATTCATATTAAGATTTGAGAAAAGTTGAAACAAAGAAGCCATGTGATCTGTGGTCAGTGGCGGTAAAGGGACAGCGGCTGGGACATTTCCCGAACTACTGTTGCTATTAGACACTAAGCTAGGAGAAACGAGGGGAGTGAGAATGATGACAGGAGGAGACTCTCTAGGAACTTCTCTAGACTCCGACTCTGACTCCGACTCTGACTCTGACTCGAATTCATCGTGTTCTTGTTCTCCTTTGAACATCTCTCCTTCTTCAGTAGTGAGCTTAAAGAGTCTTCCTTGATTGTTTGTCCACTTGATCGATTTTCTCCATCCTTTTGTAGATACCTCATTTCTGCACCTCCCGTAAACCACCCGGTGATGATTGGGCCGCATGTTTGGTACGCGGAACGATTTGTGACAGTTCGTAAGTTTATCGTCAAGTGATTGCTCAAACACTGATGTCTACCTCTTAGTTGTCATCTACGCGCCAATACGGCCGTTTTGACAGTAATTAGAGTACATTTGGAGTGCGGGCCTAAAACCGTCTTCATTTTATGATAATCGTTAAATCCCGAGTCAGAATGTTCTGGAATGTTCCGGATATTTCTATTCCATATTTTATAAATACTTCACAATCTTTTAATCTTTGGTAAACAATTTCCTGTAATATTCATAAAAAATATTAAGGAAAACCAAATTATCCCATCATTCCATAACTTAAACACGGAAATCTTTCTTCCGCAGGAGGAAACCATCTGGGAACAGACGCAACAGGTGTTGCGCCTCTTCCAAGAGACGCAGTGACTACTACGCCTCTTCCCATGTCCTTTTCTGCGTATTTTTCGTATCTTTTTCATATCTTTTTGAGATTCACTTTCAAAGTCTCTCCGAAAACCCTATTCCTTCACGTGATTAGTATAAATAGGAGTCTTCGCTCCTCATATTATTTCTCACGCGAGTGTCCGCCCTTCTCTTCTCCCTTTGCATTCTAGACCACGTTCTTACTTTTTGGCGTCTACGTGCTTGAACATTCGACCACGTAAGCTCGGATCTTTCTGAGTACCAGCCTCGTTTGCATGACCGACCAATTTGACCAACTCCACAACTAATCAACTTAATTAATCTAATCGTTTTCCTCTTACGAGGGCACTTTCGTTACATTCGAGTCGAGCATCACTAATCGTAAACTTAGTCAATCTCGTTTCGTCAAACATGTTAGTCTGAGGGTGTAAATCCTTCTCTTTTAATTATTGTTATTTACTTTTGTTATCACTAATGTAAGATTTATGTCGAAAACACCTCTTAAAACCGATTTGTAAAACCATTTTTAAAACCCTTTTTTACGGATTATCAGAAGACAGACGTCGAGAAAGGACGCAGCAACTGCTGCGCCTCTTCGAAGGGATGCAGCGCCTGCTGCGCCTCTTCGTGAGGCTGTCGCAGTTCCTGCTTCCTTTCTTCTTCCTTCGTCCTCTGTTAGTTTCGTTCCTTTGTTTTTTTTTGACATTGTTTGCTCTTGTTTCGTTCACATGATAGTTTAGCAATATTATTAATCACTGTTAGCATATAATTCGTCATTAATACCGACTAAAATCCCTAATAATCCAATATTTGCGGGTTTTCGTCATTAAAGTCAAACCGGGTTGTAGAAATTCAATTCATTCGTATTGAGTTTCTGGAATTCGATCTTTGATATATTTTCAACTGTCTATTGTCATATTCATCGCATATTCGTCATTAATTCGTCCTTAATTCATTATGTTTAACCTATTTTAGTTCACCTATGTCACTAATCAATCAATCGTCCATGTAAATAATTCATTTGCATTCGTCTCGTCCATGTTTCGTTGCTTTTATGACTCATTCCTATGTAATTAATGAATTAAATCACTTCCGTCCGAGTAAATATATTAATCAATCATTAAATTCACCAATTAGTTTAACGATTTGCAGTTCCGGCTTCACAGCCAGAACTCACCCTTGGAACAGACGCAGCAACTGCTGCGCCTCTTCCAAAGGGCGCAGTCCTGCTGCGCTTGTTCCAGGTTGATTTCTGTCTCTGAACTTCCGTTCTGCCTTGACCTAGTTCATTAATTTACGTATAATTAACTATTACCGGTATTATCGCGTACTGTTTCTGTTCGTTAATTCCTTTATTCATTCTTTTTCTCAAATTATCCGTTTTAAAGGTATTTTCGACATAAATCGCTAAACCGATGTAATTATTGTAATTTTTCTTTATTCTATTTATCATTGTATTTTGTATCATTTGTATGTCTTCACATGTAATTGAACATAAATTCTTACTCTGACTAAATTGTATGGTAAATTAATTGTTCACCGACTTAGTTAATCTTCACATGGTAGGATTAAAACTTGGATGTTGCATTGCATGCATATAATCGACGATATAACGAGTATAGACGATTTCCTTAATCATTAGTAGAGGCCGCTATCGAGGCGGGCGGGATTAGGTGTTCGATCAAAAGAGCTTCCTAATACGTACCCTCACCCCTTACTCCAGATCTCTGTGAACATCCGTGTTCATTGGCATCCACGAGAGTCATTCTAGACATAGAATGCTAAGGGTAACGAGTTCTTGGTGTTCATGTCACTACTTTGTGTCTTGACATGGCACGAGGTATTAGAACGGTTCCAATTTCCCATAAAAATTGGTGGCGACTCCACAAATGCAAACGCTTGTTTCCCAAGCGCCCCCGTGGCCCCATGTCCACAGTTTGGCGATTCCGCTGGGGATAATACACTTACGTGTAGCCAAAAGGGTGAAACTTGAACAAGGTTAGGGAATAGTTTGTACAAGACAATTGTCTGTTTTCATAACTCGGTCTTCCTAGACCGTTTATTCGGCCTTCTTAAGCCCAACCCAACCCATTCGACCAATCGTCCCGTCTAAACGGTCCTAATTCTTATTTGGCCTAAGGATGGATAGCGATTGACGTCATCCATACCATGATGCTTACTCTTGTTTGTATCAAGGAACTTCACTACTTGAGGAAATGGACTAGGAATCGGCCTTACTCTTGTTTGGTACGAGCCTCTCCACAGACTTCGGCTTTGATTGTTCGGTATGGCAACCCACCCTTTAAACCAAAACTCTTTTAAATGCACTCAGAATCCCGTTATAATGCTTGTATAAATGTTTGTACCTTACGTGATCACCATTTCTAAATGAAACCATGACGATCTTTGTAAAAATCAAAATCCCTTTTTAAATGAAAATTTCGAAAAAAGGCCTTTGATTAGCGCAAAACCAAATCGAAACTCTGTCCGTTTGTCGAGTCAAATTTCGGGCCCAAGCCCATTTTAAGCCCTCACTTCGAGTCCAGTCCTACAACTACACTATAGTTGACTAGAATACACATTTTCAAACCTTTTTCTTTTCTTCAAAGCTCACTGACACAAGTGGCACACACCCACTTCACAAGTCAAAACATTTCTTCTTTTAGTTAGTGTGTTAGGATGGTTGATCGTGTTTTGATTCGTCGTCGATCTCTTATCCAGTTTTCAAGATGCCTGAAACAAGTGACGTGAATTTCAATCAACTTCAAGATGGTAATGCTCGAATCCTAGCCGCCCTAGCTCAAATCCAAGTTACTCAAGACCAAGTGTATGATCGCCTTGACACCATCGAGGGCCGGATCTACGCCGTAGAGGGGAGGTTGCCTCCTCAAGAAAGTGAAGTAGTGGATGACTTCGTGAATGACTTCAGGGATGAAAACCCTCTCGTGGGAATGACTGCAGCTGAGAAAAGACTCTAATACTTAGAGGAGCAATTGATGTATCTTAAAGGGGATGACATTTATAGGGAGAATAATCGCAAGTATGAGGCCGTAAATTCCAAATTGCCAACCAACTTCAACATGACGGATATCCCTAAATTCAAGGGGCATGAAAACCCTTTGAACCACATCCGTGCCTTTAAGGATTACATGTCTATCAAAGGCATCAAACCCGAGATGTTCTTAAGGATCTTTCCTTCATCTCTTGACACCATCCCAAAGGAATGGTTTTACTCTTTATAACACAAGAAGATCGCTACTTGCGACTTGGGAGGATGCCGCAATCGAGTTTTCTAAGCAATATGCGGATAATGCTGAGATCCAAGTTAACATGCGCACTTTAGAGGTTCTTACTCATAATGACAAAGAAGGATTCACCGACTTCCTAGGTAGATGGAGGAAGATTAGTACCCAACTAGTTGAACGCCCGGATGAGGCTACCCTTGTGGAGAAGTTCATGGATAATCTCAAACCCATCTACGCCAATCACTTGAGGTACCAAAACATCAAAACTTTCAAGGACTTAACCGTACTAGGAACAAGAATTGAAGATGACATCCGTAAAGGGCTCTTGTCCAAAACGGTAGGTCGAGGATATCAAGGCTCAACAAGTCGTTCTTACAGCTCCACTAGTAAGACCGATGAAGTTAACCTTCTTGGCCATCCAAGAAGAGTACCCCACCAAGGAAATTCATAAATCATGGGGACACTTACTCCAATGATTTAGAAAGGTTAATGAAGCAAGGCAAACTCCAACCCATAGGACCTACTCTCGAACCCGAAAAGAAATCCAAATTCTGGGACGAGAACTCGTACTGTGAATATCATAGGGGTAAGGGGCATGACACAGAAAAATGCTACAAATTGAAAAATGTGCTTCAAGACATGATTGAGGATGGTCGACTACCAATACCACCGGGAGGCAAACCCAACAACACTCAGAACCCTCTTGGGATTCTAGTGATCACAAGTGAAGAATCTACCTTAGATTGTTCACACCTCATTTCTCCAATTGAAGATGAGATCTACACGATCGAGAATGAAGGGTTCTACTCTACCATTTCCCCTACCATCGCCAACTTCATCACATGGGCAAGGAGTGTGGATAGGTAATTTTGGGAATTGGAAAACGGGGTGACAACTTTACATAACCCCAATGCGACACCTAAAGAACATGCGCCACTAGTCTTTTCTCAAAATGCCACAATGCAAGAAATAGTCGCCGTGGTTGATAAACTAGTCGACCAAATCACGCAATTAGAAGACGAAATCATGAGAATGAGGGAACTAGCTACAATCCATGGAGTATGGGCCGATGACGATGAAGACGAGTATCTCATTGAACACTCCCTAGTTAAGTAAATAGCCTAAAATGGTGAAGACCAAGATGTGGACCACCTAACTCGTTCGGGGCGCCCATATCAAAATACTACTCAAAACGGTCCAACCAACATTGTCACACCAAATGATAACGAAGATGACTCCACTGATCATTTGCTCAAGCAATTACAGAAGACAAAGGCCGATCTTTCAGTCTGGCAACTAGTAGCAAGCTCATTTCCACATCGCCAAGCTTTACTACAAGCTTTGGCCAAACTAAACGTAGCACATAACTCCACACCCGAAGATGTAGTCAACTTGGTCTTCCAAGAATCACCGAAGCTAAGTAATCCTATTACTTTCTCAGACGAAGATTTGCCACCCTTTGGCGCCAGTCACAACTTGGCTCTATACATCACCGTCATTTGTCTAAAGAAGAATGTGCCAATAACCTTGGTTGATGATGGCTCCGCGGTCAACGTCATACCCCTCAAAACGGCATACAAATTAGGCATGAAAGAGTCGGATTGGACCCCTACCAATCAAGGTGTTCGCGCATATGATGGTACACGACGAAAGGCAGTAGGACTCGTTAACCTAACCGTAACCACAAGGCCAATTGAACGAAAGGTTAACTTCCAAATAGTGGACATTGAAGCTTACTTCAACATACTTCTAGGAAGACCTTGGACTCACGCTTCTAAAGCGGTAACATCCACCCTTCATCAAAAGATCAAGATCCCACTAAATGGCAAAGTGGTGACGATCACTTCGTCACCCATCAAGGCAATAATCGAAAAGAAGTCGAATAATCAAGTCCTTGCGGATCCAGTATATGAACTTGGGGGCTTCCAAAGCATAAGTGTCATAGAAAGTGAATTGGCACCCCTATACTACGATCCCCACTCCAACCTGGCGGTCAACCACATACTCAAATCCTAGGGATACTTCCCTGGAATGCCTTTGAACCCTATCCGAAGAAACACCTTCGCACCCTACAAGGAAGGCAACTCAAAAAGGATACCACTTGGACTAGGGTACAAACCCACTAAAGAGGATGTTCTCGAGATGCTTGCTCAAGTTCAAAACCGTAAATACGTAGGAGTCCAAATGCGACCCTATCTCCCTACCCTAAATGGATACTTTGTTAAGGAAGGAAGTCTAAAACTCTTTCACAGATTTCCCGAACATTGGCACTATCTCGAAAGGAAGCTAGCCGGAATCGAGATCTTTCACGATTGCTACTTAATTCCTCCAGAAACGGTTCCTACCGTCAAAGCTCGTCAAGCACCTTGCTTAGGCGAACAAGTTGTTAGTCTATTGTTTGGAGAAGATCGATTTGTTAGAGCCGCGCAGGATGAGATCATTACCATGATACTTTAAGACGATCACTTCAACCCTACCGCGTTAATCACAGAAACAAACGCGAATCAGCAGAATGGATGGAGAAAATCAATCAAGTGGACCAACAATCAAGGAAGACTCTTCAAGCTCACCACTGGAGAAGGAGAGATGTTCAAAGGAGAACCAGAAGACGATGAATTCGAGTTAGAGTCAGAGTCGGAGTCAGAGTCGGAGTCTAGGGAAGTCGCTAAGGAGTCTCCTCCTGTCGTCATCCCCATTACCTTTGTTTCTCCTAGCTTAGCCTCAAATAGTAACAGTAGTTCGAGAAATGTCCCAACAACTGTCCCTTTACCACCACTGACCACAGATCAGATGGCTTCTTTGTTTCAACTTTTCTCAAACTTTAATATGAATAAATCAGGTTCTGCTTACTCTTTGTGTAATCTTGAGTGCAATTCTGTTTACGATGATACTGAGGATGACCCAAACCCAGACTCAATTGAGATACCTCCCTACGTAGCCAAAGAAATACTACAGGAAGGGGAAGGGGGACCAGTAATAGAGAACACCGAACCCATCAATGTAGGAACCGAACTAGAACCCCAAGAACTTAGGATAGGGACTACCTTGAGCTCTACCGAAAGGGCCTATTTCATAGACCTCCTACACGAATACAAAGACGTCTTCGCTTGGTCCTACAAAGACATGCCAGGGATCGACAGGGATATCGCCGAACATAGAATCCCAATTAAGACAGGTTTCTAGCCTGTGAAACAGAAGCTTCGTCGAATGAGAACAGAATGGGCTCTTAAGATTAAGGAAGAAGTCGATAAGCAATTCAAAGCCGGGTTCATCAAAGTTTCCGAGTACTCTGACTGGGTAGCTAACATAGTACCTGTACCCAAAAAGGATGGTAGAATCTGTGTTTGTGTTGATTTTAGGGACTTAAACAAGGCAAGTCCTAAAGATGACTTCCCTCTACCACATATCGACATTTTGGTGGACAATACCGCAGACCACGCATTACTATCCTTCATAGATGGGTATGCGGGTTATAACCAAATCAAGATGGCCATAGAAGACATGCATAAGACCGCCTTTGTCACTCAATGGGGAACCTATTGCTATACGGTCATGCCGTTTGGGTTGATCAATGCCGGAGCTACATATCAACGCACCGCAACCACACTCCTACATTACATGATGCACAAAGAAGTTGAGGTATACGTAGATGACATGATGGTCAAGTCCAAGGATAGAGAGGGGCATACTGTGAACCTTCGCAAATTCTTCTCAAGGCTACGAAAATACAACATGAGGCTCAATCCTCAGAAGTGCGCATTCGGAGTAACATCTGGCAAACTCCTGGGATACGTCGTTAGCCAAAGAGGTATAGAAACAGACCGTTCTAAAATCAAGGCTCTGATCGAAATGCCACAACCTCAAACAGAAAAAGAAGTCAGAGGATTCCTGTGAAAAGTGCAGTATATAAGTCGATTCATATTGAAACTCACCATGATTTGTGAACATATCTTCAAGAAGCTCAAGAAAACGGATCACACCATGTGGGATGACGACTGTCAGAAGGCATTTGACCGAATCAAGAAGATATTAGCCAAACCACCAGTGCTCATGCCACCTCAACGAGATCAACTTCTTGGTTTGTATCTCACAGTAACCGAAACAGCCATGGGTGCCATGCTAGCTCAAACCGTAGGAAAGGAAGAAAGGGCTATCTACTACCTTAGTAAGAAGTTCTTGGAGTACGAGTGCAAATACTCACAACTCGAAAAGACATGCCTCGCTCTTGTGTGGGCAACGAAGAAGCTACGATATTACATGCTTAGCTACTCCGTCAAAATATACTCCAAAATGGATCCAGTCAAATACCTCTTCGAGAAACCCGTCCTCAACGGACGACTAGCAAGATGGAGTTTGATGCTCTCGGAGTTCGACCTCAAATACGTTCCTCTAAAAGTTATAAGAGGGCGCGCCGTTGCCGAATTCTTTGCAGAAAATCCCATCAATGATGCACAAACAATAAATACTTGGTCATTTCCAGATGAGGATATACTCCAAACCGATGTAGACTCCTGGGGCCTTTATTTTGATGGAGCATCAAATTTAAGAGGATTTGGAATAGGAGTGTTGCTCATTTCTCTTGAAGGTGAGCATACACCAATCTCTGTCAAACTCGACTTCGAGGTGACAAACAATGCTGCAGAATACGAAGCTTGTCTCATTGGACTACAAGCGGCAGTGAGCTTAGGCATTAAAAACCTCCGAGTACATGGGGATTTATCCCTGATCATCAACCAAGTTATGGGATCTTGGAAAATCCGAAGCGAAAGCCTAGCACCCTATCAAGCCAGGATAGACCAAGTGGCCCAATTCTTTGATCACGTGATCTATCTACACCTACCTCGGGAAGAAAATCAATTTGCAGATGCTCTTGCAAAACTCGCATCTTTGATTAATATGCCAGATGACATGGTGGAAATGCCTTTATGTATCGAGCGACGGTCAGAGCCAGCCTACGTCCACCAAGTCACCGATGAAGAGGAAATCACACAGGAACCCTGGTTCCAAGCAATCCTAGATTTCAAGCTCAACGGTACCTATCCACCAGATATGGACAAAAGGGGACAACGTGTTATACGCCTACTAGCTTCCCAATACGTTCTCATGTGAGGAGAACTATACAAAAGAACACCTCTTGGTGTAATCCTACGTTGCCTTGATCATTCACAGGCACGAAAAGTGATGGAAGAAGTTCACGATGGAGAATGCGGTCCTCACATGAGTGGGCCCATGATGGCAAAGAAAATCACACGTGTGGGGTATTATTGGACCACAATGGAATCTGATTGTATCAAATACATAAGGCATTGTCACAATTGCCAAATCTTCGGAATGTGCAACATGTCCCTCCTTTATTGCTCTATACGATGACATCTCCTTGGCCATTTTCTGCCTGGGGAATTGATATAATCGGGAAGATAACCCCATCCGGAACAGGAGGTCATTGTTTCATCCTAGTGGCAATCGACTATTTCACCAAATGGGTAGAAGCGGCTTCCTACACTAGTCTCAGGGCTAAAAACGTGGCAAAGTTCATACCGAACAACATCATCTGTCGATACGGTGGCCAACATGAGATCATTAGCGATAATGGATCACATTTCCAAGCTGAGACTGAGCAATTGCTGGCCAAGTACAAAATTAGGCATCACCACTCTTCGCCATATAGACCACAGACTAATGGCGCGGTAGAGGCAGCAAACAAGAAAGTTGTCACAATTCTCAAGAAAATGATTGACAACTATCGAGACTGGCCAAGCAAGATACCCTTTGTTATGTGGGGATATCGCACATCTGTTAGGACGCCCGCTGGGGCCACACCTTTCTATTTGACCTACGGCATGGAGGCTGTACAACCAGTCGAGTTAGAAATACCATCCTTGCGTATCTTACTCGAAAGTCAAATCCCGGAAGCCGACTGGAAGATGGATAGATATGAAGAACTCATCCTCCTGGATGAACGTAGGCTACGCGCCTTGCATAATGTCCAAACATATCAAGCACGTATCAAACGAGCTTTCAACAAAAGGGTTAAGCCAAGGAACATCAAGGAAGGAGACTTAGTACTCAAATCGGTTAGAACTCTTTTACCTGTCGATCCACGGGGAAAATTCAAACCTAATTGGGCCGGGCCATTTCTAGTCAAGTCCATACTTCCAGGGGGTGCGGTTAGAATTACAGACCTAGATGGGAATGAATTTTCGAACCCAACAAACCTTGACCAACTAAAGCGGTAATATGCCTAGAATAGGAACAAAAAACGCGCCTCGCGTAACCTCACGTGTCGCTCTTGTGGCAATAAATAAACGGCCCTTGGCCAAGCTAAAATAAGCTAATGTCACTCTGCTCTTGCATTTTGACAAATTTGTCATCCTCATATCATCAAATAAACTAAATTTGCACCTTAAGAGTAAGTAAAAAGCTCATGCTTATTTTCTAAAGTTCATTACAAGCTCTTGCTTAAAACAATTATTCTTTTACATTTACTCGACCTACGCGCAAGGGTTTGATTTCATTTTCTTAATGAATACGTAGGCAATCCTTCACGGGATACAACCCATTATTTTCAAAATGTAAATAGAAGGACATTTGCATTGCATTTGGAATTCGACAAGAATAATAAATAAAAAATCACAACGGTTGCATAACCAATTAACCTTTTTTTATTTCATCCATTTTCTAATAATAATACGTCACATAATAAAATCATAAAAACATATAGGCTAGGATTCTAAAAACCCCACCTTCTTATTACAATAATAATAATAATAAATAATAATAAGACTTGGGCTATTCCTCCATCTTCCCTTTGCCCGTCTCATATTTGTCATATTTCTTGTCAAGACCTCGAGCCGGACGCTCTTGCGCCACTTCAGACATAATCACCAACGGTGTTTCTCGAGGCCTAGCCTTCCCATTCTTGCCAATCACTTTGTCCACGACAGGAGAGGTCTTCGGTTTCTTCGAAGGATGAACAACTCGAAACCCGGCTTCCTCCTCTCCGTCAGTCAAATGCTTCTCTTTCTCCTTTTCCACCTCGCGCACCTTGTAGTCAAAAGGCTCGCGCTTCCTCAATCTCTCGCACTCTTCCGGAGTAGTAGCCTTCCTCCATCGCAGATAGGAATTCGACACCCATAAGGCACTAACAGAAGAATTCAAGAACCATACATTTCTTTGAGCCCATTTAATGGCCCACTCCCTTCGGCTCTCAGTAGTAAGCGCCACGGTAGTCTGCGGGACGGTGTCAACTTCGGGATTGTCTGCTTTAGTCCAACCTGTCTCATCAGCCTTTCCGGGAAGATGCATACCATGAATTCCAAGCCAGGAATTCGCACAGATCGAGTAGGATCCAAGGAAGACACTCCAGTGACAGATTTGAGGTGCCACCATGGTACAATCCACCTAATTAAGGGGCCATCATCACTCTTCAATTTATTCTCCCAATAATTGCAGACTCGAGTAAAGTCCACCATGTAAAGTCTGGTCCTCATTGCGATCGAACGAGCATGATAAGAAGGAACATGAACTGGGGGATCGATCAATCGAAGGCGCTCCATAAGCCAGACCTACCAAAAGCGGGTATTAGACATCAAAAAAAAAAACCGAAAAGATAAAACCGAAAAAAAAAACGAGCGAAACAAAAAAAAAGAAAAAGAAAAAGAAAAATGTTATTTTACCTGCAGAATAACGGGACTTCCCAAGTACGGTAGGTCGCGATTGGCTTTCCTATTATCCAAGCCCAAAAAGATCTCTCCTAAGCATAAACAAGTGGGCTCTGCGCGCTCTCCATTTGCTCAACTAGGCCCAGGAGACGGGGATCACCTCTCAAGTCTTCATCAACATGCCCTTGAAGGACATATACATGCAACAAACAAAATCTGAATGCCCTTCGCCTAGCAACAAAAGAAACGGTGGGGTCAGCCCTGTTAATGAATCGGTCAATGAAATCCAACATTCGCACTCCTTTCGAGGTCACTAAACGGTCCACCTCGAGCCTTGTCAATCCAAGCAAGTCTCTAAATTTGCTCTTATACCCTTGCGAAGTAGAAGGAATGGCAGGCAAGTGTTCTGGGTCCCACCCACCGATCGCAATAATTTCTTCAGGAAATGGGCAAATGTCGCCTCCGGGGAACGCAAAAACATGATAGTTGGGGTCCCCGTAATCAAGACATGCATCTAAGAATGGTTTGACAACCTTGATAAGCTTCAAACTCAACAAAGACCCAAGATTATAAGCGCCCATGTCGTGCTTCTCCATGTTAGAAAACTCATTGGTCCACTCTTTTAGGCGAATCTCCAAAGTATTCATGATGAGTGATTATATTGAGAGTTTTATGTAATAAGACGAAGAAGAAACGGAAGAATTGTGTGAATAAAACCTCTATCAACGTCTCTATTTATACTAAACTCTGTTTCCTAAAATCTGCCAGAACAGACACGCCTGGGAACAGGCGCAGCACCTGCTGCGCCTCTTCAAAGGGACGCGGCTCCTGCTGCGCCTCTTCCTCAGCAAGGTTTTTGTGATTTTCCGCGTTGGATCTTTCCTAAATTCCTTGGCAAATAATTTCCTATTCCTACGGGTTATTATTTTGGTAAATACATGAAAATTGCCATATTTAGTGTTTCCTAATCTCGCGGGCACGCATTTCGAGACAATATCAGCATTTTCGTCATTTTAACACACTTGTGTATTTTCATTTTAGGAAATAATTTTCATTTTTTTAATGTAATTTATTTCAAAATCTATATATAATTCTTTGTAATCATTTCATTTCTAACTTATAGGTTTTTATTTTTTCATTTTTTTAGTGGTAACCCTCCCAACAGTCCGGTCATTTTCGGCAAATTTTTTGCATTTTGACACTTTCTTTTGCATTTTCTTTGCACTTTTGAGTCATTCGTTTTGCGCTAATTTAGGCCATATGCATATACAAACGTATGTTTTACGTGATTTCTATGTAAATTTCGGCAGCGTGACGGCATAAACCGTCATCTACCAAACCTGTTCAAAGCTAACCTGCAGATACAAGCAACGTAACCCAGCAGCAAAGGCACTCAGCCCATCATATATACAGCTAAAAAAGGGAAATGTACAACAAACTGGGGGCTCGAGCCCCAAGCAAAGTCCAAAATGTCCAAAACGAAGTTGCAAAAATGTACAAATGTGAAAAACAAACAAAAACAAAACAAAACTACTGCCGGTCGCCCTCTAGCTCCGCAACTCTTGCCGCGAGAACAGCAACCTCGGCGTCATGAACGTCGAACTCCCTCAACAAGCGAGCCGTCTCCTCCCGAGACTGGGCCAACTCTCGCTCCAGCTCGCGATCCCCCTGCAAACAACAAAATTGGCTCATGTCAATCATTTCAAGCGATTACAAGAAAAGTCGGAAAATCAAAGTTCAAAAATGAAATAGGCGAAAGGTTCATACCTGACGACCTCGACCGCCGACAAGTGCCTCGACGGCAGTAGCTCGCAGCCGGTTGGCCACCCTCCATAACGCCATAAACCGGGACGGCGCGACCTGCATTTTCGAAAAGAAGTTCTCAATAATTGAATAAGTTCAATCAAATGTGTTCTTACAAAAACAAAATCATGCAAATTAGAGGCTCACCCTCCGAATCAGATGCTGCCAATCGTCCAGGCCAGCATCCGTCATAGCTACGTCAAAGTCACGCAGCTCGGAAATCGTCGTCCTCCCGGTCGCGTCGGTGTACTCATGGGTCTCGGGGTACTATAGGGGCTTGATGCCCGCCGCCTCAACCTCCTGCAAAGTCAAATGTTTCTCGTTAATCGATGATCTTTCATCGTATTCTCAAAATCAAGGATAAATAAGGATAAAGCACTTACCACAACCGGCCAGTACGCCAACCTCCCATAGAGGAACGCTGAGTAGTCCTCACCAGGAAGAAGGAGGGCGTCACCACCAACGCAGCCAAGTCAGCCTCCCTCTCAGGCTCAGAAGGCTCCCTGAACATCGTCCTAGGAGGATCGATGGGAACCGTCAAGAAATCCTGAGAGCACTGACGAGCCATGAGCTCGCCCAAGTACCACACAGGACCCATCGACGTCCTCAATAGCAGCCGGCTCGAGCTCCTAGGTCGAAGGACCTCAGCCACGAAAGGAGGCGCTCCAGCGTACTCCGCCCAAGGCCTGGGCACCCACTGGGACAAGACAAACAAGGAATCATTCTTATGATCGGTTAAAAGTAATAAAGAAGCAAAATGAATATAAGTAAGATGCTCACGCTGTCCAGCTGAAGAGCGTTCACGTCCCGCCGGTAGACACCGTGAGAGGAACGCTTGCTTCTCATCCGACACATCACCCAATCCCTCATGACGGGATAGGCCTTCTCCAGCGGCTCCGTCTTCTTGGGAGAGAGGCACGGAAAGTAGGAGTACACCCACGCCTGTAAAAGCAAGATAGTCAATAACGATCTTTCGTAATTTGATAAGGAAAGGAATTGATTTTAGTCTAAATGAAGGTTTATACCTCCAACAGTAGTCCAGGGCCGACAGCGCCAGGAGAAGTCCCCTTCTCCATCAACTCCGGACAAACCATGGCCCTCATGAAGCGGATGAGGACCGTAAAACCAGCAGTGACCCAGTCCCAACGCCCTAGGGAGCTCAGGTCGGAAAGGAAGGGAAGAAGCTTCGTCGACAGCCTCTATCCCTTGTCTCCGAGGTAGATCAAAGACATAAACCACCAAAGCCACAAACGGGCCCTCTGCTCATCTGTACAAGGAGGAGGAGCCGTCTCTCTCCCGTCAATCACCACCAGGCGCCGGGGTCTTCCCCGCAAAGTAGTCTCGGACATAGGAACTGGGCACCAAACCAGGCATTGTAACAGCCTTCGACGACAAGTTCCAGCCGATCAACCTCCTAGCCTCGTGTGGACATGGGGCCACGGGGGCGCTTGGGAAACAAGCATTTGCATTTGTGGAGTCTCCGCCAATTTTTATGGGAAATTGGAACCGTTCGAATACCTCGTGCCATGTCAAGACACAAAGTAGTGACATGAACACTAAGCAATCGTCACCCTTAGCATTCTATGTCTAGAATGACTCTCGTGGATGCCAATGAACACGGATGTTCACAGAGATCTGGAGTAAGGCGCGAGGGTACGTATTAGGAAGCTCTTTTGATCGAACACCTAATCCCGCACGCCTCGATAGCGGCCTCTACTAATGATTAGGGAAATTATCTATACTCGATATATTGTCGATTATATGCATGCAATGCAACATCCAATAAATTAATCTTAACATGTGAGAATTAACTAAGTCGGTGAACAATTAATTAGCAAACAATTTAGTCAAAATAAGAATTTATGTTCAATTACATGTGAAGACATACAAATGATACAAAATACAACGATAAATAGAATAAAGAAAAATTACAATAATAAAAGATACAATAATTACAATGGGTTTAGCGATTTATGTCGAAATAACCTTTAAAACGGATAATTTGAGAAAAAGAATGAATAAAGGAATTAACGAACATAAACAGTAGGCGATAATACGGGTAATAGTTAATTATACGTAAATTAATGAACTAGGTCAAGGCAGAACGGATGTTCAGAGACAGAAATCAACCTGGAACAGGCGCAGCAGGACTGCGCCCTTTGGAAGAGGCGCAGCAGTTGCTGCGTCTGTTCCAAGGGTGAGTTCTGGCTGTGAAGCCGAAACTGCAAATCGTTACACTAATTGGTGAATTTAATGATCGATTAATATATTTACTCGGACGGAAGTGATTTAATTCATTAATTACATATGAATGAGTCATAAAAGCAACGAAACATGGACGAGACGAACGTAAATGAATCATTTACATGGACGATTGATTGATTAGTGACATAGGTGAACTAAAATAGGTTAAACATAACGAATTAAGGCGAATTAATGATGAATATGCGATGAATATGACAATAGACAGATGGAAATATATCAAAGATCGAATTCCAGAAACTCAATATGAACGAATTGAATTTCTACAACCCGGTTTGACTTTAATGACGAAAACCCGCAAATATTGGATTATTAGGGATTTAAGTCGGTATTAATGACGAATTATATGCTAACATTGATTAATAATATTGCTAAACTATCATGTGAACGAAACAAGAGCAAACAATGTCGAAAGAAAACAAAGGAACGAAACTAACAGAGGACGAAGGAAGAAGAAAGGAAGCAGGAACTGCGGCAGCCTCATGAAGAGGCGCAGCAGGCGCTGCGGCCCTTCGAAGAGGCGTAGCAGTTGCTGCGTCCTTTCTCGACGTCTGTCTTCTGATAGTCCGTAAAAAGGGTTTTAAACATGGTTTTACAAATCGGTTTTAAGAGGTGTTTTCAACATAAATCTTACATTAGTGATACAAAAAGTAAATAACAATAATTAAAAGAGAAGGATTTACACCCTCGGACTTACATGTTTGACGAAACGAGATTGATTAAGTTTACGATTAGTGATGCTTGACTCGAATGTTACGAAAGTGCCCTCGTAAGAGGAAAACTATTAGATTAATTAAGTTGATTAGTTGTGGAGTTGGTCAAATTGGTCGGTCATGCAAACGAGGCTGGTACTCAGAAAGATCCGAGCTTACGTGGTCGAATGTTCAAGCACGTAGAAGCCAAAAAGTAAGAACGTGGTCTAGAATGCAAAGGGAGAAGAGAAGGGCGGACACTCGCGTGAGAAATATGAGGAGCGAAGACTCCTATTTATACTAATCACGTGAAGGAACAGGGTTTTCGGAGAAACTTTGGAAGTGAATCTCGAAAAGATATGAAAAAGATAAGAAAAATACGCAGAAAAGGACTTGGGAAGAGGCGCAGCAGTCACTGCGTCTCTTGGAAGAGGCGCAACACCTGCTGCATCTGTTCCCAGGTGGTTTCCTCCTGCGGAAGAAAGATTTCCGTGTTTAGGTTATGGAATGACGGGATAATTTGGTTTTCCTTAATATTTTGTATGAATATTATGGGAAATTGTTTACCAAAGATTAAAAGATTGTGAAATATTTATAAAATATGGAAGAGAAATATCCGGAACATTCCAGAACATTCTGACTCGGGATTTAATGGTTATCAGAAAATAAAGACGGTTTTAGGCCCGGACTCCAAATGTACTCTAATTACTGTCAAAACGACCATATCGGCGCGTAGATGACAACTAAGAGGTAGACATCAGTGTTTGAGCAATCACTTGACGATAAACTTATGAACTGTCACAAATCATTCCGCGTACCAAACATGCGGCCCAATCATCACCTGGTGGTTTGCAGGAGGTGCAGAAATGAGGTATCTACAGAGCCCCCACTTCGACTGAGGCTTGGACAAGGCGAAAGTCAATGTATAGCCATCAGGTCAATCGAATATTACAACCTGACGACTATGGCGACGCGAGGCGGCTCAAGGGGTCTGAACCAAGGACTTGTCATCGGGAACATTTTAGAGTATGTCGACTATCGGGGAGGGTCGTTTAAAGTCCATTAGACTACGTAAGGAGGCTCGCCAGCCATAAGAAGAGACCATACCTGAGATTCCGCTGGGTGAAACGGGACTGAAGACGCTTCGGCAAAACTCTTTGGTCTGAAGATAACTTGGTGTCTGAAGGCATTAGGGATCACAGGGATTCTGAAGGAACTTCTTAATACTTCTGAAGGCTAACTCTAAAGGCTATCTCCAAAAGGGAAGGCTGAAGGACAACTCTCTCTAAAGGGCTAAAAGGGGTTGTTTGAAGGGATACTGAAAGGATTATCTGAAAGTGTCTGAAGAAACAAAGGATTATCTGAAGGGAGAAAGGCTGAAGGAAGGATTATCCTGAAAGGGTCATCTAAGGTTTATCTAAAAGGGTAACTGAAGGTTATCTGAAAGGGTAATTAAGTCTTGAGTTTAAGAACTCTACCGGTCTGGGAACCTCTGGAGAACGACATCTTTATCGCACTCCGCGGGGAAACAAGAAATATCGGGAGTAGCAGAACACAGGCGGGAACTGCTGGGAGAAATATACTTGGGTCGTCTTCAAACAAACTTCAGAAGAACTCGAGAAGGACGATTTTATGTCGTGTGCTCTCATTGGGGAAACCTTATCAGGAACTTATCTCCATGTCTCGAGAGGGATTGTCTATCCGCTTACTCTCGATGGGGGAATTATAATGAAGGCGTGTCGAAACACCTGTTAGAGAATACTGGCTCGTTGTGACAAACAAGGTCTTGGAAGCGATAAATAACGTATGATAGTCTGCAATTGGCTTGGAAATGCGGATATGAATGAAGAATAATCGTCAAACGGACCAAAAAAGATAAAATGGCATCGAGGAAGAGGCGCACCAAAGATGGGCCCACAAATAACGAACTCATAACGAATTTTTGAAAACTCGTATGAAGGGAACATCAGGAAGAGGCGCAGCAAGAGTTGCATCTCTTGGAAGAGGCGCAGCGCCTGCTGCGTCTATTCCTGAAGGTGTCTTTTCTGCGTAAAAACGCGATAAACAGAGGGACTCAATTCATTTGTTCGAAATATAAATCAACAATTTCTCTTTCAAATCTTAACCATTTCTGCCAAAATTTGATCCAAAAGCTTGCATTCATCAAGACTAATCGAGGTATGTATATCATTCTTGCATTAATCTTCAATAATTGATGAATTTGATTGACGAAATTTAGGGTTTTCAACCCTAAAATGTCGAAAATTTGGGGCTTTTCCCTCAAAATGATCTTGCCTTGCAAAATTGATCATGTAAATGGCTAATTGGTAGTATAAGGATCATAACCATGTATTTGTTTCGAATTTTCGTTGAGTTTTGGGCATTTGAGCGAAATGGAGACGGTTTCACAGCTAAACTGTAAATTGCTTCGAAAATGGCCTTAGGATTGCCCATTTGCGATGAAACTCGATATTTGGGATCCTTGGATGATGGGTAAACTTCCTACCATATCAGAATTTTGGTTTGTGACGGCTTTTTCAGGACACTTTTCTAGAGCATAATCGCCGTTATAACGAAATGCTGCCGAAATTTCGACTCGAACCCATGACTATGTTGGAATATGTGTCCTCCGACAATAATGCGATCACGACTGTTGATCATGATGATCACATGTTTAAGTCTCATTAAAATGAATACAATTGGGAAGTAATTTTGTTCTTGTCAAACTCGGTCAACATATATCGGTAATGATTGGCTGACTAGAGTTTGACATTACTGTCGTGTGACGGTGGTGATCAGTTGACCCCCTAGGTCATACCTAAAGGGCAATACTCTTAATTGATTATTTAATTAATCGTATAATGTTACGAGTTAATTAAATTACTTGAAAATTGACGGACGATTTTGGAAGTAAAATTTACGTATCATATTGAAATGTGATTAAATAAGGTACGGTCTGAGTAATTGAATTGTATCATTACTCGGATGAAATAATTGTTTATTGTAGCAATTAAATTGAATGAATTGTTATAAATGCAATCAGTTGTGATTTATAATTGGTAAAATATTTTGGTACTAGTAATTATGATATTACTAAAGTCGATTTTGTATGTGACGTATTTTTTAATACGTTGATTTTTAATAAGTTAAAAATTACATAACAAATATATGTGACATGTGACATGTAACATATAGACAATTGACAAAAATAATATGGACACCATATTATGTAAAGGGCCGAAAAATTAGAAGGTGTTTAGCTAATTATAAGTTGTTTGTGATTAGTGGAAAACACAATGATTAAAAAGCAACCTAGCAATGCAAGCCTATTGTTCCTTGTGAAGAACAATTTCTCCATGCATTGGCTCACCCTAAAGCTCCTCTCACACGGTTTTGGGAAGAAAAATGTGATCATTGTTTTTCTTATAATTTTACCTAATAACACTAAAATGTTTTAGTGGGAATTCATTCTAATTCACTCATCCAAAATTAGAGTTTTAGAGAGAAATAAAATCCTCCCTTTTATCTCTCTAAAACCGAAATAATATAAGAGTTTATAAATATTTTGGTTCCATTTTTCTACCTTGATTAATATTATAACTAGTATTTGTAATATTAATTTAATTAAGAGAAGCCTTGGGTATAAAGCATAGGGAGAGATCTTACACTTAGATCTTTATTCTTCCATTGGAATAGCTCAAGAACAAGAAGAGATAGGTGATCTCTCTTGTGCCCTAATAGCCGAAATCCATTTTGTAAGGACATGATTTCTCCTCTATTTATATCATTGTTTGCATGCATAAGATCCGTTTAATTTTATGACAAATTATTTAGACATATAAGAGTATGTTAACATGTATATGAATCTACATTTCCTTCAATCGGTATCATGAGCCACGGTTGTTTGCATGCAAATTGGTTAAAAGTTTTTCCGAGTTATATGAATAACAAAATAAAACTTGTAAAATTTGTGTTATTATGATATATCACGAAATTATTACATGCATGTTAATATTTCTGGTCCTAAAGTGTTTTAGGATATTTTGGTTAATTTTTCGGATTTTTATTGTTCATATTTTACAATAATGGCATTTAAATGTGATTTTATGAGTAAAAATGTCATTTTTGGTCTAAAAATAGCTATACTTCGAATTTTCACTTGGTTTTTGGATATGTTGTTACATATATTATTTTGAGATAACCTGCAAATTTTCATAATTTTTGGATTTATTATGCTCGAAAAATGAATTTTTCATTATTAAATTCGGATTTAAGAGAAAAATAGGTTAATATGAGTTAAATTTCGAATCTGGTCATAGAAAATTAATATGTTGTCACATGCAATTTTACAAGATGTGTGTAAAATAATTGGCTATAAAGAAGTCTTTTAGCATGATTTATGAATTTTTGAAGAAAAATAGCATAAATAGTGACATTATTAGTTGAAAATTAATAAAACATAATCTATGACTTAGGAAAAACGTCTAATGTTGCATTTTATTATATTTTTCAGATCTAAAATTGAAAAGTTAATGAAAATAATTTTTCCATGTTTTTATGATTATTTTATTAAATATCGATAAACCGCAACATTGTTTTTCCGGAAAATTTTCGAAATTTTTAACCTAAGATTTTGAACATTATGAGTGTCATGGAATTTTTCCAGAATGTTCATGAATTTAAATTTCAAATTTTGAATTTATTTGAATTTTTGTGATTTATTTGAAGTTTAATAGCTTATTTTTGTAATTTTGGTCCATTTATGAACAATTTTGTAAATAAAAGTTAATTATGGTCAAATTATTAGTGAAGACTATATTTTGAGTCCTAAGAGGTTAGGGTAATTAACTTATGCATAAATATGAGTTTATGTATTTTTGTGATTATGAAATGTTGAAATCACGCAAACCGTAAAAAAACCGTAATATACGATATTGGCTAATTAAAAGGCGATTTAGCATAAAAATTGAGCATGTTTATACATATTATAATGCTGCATCTTTCTTTATGATTGTCATAATTTTAATTTATGTAATTTTGAATTATGTAATTTTACTTAGTATGGCCTTAGATTTTAATTGGTATTTCCCGAAATGTATGGGAATATCGATTCGGTTGTAATTTTTATTGTGATCTCGTATCACCGTTTTGTAATTTAATAGATTTATTTTATTTTAGTTACAAATGTATAATAGGAAATTATGTAATTTATTATGTAATTTTATTCATTCCGGAGTTCCAAAAGACGGATTACTTCAAGAATGGCGATACATAAAGACGGTGTTACCTCGAGATGCGTGCCACAACCGAAGTTCAAGGGACCAATGGAGTTGGTTTCCGAATATGTAATAGATTAATAGTTTTTCTATTTTTAGGAAGGCCATACTAGGATTTATTTATTTTATGCTTGCATTTTATTTTATGTCACATGCATCGCTAAATCGCCATAACTAAACATGCATTGTCTTATTTTATCGAGTTTATCGACCGTGTCAATTCGAATTATCGTAGTTCACCGCTTTAGTTCACTTAAAACGTGATAGATAATAAATTGACATGACCTCTCGCTAAAACAATTAATTGAGACATAGCCTTACCAAATAGTAGAAACCATGAAAACCTATTTCGCGAGGGAGTGCGCTCGGCCCCACCGGGTACAAACCTTGTTACGTAGGGGAAGTGGGTGATGAATGTTAATCCACCGAATTCATGTTGATGAGGGATGTATCGGCCCCACCGTGCCCAAGTTAATGTGGGTTTGGATCATGGACACATTTATTCGAAATTTGGATTGAACTCAACAAAAGTATTTGATAAGGGATGTATCGACCCCACCGTGCCCTTGTCGATGTGTTTTGGGCTATAGATAATAGTTAATGTAATATTATCGACCAAGAGTTCTAAAAGTAGAATCGATTAAACGTTAATCCACCGAGTTATATTGATAAAGGATGTATCGGCCCCACCGTGCCTAAGTCGATATGAATTTGGGTCTTGGAATCATTTATCTAGTTGGGTAGAGGTCACTAGAAAAATGCGTAAAACTTGTTTAAATCATACATTTTTACGAGTATAATTAAAACGACATTTGTTTTACTCCTTATATTTTGTTTTGTAGACCACTTCTTTTTCATAACAAATGGCAACATCAACACCCACTCCTAATGCTACACCACTCGCTACTTCGTCTTGGCTCCGATCCTTCATGGATCGATGTAAACTTGAAAAGAATGGGTCAAATTTCTCCGAATGGGATGCCCAACTCAAATTAGCCGCCGAAGGTGACGACAAGCTTCGTTACCTTACCGAGGCCTCTCCACCCGAACCCTTCACTAGGTCCACCGCGGCCACGAGGGAAGCCTATGAGACTTACCAAAAGGAGTCCGCCGCAATGAAAAATGTCTTAATATTTGCGATGGAGGCGGAACTCCAAAGGAGAGCCTTTAAAATGGGCAATGCTAATGAGATATACTCCAAACTTGTGACTATGTTTTCACAAACTCCGCGGATCGTCCAATACGAGGCGGCCGCGGCATTCTTTGATCTCGACTTCAAAGAGGGCCAAAAGGTTAGCCCTCATGTGCTCAAACTCATGGAGCTTGTCGAGACCTTGAAGATTCAAAAGGTTGAAATCCCCAAAGAACTCATCGTAGATAGGATTCTACACTCCTTGTCTAAAGTCAAGGCATATGTGCAATTCCGGGTGAATTTCAATATGCAAGACAAGGACGTGTCTCTTGAAGAGTTGCACAAGTCACTTGTGCAAGCCGAGAGGGACATGGGGTTAAATGTGAACCCTCCCAAGGATGTGCTTAACATAAGCACAAAAAGTAAGGGGAAGTTCAAGAAGAATGGGAGAAAGGGCAAGAAGCAAGCTCCCACATTCACCAAAGCTAAGTCTTGTGAAGCTAGCACATCCAAAGTCAAGAAGGGTCCTCTTGACAAATGCCATTATTGTAATGGCATGGGACATTGGAAGAGGAATTGTTCCAAATACCTTGGTGATATCAAAGCTGGAAAGATCACTCCAGTAGGTAAATGACTAACCTTCTTTTATGTTTCTAAATTCAACTATGGTATTATGATGCAAAGTTGTGATAATGTATCTCCCTTTTATTGTAAATAGGGCCTCCACCAAGCAAAGACAAGGGAAAAGAAAAACAAGCATGAGAAACCAATGAGAAGCTAAGGATAGCTTTTATGGAGCTTTGTTTTTCATTGTCTTATTTTAAGTTATGTTTTGAATTTTAGAACTTTAAGTTTCCGTGTTCGACATGGAAAGGTATTTTGGATAATGGTTTGTATTTTGGATGATGGTGACTTGGTTTGCAACCCAAGTCACCCGTTTTATCATTTATCCTTTATGTTCTAAAATTTCATCTTTAAATGCTTGCGTTTTGAAACATAAGATTATTCACTTAAAAGTGATCCCATAGACAATTATAATGACGGGTTTCATTATATGTCCACATGCTTAAGGCTTGTGTATGATCATTTATAAAGCGATTTTGAGTCTATGAACTCTCTTAAAGGTATGTCAACCACCAAGTACACATATGAAATCGATAACAATTAGTCAACCTATGAGGTAGTTCTCCTTATAATTCAACATCATTAATTTGTGTCTCATATGCTATCTTTGAATGTTTAGTGTATTCATTCTAAAGATAGAGTGGGAGAAAAATGAGGACACAACACACAAGACAAAGATCAAATTGTGTCACCACACACAAGACAAAGATCAAATTGTGTACTTGTGTAAATAAAGATCTACGCAAGAGAAAATTATTTCAATAAAGGTATATCTATTTACATAGTATGCCGAATAGATGAGATCTATGGTCTCAAGTTAGTTCTATATGACTAAAGAGACCAAGTGTAGTAATCGTAAGAGTATATTCTCAAGATAACTACACGAGGAGACCAAAAGAAGTTTTGGATGAAAATGACTAATGCAAAGTCTTAACAAGTTTTTTGACTAAGTTCTATATGATAAATTTTGACCTAATAGTTTCAATCATGAGTTTTACTTAAGAGCCTAAATGAATCAAAGTAACATACTAGTTATGATCAAAATCAAGTTGCAAAGTTTGATATTCCGATATCTCCTATAGCCAACGTTTTAACCATACAAATGTCATTGCTTAACCTCCCTATGAAATGGTTAAATCTCCTTCCAAAAGGGTATTTGCGAAGGACGTATTCTAAATATTATTTGTATTTGAATATTGACATTGCTACACATCATTATGACATGAGTTTGTTAGAGATTTAAAATCTCTTTCCGTAAGGTTGAGATAAGACCACTTCAAAATAGGCATTTTGAAAGGATATGATGGGAACATATATGGTTTTATCCTAGTAACTTGGCAAAGCAATTTATATTTATATTCTTGACAAATTTCGATTAAGAAGTCAATTTCAAAATATGTAGAATTGAGTGGGAGTTAGGAAATTCTCATGTGAAGACATAGAATTTAGTGGGAGCTATCATCCTTGAATGTATAAAACTCATTACTCATTAAAGAATGACGAGCTAATACCTTCTTTCATAAAGAAGCTTTTGAGTTTTCAATTCTGGATGAAAATGGACAATGATGAATCCAATTACATCATGAGATGTTGGATTAGTATTAAAGAGATACACATCGTATCAACATTTACATAGGTTATTCATATGAATGAAAAATGGGATTACCATTAGCAGTCATGGTAGTTCATTGAACCTGAGAACGGTTGATCTCATGATTATTAGTAACTAATGTTTCCGCCATTAGAATAATCATGTACATGTCAATTATGAATCATATGCATAAGAGCATGATGATTGACTTGGTGAGCCATAATAGAAGCGTCATGAATTCTCGAGTAGAATCCGATGAGCGATTTCAGTGATTGACGGATGTTCTATTGTGTGTCAAGAGTTTGCACATATTGTAGAAAATCCGAGCACATATGAGGATTTATGAGAATCCCAAATCTTTCAAGCCCAGAAAGAGAAATGAGAAGTTTTGGAAAGATACTTGGTTAAATAAGAGGTTATTCAAAACAATCTTTCCTAATAAAGCTAGGACTTGTGAGAAGTACTAAGCTAATAATCTTGTCAATTGTTACAAGATTCTACAAAACATATACCTAGTGCATTGTGTGTGGATGGAATACTTGATCGGTACAAGTTGTATTATTCATCGCAAATTCGTTCGTTATGAGATGATCGATAAGAAAGTTCTTTCAAGTTAAAGAACCAAAACCAAGGTCGAGAACCTTGATGTGTGCTTGTAAAATTCATGGTATGAGAACATGAATGTGAAGGAAATTGCAAGTGTAAGAAGTTTGAACACGTGGACACATGGGATGTTAAACTTCTATTGCAATCAATAAGTGTTTACACTTATGATAAACATCACAAGGTTGTAATATGATATTGACTACCCGAGTGTGATGTCGACACTTGTCGTTTGAGTTATTATTAACTCACCTTGAACATTGTTATATCCAAACGGGTTGTAGAGACAATTGAACCCCGTTAAAGTGAACATGGATTAACATTGTTTTTGCCCATAGTTACTTATATGAGGTGACGTCTCGAAGTGACTAGAGTGTGATGCGATTGATGGCAAGTTCAAGTGCCATAGAGTCATGTGAGATGACAAGTCGATCACATAGGCAGATTGTTAGGAACTTTCTGCCGGGCCTTATGACCGCTTATAGAGTTCCGGCAAATTTATATAGCCTGGTCGTGGCGAGAGCTACTATAGTATTCGAATGAGTCGATTCTTTTGACTAAAGACTATTTGCCTAAGATGGCACAGTTTCGATTAACTTTGATTTGTGTTACTACGACCTTCGTAAATGGGGTCAAATGGGCATATTTTGGGTTATGATGGTCAAGGCTAGTCGAAGGGAATGAGTGCGATAGGAATTGTCCACCCCTAGTCGGGGTTATAACAATATCTCGGGGCCACTCGAGGAGTAATGAATCGAAATGCGTGGCCACGCTCGGATGGCATCCGAGTGGATAAATCCGGTCAATCGCTTATTCTCCGGATCGAGGAAACCACTCTCGATATGATCACTTGCAAGTACGACCGAAAGACACCTTGCATTGAGTGGGAGATAGTAATAGGACAAGAGAATTGGTGACGCACACTTGTCGAGGACAAGTGGGAGATTGTTGGAATATGTGTCCTCCGACAATAATGCGATCACGACTGTTGATCATGATGATCACATGTTTAAGTCTCATTAAAATGAATACAATTGGGAAGTAATTTTGTTATCACAACTGGTCAACATATATCGGTAATGATTGGCTGACTAGAGTTTGACATTACTTTCGTGTGACGGTGGTGATCAGTTGACCCCTAGGTCATACCTAAAGGGCAATACTCTTAATTGATTATTTAATTAATCGTATAATGTTACGAGTTAATTAAATTACTTGAAAATTGACGGACGATTTTGGAAGTAAAATTTACGTATCATATTGAAATGTGATTAAATAAGGTACGGTCTGAGTAATTGAATTGTATCATTACTCGGATGAAATAATTGTTTATTGTAGCAATTAAATTGAATGAATTGTTATAAATGCAATCAGTTGTGATTTATAATTGGTAAAATATTTTGGTACTAGTAATTATGATATTACTAAAGTCGATTTTGTATGTGACGTATTTTTTAATACGTTGATTTTTAATAAGTTAAAAATTACATAACAAATATATGTGACATGTGACATGTAACATATAGACAATTGACAAAAATAATATGGACACCATATTATGTAAAGGGCCGAAAAATTAGAAGGTGTTTAGCTAATTATAAGTTGTTTGTGATTAGTGGAAAACACAATGATTAAAAAGCAACCTAGCCATGCAAGCCTATTGTTCCTTGTGAAGAACAATTTCTCCATGTATTGGCTCACCCTAAAGCTCCTCTCACACGGTTTTGGGAAGAAAAATGTGATCATTGTTTTTCTTATAATTTTACCTAATAACACTAAAATGTTTTAGTGGGAATTCATTCTAATTCACTCATCCAAAATTAGAGTTTTAGAGAGAAATAAAATCCTCCCTTTTATCTCTCTAAAACCGAAATAATATAAGAGTTTATAAATATTTTGGTTCCATTTTTCTACCTTGATTAATATTATAACTAGTATTTGTAATATTAATTTAATTAAGAGAAGCCTTGGGTATAAAGCATAGGGAGAGATCTTACACTTAGATCTTTGTTCTTCCATTGGAATAGCTCAAGAACAAGAAGAGATAGGTGATCTCTCTTGTGCCCTAATAGCCGAAATCCATTTTGTAAGGACATGATTTCTCCTCTATTTATATCATTGTTTGCATGCATAAGATCCGTTTAATTTTATGACAAATTATTTAGACATATAAGAGTATGTTAACATGTATATGAATCTACATTTCCTTCAGACTAAGCTTCAACTTAGGCTTGACTTGACCCAAATTACCACATGAGTGATCGGGTTTGTGAGAACATAGCCAAAGATGGCGAGAAAAGAGCGATTTCAGGGCTTCCGAAGGCTCGAAAGTCCCCTAGTCAAGGCTTGTCGTCACGTGACGCGGCCTAAAATTACTTTAACGTTGCAGGTGATGAGGCTTCTACTTCTGGGAGAGCTCCCATGGAGATAGAAAATGCTGTTGAGCCTTCTCGTGTTATCGAGGAGTCTTTGGAGGAGGCTTTCACCGCCGCGGTGATGGCTGCTGTGGACAAGGTCCACGAGGAGGAGGTTGTCGAGGAGGAGGAGCCCCGAGGCGGGCCAACGTTTGGCGAGGCGGTCGTCAGCTGAGGGGAGCACCTGGGTGGGTTGAGACCTGGGACAGCAGGCACTTGCTTTGGGCTGCGGAGGGTCACCTATCTTACAGGACGGTGAAGAGCTTGGTAATCTCGAATTCATTACTCATCATTCATCTTCCTTCATTTCACTTGCTCATATATTTTTTAATTTTCATTTAAAACTAAAGATAGCTTTTGTTTCAAATCCCAATAGGAGGCCGGGAACATCAGGTCATTCTCGGGCTACACGGCGGCGATGGAGTGCTACGAGAGGCTGTCGACGGAGGAGCGCGCCATGATCGAGCGTGGAGCGTTCGGTGCCTTGGTGCAGGCTTGGAGGGATATCGCGAAGAGGAAGCTGCGGGCTAACCTTAGCCTGATCCGCGCTTTCTTGGACCTATTCTGGGAAACGACTTCCACTTTTCACATGCCTTTTGGTGAGGTGGGAGTCACTTTGGAGGACTACGGCATGATTTATGGTCTGCCGTGTGGGACTGAGGCAGTGGAGTGGACGGAGACTGCCATGAGGGTGGATTCGGCCGAGGCTAGGAGGTTGATCGGCTGGAACTTGTCGCCGAAGGCTGTTACAGTGCCTGGTTTGGTGCCCAGTTCCTAAGTCCGAGACTACTTTGCAGGGAAGACCCCGGCGCTGGTGGTGATCGACGGGAGGGAGGCGGCTCCTCCTCCATGTACAGCTGAGCAGAGGGCCCGTTTGTGGCTTTGGTGGTTTCTGTCTTCGATCTACCTCGGAGACAAGGGAGAGAGGTTTTCGACGAAGCTTCTACCCTTCCTTTCTGACCTGAGCTCCCTAGGGCGTTGGGACTGGGTCACTGCTGGTTTTGCGGTCCTCAACCGCTTCATAAGGGCCATGGTTCGTCCGGGGTTGATGGAGAAGGGGACTTCTCCTGGTGCTGTCGGCCCTGGACTACTGTTGGAGGTATGAACCTCCATTTAGACTAAAATCAATTCCTTTCCTTATCAAATTACGAAAGATCGTTATTGACTATCTTGCTTTTACAGGCGTGGGTGTACTCCTACTTTCCGAACCTCTCGCCCAAGAGGACGGAGCTGCTGGAGAAGGCCTATCCCGTCGTGAGGGATTGGGTGATGTGTCGGACGAGGAGCAGTGTTCCTCTCACGGTGTCTACCGACGGGACGTGAACGCTCTTCAGCTGGATAGCGTGAGCATCTCACTTATATTCATTTTGTTTCTTTATTACTTTTAACCAATCATAAGAATGATTTCCTGTTTGTCTTGTCCTAGTGGGTGCTTAGGCCTTGGGCGGAGTACACTGGAGCGCCTCCTTTCGCGGCTGAGGTCCTTCGACCTAGGAGCTCGAGCCGGCTGCTGTTGAGGACGTCGATGGATCCTGTGTGGTACTTGGGCGAGCGCTTGGCTCCTTAGTGCTCTCAGGATGTCCTGACGGTTCCCATCGATCCTCCTAGGACGATGTTCAGGGAGCCTTCTGAGGCTGAGAGGGAGGCTGACTTGGCTGGCGTTGGTGGTGACGCCCTCCTTCTTCCTGGTGAGGACTACTCAGCGTTCCTCTACGGGAGGTTGGCGTACTGGCCGGTTGTGGTGAGCATCTTACTCTCCTTTATTTTTGATTTTGAGAATACGATGAAAGATCATCGATTAACGAGAAACATTTGACTTTGCAGGAGGTCGAGGCGGCAGGCATCGAGCCCCCAGAGTACCCCGAGACCCTTGAGTACACTGACGCGACCGGGAGGACGACAATCTCCGAGCTGCGTGACTTTGACGTAGCTGTGACGGATGCTGGCCTGGACGATTGGTAGCATCTGATTCAGAGGGTGAGCCTCTAATTTGCATGATTTTTTTTTTTTTGTGTAAGAACACATTTGATTGAACTTATTCAATTATTGAGAACTTCTTTTTAAAAATGCAGGTCGCGCCGTCTCGGTTTGTGGCGTTATGGAGGGTGGCCAACCGGCTGCGAGCTATTTCCGTCGAGGCACTTGTCGGCGGTCGAGGTTTTCGGGTATGAACCTTCCGTCGATTTCATTTTTGAACTTTGATTTTCCAATTTTTCTTGTAATTGCTTGAAATGATTGACATGAGCCAATTTTGTTGTTTGCAGGGGGATCGCGAGCTGGAGCGAGAGTTGGCCTAGTCTCGGGAGGAGACGGCTCGCTTGTTAAGGGAGCTTGAGGTATGTGACGCCGAGGTTGCTGCTCTCGCGGCAAGAGTTGCGGAGCTAGAGGGCGACCGGCAGTAGTTTTGTTTTGTTGTTGTTTGTTTTGCACATTTGTACATTTTTGGACATTTTGGGACATTTTGGACTTTGCTTGGGGCTCGAGCCCCCAGTTTATTGTACATTTCCCTTTTTTGGCTGTATATATGATGGCTTGAGTGCCTTTGCTGCTGGGTTGTGTTGCTTGTATCTGCAGGTTAGCTTTGAACAGGTTTGGTAGATGACGGTTTATGCCGTCACGCTGCCGAAATTTACATAGAAATAACGTAGAACATACGTTTGTATATGCATATGGCCTAAATTAGCACAAAACGAATGACTCAAAAGTGCAAAAAAATAAAAATGAAAAAGAAAGCGTCAAAATGCAAAAAATTTGCCGAAAATGACCGGACGGTAGGGAGGGTTACCCCTAAAAAAAGGAAAAAAATAAAAACCTATAAGTTAGAAATGAAATGATTACAAAGAAGTATATATAGATTTTGAAATAAATTACATTAAAAAAATGAAACTTATTTCCTAAAATGAAAATACACATGTGTGTTAAAATGACGAAAATGCTGATATTGTCTCGAAATGCGTGCCCGTGAGATTAAGAAACACGAAATATTGCAATTTTCACGTATTTACCAAAATAATAACCTGTAGGAATAGGAAATTATTTGCCAAGGAATTTAGGAAAGATCCAACGCGGAAAATCACAAAAACCTTGCTAAGGAAGAGGCGCAGCAGGAGCTGCGTCCCTTTGAAGAGGCGCAGCAGGTGCTGCGCCTGTTCCCAGGCGTGTCTGTTCTGGCAGATTTTAGGAAACAGAGTTTAGTATAAATAGAGACGTTGATAGAGGTTTTATTCACACAATTCTTCCGTCTCTTCTTCGTCTTATTACATAAAACTATCAATAAAATCACTCATCATGAATACTTTGGAGATTCGCCTAAAAGAGTGGACCAATGAGTTTTCCAACATGGAGAAGCACGACATGGGCGCTTATAATCTTGGATCTTTGTTGAGTTTGAAGCTTATCAAGGTTGTCAAACCATTCTTAGATGCATGTCTTGATTATTGGGACCCGAATTATCATGTTTTTGCGTTCCCCGGAGGCGACATTTGCCCATTTCCTGAAGAAATTGCTGTGATCTGTGGGTGGGACCCATAACACTTGCCTGCCATTCCTTCTACTTTGCAAGGGTATAAGAGCAAATTTAGAGACTTGCTTGGATTGACAAGAATTGAGGTGGACCGTTTAGTGACCTCGAAAGGAGTGTGAATGTTGGACTTCATTGACCAATTCATTAACCGGGCCGACCCTACCGTTTCTTATGTTGCTAGGCAAAGGGTATTCGGATTTTTTTTGTTGCATGTATATGTCCTTCAAGGGCATGTTGATGAAGACTTGAGAGGTGATCCCCGTCTCCTGGGCCTAGTTGAGCAAATGGAGCTGCGTAGGAGCCCAGCTTGTTTATGTTTAAGAGAGATCCTTTTTTTTTGATGTCTAATACCCGCTTTTGGTAGGTCTAGCTTATGGAGTGCCTTCGATTGATCGAGCCCCCAGTTCATGTTCCTTATTATCATGCTCGTTCGATTGTTATGAGGTCCAGGCTTTACATGGTGGACCTTACTCGAGTCTGCAATTATTGGGAGAATAAATTGAAGAGTGATGATGGCCCCTTGATTAGGTGGATTGTACCATGGTGGCACCTTAAATCTGTCACTGGAGTGTCTTCCTTGGATCCTACTCGATCTGTGCGCATTCCTAGCTTGGAATTCATGGTATGCATCTTCCCGAAAAGGATGATGAGACAGGTTGGAATAAAGCAGACAATCCCGAAGCTTGGCACCGTCCCGCAGACTGCCGTGGCGCTTACTACTGAGAGCCGAAGGGAGTGGGCCATTAAATGGGCTCAAAGAAATGTATGGTTCTTGAACTCTTCTGTTAGTGCCTTATGGGTGTCGGATTCCTATCTGCGATGGAGGAAGGCTACTACTCCGGAGGAGCGCGAGAGATTGAGGAAGCGCGAGCCTGTTGACTACAAGGTGCGCGAGGTAGAAAAGGAGAAAGAGAAGCATTTGAGGAAGAGGAAGCCGGGTTTCGAGTTGTTCATCCTTCGAAGAAACCGAAGACCTCTCCTGTCGTGGACAAAGTGATTAGCAAGAATGGGAAGGCTAGGCCTCGAGAAAGACCGTTGGTGATTAGGTCTGAAGTGGCGCAAGAGCGTCCGGCTCGAGGTCGTGACAAGAAATATGACAAAAATGACAAGGGCAAAGGGAAGATGGAGGAATAGCCCAAGTCTTTATTATTATTTATTATTATTATTATTGTAATAAGAAGGTGGGATTTTTAGAATCCTAGCCTATATTTTTTTTTATGATTTTATTATGTGACGTATTATTATTAGAAAATGGATGAAATAAAAAAAGGTTAATTGGTTATGCAACCATTGTGATTTTTTATTTATTATTCTTGTCGAATTCCAAATGCAATGCAAATGTCCTTCTATTTACATTTTGAAAATAATGGGTTGTATCCCGTGAAGGATTGCCTACGTATTCATTAAGAAAATGAAATCAAACCCTTGCGCGTAGTTCGAGTAAATGTAAAAGAATAATTGTTCTAAGCAAGAGCTTGTAATGAACTTTAGAAAATAAGCATGAGCTTTTTACTTACTCTTAAGGTGCAAATTTAGTTTATTTGATGAGATGAGGATGACGAATTGTCAAAATGCAAGAGCAGAGTGACATTGGCTTATTTCAGCTTGGCCAGGGGCCGTTTATTTAGTGCCACAAGAGCGACACGTGAGGTTACGCGAGGCGCGTTTTTGTTCCTATTCTAGGCATAATATCGCTTTAGTTGGTCTAGGTTTGTTGGGTTGGAAGATTCATTCTCATCTAGGTCTGTAATTCTAACTACACCCCCTGGAAGTATGGACTTGACTAGATATGGCACGGCCCAATTAGGTTTGAATTTTCCCCGTGGATCGACAGGTAAAAGAGCTCTAACCGATTTGAGTACTAAGTCTCCTTCCTTGATGTTCCTTGGCTTAACCCTTTTGTTGAAGGCTCGTTTGATACGTGCTTGATATGTTTGGACATTATGCAAGGCGCGTAGCCTACGTTCATCCAGCAGGATGAGTTCTTCATATCTATCCCTCTCTTAATCTTCTTCCGGAATTTGACTTTTGAGTAAGATACGCAATTATGGTATTTCTAACTCGACTGGTTGTACAGCCTCCATGCCGTAGGTCAAATAGAAAGGTGTGGCCCCAGTGGGTGTCCTAACAGATGTGCGACATCCCCACAAAGCAAAGGGTATCTTGCTTGGCCAATCTCGATAGTTGTCAATCATTTTCTTGAGAATTGTGACAACGTTCTTGTTTGCTGCCTCTACCGCGCCATTTGGCTGTGGTCTATATGGCGAAGAGTGGTGATGCCTAATTTTGTACTTGGCTAGCAATTGCTCAGTCTCAGCTTGGAAATGTGATCCATTATCACTAATGATCTCATGCGGGCAACCGTATTGACAGATGATGTTGTTCTGTATGAACTTTGCCACGTTTTTAGCCGTGAGACTAGTGTAGGAAGCCGCTTCTACCCATTTGGTGAAATAGTCAATTGCCACTAGGATGAAACAATGAACTCCTATTCCGGCTGGGGTTATCTTCCCAATTATATCAATTCCCCAGGCAGAAAATGGCCAAGGAGATGTCATCGTATAGAGCAATGAAGGAGGGACATGATGTACATTCCCGAAGATTTGGCAATTATGACAATGCCTTACGTATTTGATGCAATCAGATTCCATTGTGGTACGTGTGATTTTCTTTCCATCATGGGCTCACTCATGTGAGGACCGCATTCTCCATCGTGAACTTCTTCCATCACTTTCCGTGCCTGTGAATGATCAAGGCAACGTAGGATTACACCAAGAGGTGTTCTTTTGTATAACTCTCCTTGCATGAGAACATATTGGGAAGCTAGTAGGCGTATAGCACGTTGTCCCCTTTTGTCCATATCTGGTGGATAGGTACCGTTGAGCTTGAAATTTAGGATTGCTTGGAACCAGGGTTCCTGTGTGATTTCCTCTTCATCGGTGATTTGGTGAACATAGGCTGGCTCTGACCGTCGCTCGATACATAAAGGCATTTCCACCATGTCATCTGGCATATTAATCAAAGATGCGAGTTTTGCAAGAGCATATGCAAATTGATTTTCTTCCCGAAGTAGGTGTAGATAGGTCACGTGATCAAAGAATTGGGCCACTTGGTCTATCCTGGCTTGATAGGGTGCCAGGCTTTCGCTTCGGATTTTCCAAGATCCCGTAACTTGGTTGATGACCAGGGATGAATCCCCATGTACTCGAAGGTTTTTAATGCCTAAGCTCACGGCCGCTTGTAGTCCAATGAGACAAGCTTCGTATTCTGCAGCATTGTTTGTCACATCGAAGTCGAGTTTGACAGAGATTGGTGTATGCTCACCATCAGGAGAAATGAGCAACACTCCTATTCCAAATCCTCTTAAATTT
The DNA here is from genome assembly GCF_048544455.1 of Silene latifolia. Taxonomy (NCBI): domain Eukaryota; kingdom Viridiplantae; phylum Streptophyta; class Magnoliopsida; order Caryophyllales; family Caryophyllaceae; genus Silene; species Silene latifolia. The sequence continues at coordinate 222,236,765 of NC_133537.1, read as the reverse complement.
GATGCTCCATCAAAATAAAGGTCTCAGGAGTCTACATCGGTTTGGTGTATATCCTCGTCTGGAAATGACCAAGTATCTATTGTTTGTGCATCATTGATGGGATTTTCTGCAAAGAATTCGGCAACGGCGCGCCCTCTTATAACTTTTAGAGGCACGTACTTGAGGTCGAACTCTGAGAGCATCAAAGTCCATCTTGCTAGTCGTCCGTTGAGGACGGGTTTCTCGAAGAGGTATTTGACTGGATCCATTTTGGAGTATATTTTGACGGAGTAGCTAAGCATGTAATGTCGTAGCTTCTTCGTTGCCCACACAAGAGCGAGGCATGTCTTTTCGAGTTGTGAGTATTTGCACTCGTACTCCATGAACTTCTTAGTAAGGTAGTAGATAGCCCTTTCTTCCTTTCCTAAGGTTTGAGCTAGCATGGCACCCATGGCTGTTTCGGTTACTGTGAGATACAAACCAAAAGGTTGATCTCGTTGAGGTGGCATGAGCACTGGTGGTTTGGCTAATATCTCCTTGATTCGGTCAAATGCCTTCTGACAGTCGTCATCCCACATGGTGTAATCCGTTTTCTTGAGCTTCTTGAAGATAGGTTCACAAATCATGGTGAGTTTCGATATGAATCGACTTATATACTGCACTTTCCCCAGGAATCCTCTGACTTCTTTTTCTGTTTGAGATTGTGGCATTTCGATGAGAGCCTTGATTTTGGAAGGGTCTATTTCTATACCTCGTTGGCTAACGACGTATCCCAGGAGTTTGCCGGATGTAACTCCGAATGCGCACTTCTGAGGATTGAGCCTCATGTTGTACTTTCGTAGCCTTGAGAAAAATTTGCCAAGGTTCGCAATATGCCCCTCTCTATCCTTGGACTTGACAATAATGTCGTCTACGTATGCCTCAACTTCTTTGTGCATCATGTCATGTTAGAGTGTGGTTGCGGTTCGTTGATATGTAGCTCCGGCGTTGATTAACCCAAACGGCATGACCGTATAGCAATAGGTTCCCCATTGAGTGACAAAGGCTGTCTTATGCATGTCCTCTATGGCCATCTTGATTTGGTTATAACCCGCATACCCATCCATGAAGGATAGTAATGCGTGGTCTGCGGTATTGTCCACCAAAATGTCGATATGTGGTAGAGGGGAGTCATCTTTAGGACTTGCCTTGTTTAAGTCCCTAAAATCAACACAAACACAAATTCTCCCATCCTTTTTGGGTACAGGTACTATGTTAGCTACCCAGTCAGAGTACTCGGAAACTTTGATGAACCCGGCTTTGAATTGCTTATCGACTTCTTCCTTAATCTTGAGAGCCCATTCTGTTCTCATTCGATGAAGCTTCTGTTTCACAGGCTTGAAACCTGGCTTAATTGGGATTCTATGTTCGGCGATATCCCTGTTGATCCTTGGCATGTCTTTGTAGGACCAAGCGAACACATCTTTGAACTCTTGTAGGAGGTCTATGAAATCGGCCCTTTCGGTGGAGCTCAAGGTAGTCCCTATCCTAAGTTCTTGGGGTTCTAGTTCGGTTCCTTCATTGATGGGTTCGGTGTTCTCTATTACTGGTCCCCCTTCCCCTTCCTGTAGTATTTCTTTGGCTACGTAGGGAGGTATCTCAATTGAGTCTGGGTTTGGGTCATCCTCGGTATCATCGTAAATGCACTGCACTCAAGATAACACAAAGAGTAAGGAGAACCTGATTTATTCATATTAAAGTTTGAGAAAAGTTGAAACAAAGAAGCCATCGATCGATCCGTGGTGGCGGTAAAGGGACAGTTGTTGGGACATTTCCCGAACTACTGTTACTATTTGAGGCTAAGCTAGGAGAAACAAAGGGAATGGGGATGACGACAGAAGGAGACTCCTTGGCGACTTCTTTAGACTCCGACTCTGACTCCGACTCTGACTCTGACTCGAATTCATCGTCTTCTGGTTCTCCATTGAATATCTCTCCTTCTCCAGTGGTGAGCTTGAAGAGTCTTCCTTGATTGTTGGTCCACTTGATTGATTTTCTCCATCCTTTCTGCTGATTCGCGTTTGTTTCTGTGATTAACGCGGTAGGGTTGAAGTGATCATCTTGAAGTATCATGGTAATGATCTCATCCTGCGCGGCTGTAAAAAATCGATCTTCTCCAAACAATAGAATAACAGCTTGTTCGTCTAAGCAAGGTACTTGGCGAGCTTTGACGGTAGGAACCGTTTCTGGAGGAATGAAGTAGCAATCGTGAAAGATCTCGATTCCGGTTAGCTTCCTTTCGAGATAGCGCCAAGGTTCGGGAAATCCGTGAAAGAGTTCTAGACTTCCTTCCTTAACAAAGTATCCATTTAGGGTAGGGAGATAGGGTCGCATTTGGACTCCTACGTACTTACGGTTTTGAACTTGAGCAAGCATCTCGAGAACTTCCTCTTTAGTGGGTTTATACCCTAGTCCAAGTGGTATCCTTTTTGAGTTGCCTTCCCTGTAGGGTGCAAAGGTGTTTCTTCGGATATGGTTCAAAGGCATTCCAGGGAAGTATCCCTGGGATTTGAGTATGTGGTTGACCACCAAGTTGGAGTGGGGATCGTAGTATAGGGGTGCCAATTCACTTTCTATGACACTTGCTCATATACTGGATCTGCAAGGACTTGATTATTCGACTTCTTTTCGATTATTTCCTTGATGGGTGACGAAGTGATCGTCACCACTTTGCCATTTAGTGGGATCTTGATCTTTTGATGAAGGGTGGATGTTACCGCTTTGGAAGCGTGAATCCAAGGTCTTCCTAGAAGTATGTTGAAGGAAGCTTCAATGTCCACTATTTGGAAGTTAACCTTTCGCTCAATTGGCCCTGTGGCTACGGTTAGGTTAACGAGTCCTACTACCTTTCCTCGTGTACCATCATATGCGCGAACACCTTGATTGGTAGGGGTCCAATCCGACTCTTTCATGCCTAATTTGTATGCCGTTTTGAGGGGTATGACGTTGACCGCGGAGCCATCATCAACCAAGGTCATTGGCACATTCTTCTTTAGACAAATGACGGTGATGTAAAGAGCCAAGTTGTGACTGGCGCCAAGGGTGGCAAATATTCGTCTGAGAAAGTAATAGGATTACTTAGCTTCGGTGATTCTTGGAAGACCAAGTTGACTACATCTTCGGGTGTGGAGTTATGTGCTACATTTAGTTTGGCCAAAGCTTGCAGTAAATCTTGGCGATGTGGAAATGAGCTTGCTACTAGTTGCCAGACTCAAAGATCGGCCTTTGTCTTCTGTAATTGCTTGAGCAAATGATCAGTGGAGTCATCTTCGTTATCATTTGGTGTGACAATGTTGGTTGGACCGTTTTGAGTAGTATTTTGATATGGGCGCCCCGAACGAGTTAGGTGGTCCACATCTTGGTCTTCACCATTTTGGATTATTTCCTTAACTAGGGAGTGTTCAATGAGATACTCGTCTTCATCGTCATCGGCCCATACTCCATGGATTGTAGCTAGTTCCCTCATTCTCATGATTTCGTCTTCTAATTGCGTGATTTGGTCGACTAGTTTATCAACCACGGCGACTATTTCTTGCATTGTGGCATTTTGACAAAAGGCTAGTGGCGCATGTTCTTTAGGTGTCGCATTGGGGTGATGTAAAGTTGTCACCCCGTTTTCCAATTCCCAAACTTGCCTATCCACACTCCTTGACCATGTGATGAAGTCGGTGATGGTAGGGGATATGGTAGAGTAGAACCCTTCATTCTCGATCGCGTAGATCTCATCTTCAATTGGAGAAATGAGGTGTGAATAATCTAAGGTAGATTCTTCACTTGTGATCACTAGAATCCCAAGAGGGTTCTGAGTGTTGTTGGGTTTGCCTCCCGGCAGTATTGGTAGTCGACCATCCTCAATCATGTCTTGAAGCTCATTTTTCTATTTTTAGCATTTTTCTGTGTCATGCCCCTTACCCCTATGATATTCACAGTACGAGTTCTCGTCCCAGAATTTGGATTTCTTTTCGGGTTCGGGAGTAGGTCCCATGGGTTGGAGTTTGCTTTGCTTCATTAACCTTTTTAAAGCATTGGAGTAAGTGTCCCCAAGATTTGTGAATTTCCTTGGTGGGGTACTCTTCTTGGATGGCTCGAGAAGGTTAACTTCATCGGTCTTGCTAGTGGAGCCGTAAGAACGAATTGTTGAGCCTTGATATCCTCGACCTACCGTTTTGGACAAGAGCCCTTTACGGATGTCATCTTCAATTCTTGTTCCTAGTACGGTTAAGTCCTTGAAAGTTTTGATGTTTTGGTACCTCAAGTGATTGGCATAGATGGGTTTGAGATTATCCACGAACTTCTCTACAAGGGTAGCCTCATCCGGGCGTTCAAATAGTTGGGTACTAGTCTTCCTCCACCTACTTAGGAAGTCGGTGAATCCTTCTTTGTCATTTTGGGTAAGAACCTCTAAAGTGCACATGTTAACTTAGATCTCAGCATTATCCGCATATTGCTTAGAAAACTCGATTGCGGCATCCTCCCAAGTAGCGATCTTTTTGTGTTCTAAAGAGTAGAACCATTGCTTTGGGATGATGTCAAGAGATGAAGGAAAGATCCTTAAGAACATCTCGGGTTTGATGCCTTTGATAGACATGTAATCCTTAAAGGAATGGATATGGTTCAAAGGGTTTTCATGCCCCTTGAATTTAGGGATATTCGTCATGTTGAAGTTGGTTGGCAATTTGGAATTTACGACCTCATATTTGTGATTATTCTCCCTATAAATGTCATCCCCTTTAAGATACATCAATTGCTCTTCTAAGTATTGGAGTCTTTTCTCAGCTGCAGTCATTCCCGCGAGAGGGTTTTCATCCCTGAAGTCATTCACAAAGTCATCCACTACTTCACTTTCTTGAGGAGGCAACCTCCCCTCTACGGCGTAGATCCGGCCCTCGATGGTGTCAAGGCGATCATACACTTGGTCTTGAGTAACTTGGATTTGAGCTAGGGCGGCTAGGATTCGATCATTACCATCTTGAAGTTGATTGAAATTCACGTCACTTGTTTCAGGCATCTTGAAAACTGGATAAGAGATCGACGACGAATCAAAACACGATCGACCATCCTAACACACTTACTAAAAGAAGAAATGTTTTGACTTGTGAAGTGGGTGTGTGCCAGTTGTGTCAGTGAGCTTTGAAGAAAAGACAAAGGTTTGAAAATATGTATCCTAGTCAACTATAGTGTAGTTGTAGGAGTGGACTCGAAGTGAGGTTTTGAAATGAGATTGGGGCCGAAATTTGACTCGACAAACGGACTGAGTTTCGACTCGGTTTTGCGCTAATCAAAGGCCTTTTTTCGAAATTTTCATTTAAAAAGGGATTTTGATTTTTACAAAGATCGTCATGGTTTCATTTAGAAATGGTGATCACGTAAGGTACAAACATTTATACAAGCATTATAACTGGATGCTGAGTGCATTTAAAAGGGTTTTGGTTTAAAGGGTGGGTTGCCATACCGAACAATCAAACCCGAAGTCTGTGGAGAGTCTCGTACCGAACAAGAGTAAGGCCGATTCTTATTCCATTTCCTCAAGTAGTGAAGGTCCTTGATACAAACAAGAGTAAGCATCATGGTATGGATGACGTCAATCGCTATCCATCCTTAGGCCCAAATAAGAATTAGGACCGTTTAGACGGAACGATTGGTCGAATGGGTTGGGTTGGGCCTAGGAAGGCCGAATAAACGGTCTAGGAAGACCGAGTTATGAAAACCGACAATTGTCTTGTACAAACTATTCCCTAACCTTGTTCAAGTTTCACCCTTTTGGCTACACGTAAGTGTACTATCCCTAGCGGAGTCGCCAAACTGTGGACATGGTGCCACGGGGGCGCTTGGGAAACAAGCGTTTGCATTTGTGGAGTCGCCACCAATTTTTATGGGAAATTGGAACCGTTCGAATACCTCGTGCCATGTCAAGACACAAAGTAGTGACATGAACACTAAGCAATCGTCACCCTTAGCATTCTATGTCTAGAATGACTCTCGTGGATGCCAATGAACACGGATGTTTACAGAGATCTGGAGTAAGGGAGGGTACGTATTAGGAAGCTCTTTTGATCGAACACCTAATCCCGCCCGCCTCGATAGCGGCCTCTACTAATGATTAGGGAAATTATCTATACTCGATATATTGTCGATTATATGCATGCAATACAACATCCAATAAATTAATCCTAACATGTGAGAATTAACTAAGTCGGTGAACAAATAATTAGCGAACAATTTAGTCAAAATAAGAATTTATGGTCAATTACATGTGAAGACACACAAATGATACAAAATACAATGATAAATAGAATAAAGAAAAATTACAATAATAAAAGATACAATAATTACAATGGGTTTAGCGATTTATGTCGAAAATACCTTTAAAACGGATAATTTGAGAAAAAGAATGAATAAAGGAATTAACGAACAGAAACAGTAGGCGAAAATACGGGTAATAGTTAATTATACGTAAATTAATGAACTAGGTCAAGGCAGAACGGAAGTTCAGAGACAGAAATTAACATGGAACAGGCGCAGCAGAACTGCGCCCTTTGGAAGAGGCGCAACAGTTGCTGCGTCTGTTCCAAGGGTGAGTTTTGGCTGTGAAGCCGGAACTGCAAATCATTAAACTAATTGGTGAATTTAATGATCGATTAATATATTTACGCGGACGGAAGTGATTTAATTCATTAATTACATATGAATGAGTCATAAAAGCAACGAAACATGGACGAGACGAATGCAAATGAATTATTTACATGGACGATTGATTGATTAGTGACATAGGTGAACTAAAATAGGTTAAACATAACGAATTAAGGACGAATTAATGACGAATATGCGATGAATATGACAATAGACAGATGAAAATATATCAAAGATCGAATTCCAGAAACTCAATATGAACGAATTGAATTTCTACAACCCGGTTTGACTTTAATGACGAAAACCCGCAAATATTGGATTATTAGGGATTTAAGTCGGTATTAATGATGAATTATATGCTAACAGTGATTAATAATATTGCTAAACTATCATGTGGACGAAACAAGAGCAAATAATGACGAAAGAAAACAAAGGAACGAAACTAACAGAGGACGAAGGAAGAAGAAAGGAAGCAGGAACTGCGGCAACCTCATGAAGAGGCGCAGCAGGCGCTGCGTCCCTTCGAAGAGGCGCAGCAGTTGCTGCGTCCTTTCTTGACGTCTGTCTTCTGATAATCCGTAAAAAGGGTTTTAAACATGGTTTTACAAATCGGTTTTAAGCAGTGTTTTCGACATAAATCTTTCATTAGTGATACAAAAAGTAAATAACAATAATTAAAAGAGAAGGATTTACACCCTCAGACTTACATGTTTGACGAAACGAGATTGACTAAGTTTACGATTAGTGATGCTCGACTCGAATATAACGAAAGTGCCCTTGTATGAGGAAAACGATTAGATTAACTAAGTTGATTAGTTGTGGAGTTGGTCAAATTGGTCGGTCATGCAAACGAGGCTGGTACTCAGAAAGATCCGAGCTTACGTGGTCGAATGTTCAAGCACGTAGACGCCAAAAAGTAAGAACGTGGTCTAGAATGCAAAGGGAGAAGAGAAGGGCAGACACTCGCGTGAGAAATATGAGGAGCGAAGACTCCTATTTATACTAATCACGTGAAGGAATAGGGTTTTCGGAGAGACTTTGGAAGTGAATCTCGAAAAGAGATGAAAAAGATACGAAAAATACGCAGAAAAGGACTTGGGAAGAGGTGCAGCAGTCACTCGTCTCTTGGAAGAGGCGCAACACCTGCAGTGTCTGTTCCCAGGTGGTTTCCTTCTGCGGAAGAAAGATTTTCGTGTTTAGGTTATGGAATGACGGGATAATTTGGTTTTCCTTAATATTTTGAATGAATATTACGGGAAATTGTTTACCAAAGATTAAAAGATTGTGAAATATTTATAAAATATGGAATAGAAATATCCGGAACATTCCAGGAACATTCGACTCGGATTTAACGGTTATCAGAAAAATGAAGACGGTTTTAGGCCCGGACTCCAAATGTACTCTAATTACTGTCAAAATGACCGTATCGGCGCGTAGATGTCAACTAAGAGGTAGACATCAGTGTTTGAGCAATCACTTGACGATAAACTTACAAACTGTCATAAATCGTTCTGCGTACCAAACATGCGGCCCAATCATCACCGGGTAGTTTGCGGGAGGTGCAGAAATGTTGTATCTACACCTCGGCCGAGTCCGCCCTCATGGCAGTCTCCCGCCACTCCACCGCCTCAGTCCCACACGGCAGACCAGAAATCATGCCGTAGTCCTCCAGAGTGACTCCCACCTCACCAAAAGGCATGTGAAAAGTGGAAGTCGTGTCCCAGAATCGGTCCAAGAAAGCGCGGACCAGGCTAAGGTTAGCCCGCAGCTTTCTCTTCGCGATATCCCTCCAAGCCTGCACCAAGGCACCGGACGCTCCACGCTCGATCATGGCGCGCTCCTCCGCCGACAGCCTCTCGTAGCACTCCATAGCCGTCGTGTAGCCCGATAACGACCTGATGTTCTCGGCCTCCTATTGTGATTTAAAACAAAAGCTATCTTTAGTTTTGAATGAAAATTGAAAAAAGATTACCAAGCTCTTCACCGTCCTGTAGGACAGGTGACCCTCCGGAGCCCAAAGCAAGTGCCTGTTGTCCCAGGTCTCAGCCCGCGCAGGTGCTCCCCTAAGCTGACGACCGCCTCCCCTAACGTTGGCCCGCCTCGGGGCCTCCTCCTCCTCAACCGCCTCCTCCTCGTGGACCTCGTCCCCAGCAGCCATCACCGCGACGGTGAAAGCCTCCTCCAAAGCCTCCTCGATAACACGATAAGGGTCAACAACAGTGTATATCTCCATGGGAGCTCTCCCAGAAGTAGAAGCCTCATCACCTGCAACGTTAAAGTAATTTTAGGCCGCATCACGTGATGACAAGCCTGGATTAGGGGACTTTCGAGCCTTCGGAAGCCCTGAAATTGCTCTTTTCTCGCCATCTTTGGCTATGTTCTCTCAAACCCAATCACTCATGTGGTAATTTGGGTCAAGTCAAGCCTAAGTTGAAGCCTAGTCATGGGTTCGAGTCGAAATTTCGGCAGCATTTCGTTATAACGGCGATTATGCCCTAGAAAAGTGTCCCGAAATAGCCGTCACAAACCGAAATTCTGAGAAGGTAGGAAATTTACCCATCATCCAAGGATCCCAAATATCAAGTTTCATCGCAAATGGGCAATCCTAAGGCCATTTTCGAAGCAATTTACGGTTTAGCTGTGAAACCGTCTCAATTTCGCTCAAATGCTCAAAACTCAACGAAAATTCGAAACAAATACATGGTTATGATCCTTATACTACCAATTAGCCATTTACATGATCAATTTTGCAAGGCAAGATCATTTGGCGGAAAAGCCCCAAATTTTCGACATGTTAGGGTTGAAAACCCTAAATTTTGTCGATCAAATTCATCCATTATTGAAGATTAATGCAAGAATGATATACATACCTCAATTATTCATGATGAATAAAAGCTTTTGGATCAAATTTTAGCGGAAATGGTTAAGATTTGAGAGAGAAATTGTTGATTTGTATTTCAAACAAATGAATTGAGTCCCTCTATTTATCGCGTTTTTACTCAAAAAAGACACCTTCAGGAATAGACGCAGCAGGCGCTGCGCCTCTTCCAAGAGACGCAGCTCTTGCTGTGCCTCTTCCTGATGTTCCCTTCGTACGAGTTTTCAAAAATTCATTATAAGTTCGTTATTTGTAGGCCCATCTTTGGTGCGCCTCTTCCTCGGTGCTATTTTATCTTTTTTGGTCCGTTTGACAATTATTCTTCATTCAGATCCGCATTTCTAAGCCAATTGCAGACTATCATACGTTATTTATCTCTTCCAAAACCTTTGCTTGTCACAACGAGCCGGTATTCCTTCACAGGTGTTTCGACACGCCTTCATTATATTCCCCCAGCGAGAGTAAGTGGACAGACAATCCCTCTCGAGACATGGAGATAAGTTCCTAATTATGTTCCCAGCGAGAGTAAGTGGATCGACAATCCCTCTCGAGACATGGAGATAAATTCCTGAGAAGGTTTCCCCAACGAGAGCTCACGACATACAATCGTCCTTCTCGAGTTCTTCTGAAGTTTGTTTGAAGACGACCCAAGCAGATTTCTCCCAGCAGTTCCCGCCTGTGTCCTGCTACTCACGATATTTCTTGTTTCCCCGCGGAGTGCGATAAATATGTCGTTCTCCAGAGGTTCCCAGACCGGTAGAGTTCTTACACTCAAGCCTTAGTTACCCTTTCAGATAACCTTCAGTTATCCTTTCAGATAAACCTTAGATGACCCTTTCAGGATAATCCTTCCTTCAGCCTTCCTCCCTTCAGATAATCCTTTATTTCTTCAGACACTTTCAGATAATCCTTTCAGTATCCCTTTAGACAACCCCTTTCAGTCCTTTAGAGAGAGTTGTCCTTCAGCCTTCCCTTTTGGAGATAGCCTTCAGAGTTAGCCTTCAGAAGTATTAAGAAGTTCCTTCAGAATGCCTGTGATCCCTAATGCCTTCAGACACCAAGTTAACTTCAGACCAAAGAGTTTTGCCGAAGCGTCTTCAGTCCCGTTTCACCCAGGGGTATCTCAGGTATGGTCTCTTCTTATGGCTGGCGAGCCTCCTTACGTAGTCTAATGGACTTTAAACGACCCTCCCCGATAGTCGACAGACGCTAAAATGTTCCTGACGACAGGTCCTTGGTTCAGACCCCTTGAACCGCCTCGCGTCGCCATAGTCGACAGGTTGTAATCTTCGATTGACCTGATGGCTATACTTTGACTTTCCCCTTGTCCAAGCCTCAGTCAAAGTGGAGGCTCTGTAGATACCTCATTTCTGCACCTCTCGCAAACCACCCGGTGATGATTGGGCCGAATGTTTGGTACGCGAAATGATTTATGACAGTTCGTAAGTTTATCGTCAAGTGATCGCTCAAACCCTGATGTCTACCTCTTAATTGTCATCTACGCGCCGATACGGTCGTTTTGACAGTAATTAGAGTACATTTGGAGTCCGGGCCTAAAACCGTCTTCATTTTCTGATAATCGTTAAATCCCGAGTCAGAATGTTCTGGAATGTTCCGGATATTTCTATTCCATATTTTATAAATATTTCACAATCTTTTAATCTTTGGTAAACAATTTCCCGTAATATTCATACAAAATATTAACGAAAACCAAATTATCCCGTCATTCCATAACTTAAACACGGAAATCTTTCTTCCGCAGGAGGAAACCATCTGGGAACAGACGCAGCAGGTGCTGCGCCTCTTCCAAGAGATGCGATGATCGCCGCGCCTCTTCCCAGGTCCTTTTCTGCGTATTTTTCGTATCTTTTTCATATCTTTTCGAGATTCACTTCCAAAGTCTCTCCGAAAACCCTATTCCTTCACGTGATTAGTATAAACAGGAGTCTTCGCTCCTCATATTTCTCACGCGAGTGTCCGCCCTTCTCTTCTCCCTTTGCATTCTAGACCACGTTCTTACGTTTTGGCGTCTACGTGCTTGAACATTCGACCACGTAAGCTCGGATCTTTCTGAGTACCAGCCTCGTTTGCATGACCGACCAATTTGACCAACTCCACAACTAATCAACTTAATTAATCTAATCGTTTTCCTCTTACGAGGGCACTTTCATTACTTTCGAGTCGAGGATCACTAATCGTAAACTTAGTCAATCTCGTTTCGTCAAACATGTAAGTCTGAGGGTGTAAATCCTTCTCTTTTAATTATTGTTATTTACTTTTTGTATCACTAATGTAAGATTTATGTCGAAAACACCTCTTAAAACCGATTTGTAAAACCATGTTTAAAACCCTTTTTACGGATTATCAGAAGACAGACGTCGAGAAAGGACGCAGCGACTGCTGCGCCTCTTCGAAGGGACGCAGCGCCTGCTGCGCCTCTTCGTGAGGCTGCCGCAGTTCCTGCTTACTTTCTTCTTCCTTCGTCCTCTGTTAGTTTCGTTCCTTTGTTTTCTTTCGACATTGTTTGCTCTTGTTTTGTTCACATGATAGTTTAGCAATATTATTAATCACTGTTAGCATATAATTCATCATTAATACCGACTTAAATCCCTAATAATCCAGTATTTGCGGGTTTTCGTCATTAAAGTCAAACCGGGTTGTAGAAATTCAATTCGTTCATATTGAGTTTCTGGAATTCGATCATTGATATATTTTCATCTGTCTATTGTCATATTCATCGCATATTCGTCATTAATTCGTCCTTAATTCGTTATGTTTAACCTATTTTAGTTCACCTATGTCACTAATCAATCAATCATCCATGTAAATAATTCATTTGCATTCGTCTCGTCCATGTTTCGTTGCTTTTATGACTCATTCATATGTAATTAATGAATTAAATCACTTCCGTACGAGTAAATATATTAATCGATCATTAAATTCACCAATTAGTTTAACGATTTGCAGTTCCGGCTTCACAGCAAGAACTCACCCTTGGAACAGACGCAGCAACTGCTGCGCCTCTTCCAAAGGGCGCAGTCCGGCTGCGCCTGTTCGAGGTTGATTTCTGTCTCTGAACATCCGTTCTGCCTTAACCTAGTTCATTAATTTACGTATAATTAACTATTACCCGTATTATCGCCTACTGTTTCTGTTCGTTATTTCCTTTATTCATTCTTTTTCTCAAATTATCCGTTTTAAAGGTATTTTCGACATAAATCGCTAAACCGATGTAATTATTGTAATTTTTCTTTATTCTATTTATCATTGTATTTTTTATCATTTGTATGTCTTCACATGTAATTGAACATAAATTCTTACTCTGACTAAATTGTATGCTAAATTATTTGTTCACCGACTTAGTTAATCTTCACATGCTAGGATTAAAACTTGGATGTTGCATTGCATGCATATAATCGATGATATATCGAGTATAGACGATTTCCCTAATCATTAGTAGAGGCCGCTATCGAGGCGGGCGGGATTAGGTGTTCGATCAAAAGAGCTTCCTAATACGTACCCTCACCCCTTACTCCAGATCTCTGTGAACATCCGTGTTCATTGGCATCCACGAGAGTCATTCTAGATATAGAATGCTAAGGGTAACGAGTTCTTGGTATTCATGTCACTACTTTGTGTCTTGACATGGCACGAGGTATTCGAACGGTTCCAATTTCCCATAAAAATTGGTGGCGACTCCACAAATGCAAACGCTTGTTTCCCAAGCGCCCCCGTGGCCCCATGTCCACACCTTTCTACTGATTGGTGTTAGTTTATGTGATTAACGCGGTAGGGTTGAAGTGATCATCTTGAAGTATCATGGTAATGATCTCATCCTGCGCGGCTCTAACAAATCGATCTTCTCCAAAGAGTAGACTCACGGCTTGTTCGTCTAGGCAAGCTGCTTGACGAGTCTTGACGGTAGGAACCGTTTCTGGAGGAATGAAGTAGCAATCGTGAAAGATCTCAATTCCGGCTAGCTTTCTTTCGAGATAGTGCCAAGGTTCGGGAAATTCGTGAAAGAGTTCTTGCCTTTCTTCCCTAACGAAGTATCCATTTAAGGTAGGGAGATAGGGTTGCATTTGGATTCCCACATTCTTACGGTTTTGAAATTGAGTGAGCACCTCGAGGACTTCCTCTTTGGTGGGTTTGTATCCTAGTCCAAGGGGTATTCTTTGTGAATTACCCTCTTTGTAGTGTGCAAAGTTGTTTCTTCGGATAGGATTCAAAGGCATTCCCGGGAAGTATCCCTGGGTTTTGAGTATGTGGTTGACCACTAAGTTAGAGTAGGGATTGAAGTATAATGGGGTCAACTCACTCTCTATGACATTTATGATATGGAAGCCCCCAAGTTCATGTACTGGATCTGTAAGGACTTGATTACTTGACTTCTTTTCGATTATTGCCTTGATGGGGGACGAAGTGATCATTACCACCTTACCATTTAGTGGGATTTTGATTTTCTGGTGGAGTGTGGATGTTACCGCTTTGGAAGCGTGAATCCAGGGTCTTCCCAGAAGTATGTTAAAGGATGCCTCTATGTCCACTATTTGGAAGTTGACCTTTCGCTCAATCGGCCCTGTGGCTATGGTTAGGTCAACAAGTCCTACCATCTTTCGTCGTGTACCATCATATGCGCGAACACCTTGGTTGGTAGGGGTCCAATCCGATTCTTTCATACCCAATTTGTATGCTGTTTTCAAGGGTATGACATTGACTGCGGAGCCATCATCTACCAAAGTCATTGGCACATTCTTCTTTAAGCAAATGACGGTGATATAAAGAGCCAATTTATGACTAGCACCGAAAGGTGGCAAATCCTCATCCGAGAAAGTAATAGGATTACTTAGCTTTGGTGATTCTTGGAAGACCAAGTTGACCACGTTGCGGGTGTGGAGTTATGTGCCACATTTAGTTTGGCCAAAGCTTGCAGTAAAGCTTGGCGATGTGGGAATGAGCTTGACACTAGTTGCCAGACTGGAAGATCAGCCTTTGTCTTCTGTAGTTGCTTTAGTAAATGGTCGGTAGAGCTTTCTTCGTTATCATTTGGTACGACTACATTGGTTGGACCGTTTGCTATGGGACCATTTTGAGAGGTGTTTTGGTATGGGCGCCCTGAACGAGTGAGGTGATCTACATCTTGATCTTCACAATTTGGGACTATTTCCTCACTGACTTTGACTAAGTAGTGTTCAGTGAGATACTCGTCTTCATCATCATCGGCCCATATTCCGTTGACAGTAGCAAGATCTCTCATTCTCATGATTCCAGCCTCTAAATGGATAATTTGGTCAACTAGTTCATCAACCATGGCTACTACTTCTTGCATTGTAGTGTTTTGAGAGAAGACTAGTGGTGCACGTTTTTTAGGTGTGGCGTCAGGACTACGTAAGTTTGCCACTGCACTCTCTAGTTCCACGACTTGCCTATCCACACTTTTTGCCCATGCGATAAAATCAGTGATGGTTGGAGAAATGGTGGAGTAGTTTCCTTCATTTTCTATTGCATGAACTTCATTTTCGACTAGAGAGATGAGATGTGAACAATCTATGGTAGATTCTTCACTTGTGATCATCAGAACTCCAAGAGGATTCTGAGTGTTGTTAGGCTTACCTCCAGGTGGTATTGGTGGGCGACCGTCTTCAATCATATCTTGGAGTACATTTTTCAATTTGTAGCATTTCTCTGTATCATGTCCCTTACCTCTATGGTATTCGCAGTACGAATTCTCATCCCATAATTTGGATTTCTTTTCTGGTTTGGGTGTAGGGCCTATGGGTTGAAGTTTACCCAGGTTTATCAACCTTTTCAGAGCGTTGGAATATGTGTCCCCTAGATTTGTGAATTTCCTTGGAGGGGTACTCTTCTTAGATGGCTCGAGGAGGTTAACTTCATCAGTCTTGCTAGTAGAGCCGTACGAACGACTTGTTGAGCATTGATATCCACGACCTATCGTTTTGGACAAGAGCCCTTTACGGATGTCATATTCGATCCTTGTCCCTAGTACGGTCAAATCTTTGAAGGTCTTGATGTTTTGATACCTCAAATGATTAGCATAAATGGGTTTTAGGTTGTCCATGAATTTCTTTACGAGGGTAGCCTCATCCGGACGTTCAACAAGTTGAGTACTAGTCTTCCTCCACCGACTTAGGAAATCGGTGAAACCTTCTTTATCCTTTTGGGTAAGAACCTCTAAGTGCGCATGTTGACTTGGATTTCAGCATTATCCACATATTGTTTAGCAAACTCAATTGCAGCATCGTCCCATGTAGCGATTTTCTTGTGTTCCAGTGAATAGAACCATTGTTTTGGGATGGTGTCAAGAGATGAAGGAAAGATCCTTAAGAACATCTCGGGTTTAATGCCTTTGATAGACATGTAATCCTTAAAAGCACGGATATGGTTCAAAGGGTTTTCGTGCCCCTTGAATTTCGGGATATCCGTCATGTTGAAGTTGGTTGGCAACTTGGAACTCACAGCCTCATATCCCTATAAATGTCATCCCCTTTGAGATACATCAATTGTTCCTGCAAGTATTGGAGTCGTTTCTCAGCTGCAGTCATACCTATGGGAGGGTTTTCGTCACTGAAGTTGTTCACGAAGTCATCGGCTATTTCACTTTCTCGAGGAGGCATCCTCGTTTCTGCGGAATATATTCGGCCCTCAATTGTGTCAAGGCGATCATACACTTGGTCTTGAGTAACTTGGAGACGAGCTAGAGCGGCTAGGATTTGATCATTACCATTCTGGAATTGGTTGAAGTTCGCGTCGCTTGTTTCAGGCATCTTGGAAACTGAATAAGAGATCGACGACGAATCAAAACACGATCGACCATTCTAGCACACTTACTTGAAAATAAATGTTCTGACTCGTGAAGTGGGAGTGTGCCACTTGTGTCAGTGAGTTTTGAGGAAATGACAAAGTTTGAAAAATATGGTCCTAGTCAACTTTAGTGTAGTTGTAGGAGTGGACTCGAAGTGAGGTTTTGAAATGGGTTTGGAGGCCCGAATTTTGAATCGACAATTGGACAGAGTTTCGGCTTGTTTGGTGCTAATATTAGGCTCAAGTTTCGAAAATTTACATTTTAAAGAAGGATTTTGGATTTTACAAAAAATCGTCATGGTTTCGTTTAGAAAATGGTGATCACGTATGGTACAAACAATATACAAGCATTATAAGGGATGCTGAGTGCATTTAGAAGGGTTTTGGTTTAAAGGGTGGGTTGCCATACCGAACAATGAAACCCAAAGTCTGTGGAGAGGCTCGTACCAAACAGGAGAAAGGTCGATTCCTAGTCCATTTCCTCAAGTAGTGAAAGTCCTTGATACAAACAAGAGTAAGTACCATGGTATGGATGACGTCAATCGCTATCCCTCCTTAGGCCCAAATAAGAATTAGGATCGTTTAGACGGGACGATTGGTCGAATGGGTTGGGTTGGGCCTAGGAAGGCCGAATGAAACGATCTAGGAAGACCGAGTTATGAAAACCGACAATTGTCTTGTACAAACTATTCCTTAACCTTGTTCAAGTTTCACCCTTTTGGCTACACGTAAGTGTATTATCCCCAGCGGAGTCGCCAAACTGTGGACGCGGGCCCATGGGGGCGATTGGGGGAGAACAAGCGTTTGTATTTGTGGAGTCGCCACCAATTTATTGTCGAAAATTGGAAACCGTTCGAATACCTCGTGCCATGTCAAGACACAAAGTAGTGACATGAACACCAAGAACTCGTTACCCTTAGCATTCTATGTCTAGAATGACTCTCGTGGATGTCAATGAACACGGATGTTCACAGAGATCTGGAGTAAGGGGTGAGGGTACGTATTAGGAAGTTCTTTTGATCGAACACCTAATCCCGCCCGCCTCGATAGCGGCCTCTACTAATGATTAGGGAAAATCATCTATACTTGATATATTGTCGATTATATGCATGCAATGCAACATCCATAGATTAATCCTAACATGTGAGAATTAGACTAAGTCGGTGAACAACTAATTTATCACACAATAAATGTCAAAGTCGGGATTTAAGATGATTACATGTGAAGGCATACAAAGAAATATAATAAATAAAATTACAATAATAATACAATAAAGAAAGATTCAATAATTACATTGGATTAATTGATTTATGTTGAAAATACTTCTAAAATGGATAATTTGAGAAAAGAAATAAATAAACAATTTAACGAACATGAATTAGGGTGATAATACGATTAGTAGTTAATTAATACGTAAGCTAAAACAAGGTCAAAGCAAAACGGGAGTTCAGAGACAGAAGTCAACCACGAACAGGCGCAGCAGAGCTGCCCCCTTTGGAAGAGGCGCAACAGTTGCTACGTCTGTTCCATGGCTCAGTTCGGGCTGTGAAGCCGGAATTGCAAATCGTTAATGTTCGTTGGTGATTTTAAGGCTTGATTATGCTATTTAACTCGGGTGAAAGTGATTAGCAGATTATTTACATGTGAATAAGGGTCATGAAAATAATAAACATGGAAGAAACTAATTAGGACGAACTAATTACAAGATTTAAGAGGATTAATTAACAAATTAATGAATTAACTAATTAATTAGGTTAAACAGGTTACTAATGACGAATTAATGATGGATATGATGAACAAAAGGTGGGAATATGTCAATGACGAATTCCGGAGACTCAATATGGATGAATAGAACCTCCAAAAACCGAATTTGATTTTAATGACGAAAATCCGCAAATATTAGTTATAAGGGATTGAAGTCGGGAATTAAAAGATGAATTAAGTACTAATAACGATGAATATATTACATGTTAGAATTATTATGCTTAAATCGTCATATGAACAATGAACAAGTGAAGAAAGAAATAAAACAATCGAATCATCAAAGGACGAAGGAAGAAGAAAGAAAGCAGGAACTGCGGCAGCCTCACGAAGAGGCGCAGTAGTTGCTGCGTCCTTTCTCGACGGTCATCTTCTGGTAATTCGTAAAAAAGGATTGAAAGCATGGTTTTAGAAATCGGTTTTAGAAATACTTTCGACATAAACCTTACATTATGATAACAATAATAAAATAGGGATTATACACCCTCAGACTTACATGATTGACGAAACGAGATGAACTAAGTTAACGTTTAGTGATGCTCGACTCGAATGTAGACGAAAGTGCCCTCGTAAGAGGAATTGAAACAGATTGATTAATGTTGATTATGGTGGAGTTGGTCAAATTGGTCAGTCATGAAAAACGAGGCTGGTACTCAGAAAGATCCCAGCTTACGTGATCGAAGTTCAAGCACGTAGACGCCAAAAAGTAAGAACGTGGTCTAGAATGCAAAGGGAGAAGAGAAGGGCGGACACTCGCGTGAGAAATATGTGAAACCGAAGGACTCTATTTATACAAATCACACAGAGGAAGTAGGGTTTTCGGAGAAACTTTGGAAGTGAATCTCGAAAAGATATGAAAAGATACGAAAAAATACGGAGAAAAGGAATTGGGAAGAGGCGCAGCAGGCACTGCGTCTCTTGGAAGAGGCGCAGCACCTGCTGCGTCCTTTCCCAAGTGGTTTCCCCCTGCGGAAGAAAGATTTCCGTATTTAGTTTATGGAATGACGAAATAATCTTGTTTTCCTTAATATTTTGTGTGAATATTACGGGAATTATTTGCCAAAGATTAAAAGATTGTAAAATATGGAATAGAAGTATCCGGAACTTTCCAGAACATTCTGACTCGGTTTTAGAAAATGAAGATGGTTTTATGATCCGGACTCCAAATTTACTCTAATTACTGCCAAAACGACCGTATCGGCACCTAGATGACAATTAAGAGTTAGACACAAGTGTTTGAGCGATCACTTGACGAAAAACTTACGAACTGTTACAAATCGTTCCGCGTACCAAACATGCGGCCCAATCATCACCGGGTGGTTTGCGGGAGGTGCAGAAATGAGGTATCTACACCATGGCCTTCTCAAACTTCAAATTGATGGTGGCAATGTGAGCACTTAGTTGAGCACCCAATTGTGTGATGTAATCTACCTCATGTTGTCCTCCTCTAGTGGACTTTCGAGGCCTACTATATTGTGAATTATAAACCAGCATTTCTTCAATTTTGGCCCATGTTTGATTGTCATCAACTTCGGTAAACATACCATTGGATCCCATGTTGAGGATGTTGCGGGAGTCTTCATATAGACCATTCCAAAATTGTTGCACAAGGAACCACTCGCTAAGTCCATGGTGTGGACAAGAACAACAAGTGTCCTTAAATCTCTCCCATGCTTCATACAATGATTCCTCATCTCTTTGCTTGAACCCGGTGATTTGGGCTCTCAGCATGTTAGTGTTCTCCGGAGGATAGAATTTCTTGTAGAAAGTAAGTGTTAACTTCTTCCATGAGTCAATACCAAGGGTAGTCTTGTCTAGACTTTTCAACCATTGCTTTGCGGTACCAATCAAGGAAAAAGGAAGTAAGACCCATCGGATTTGGTCTTGAATAACTCCGGTTTGAGAAATCGCATCACAATAGTCACAAAAAGTCTCCATATGTGAATGAGGGTCTTCACTAGGTATCCCCCCAAATTGACTTCTCTCAACTAGTTGTATGAATGTGGATTTGGCAATGAAATTACCGGTTAAATGTGGTGGTATAGGAGTACCATTTGGTAGGTTCTACTCGGTTGGTACGGAATGTGATGAAAATTTAGGCATTGTGGGGTGATTTTGTGGTGGATTTTGTATTGGGTTGTCCTCTCCTTCTCTTGCAAAAGGGTTGGTAAACTCAATGTTATTTGGTTGAATGTCCACAATCTCTCCAATACCTCTTAAAGTACCTCTAGCAACTCTTCTATTGTTGGTTAAGGTTCTTTCAATTTCAAGATCAATAAGTAAAGGATTACCTTGTGATCTTCTAGTCATGCAAAATATCAAACAACTCGAAAACAATTAGAACAACCTTGAGGAGATTGACTTCCCCAAGGTAAAGAAAGACACAACTAAAAATAATTAATGAAAATCAAATCAAGTTAACACCGTCCCCGGCAACAGCGCCATTTTTGGTGAAGTTTAAACTCGTCGTCAAAAGTTACCAACCAAAACAATATTTATAACTTTACAAACTAATCTTAGCAAAGAGGCCAGTAAAGGTCAGATCCCAAGGGACAGGTATTGATGTAGGATTTTCAATTTCAAATGGTCGTGTCTTAGGGTGTCACAAATTGGGTTGAGATAGGAGATCAACTAAACTAATCAACAAGATAAAAGTAAAGCAATGAAAACAAGCAAGATGATTAAAGGGGGTGTAAGCAATTGATTAAAGGCACTAGGGTGTCATGGGTTCATAGAGGATTCATGGGAGTTTATCATACAAACATGTTCTCTATTTTATAGCAAGCACTAATTATTGTGATGGGATCGAGTTGGTGTATAAGCTTACAAGTCTCATTGAAAAGATAGGTGATGGGTAAAAAATGCAAGGATTCATAGGCTCGCATTTTATCAAACATAACATGTGCATAAGTTTAAATCACAACAAGCAAGGAATTTAATTATGAAAACATATTAGATTAAGCATGAATCATTCCCCATGTTGGTTTCCCCTAATTCCCCATTAACTCTAGCTAAGGAAACTACTCACTCATTATCATGTTTAACATGCTAATAAGGTTGTGAATCATACTAACAAGGCAAAACATGATGAATAAATGAAAGTAATTAACATTAATTAAACAAGATTAAGGGAGAATTATACCTAGGAAGATGATTCTAAATAATAAAGCAAAGAATAATAGAAGTACTTTATGATTGATGGAAGGTTGTTAATCCTCCAAATATACCCAAATAATCTTCTACTTACCCAAAATAAATGAAGAATAATAGAGAAATTAAGGAAAAGATTGAGATGTGATTAATATTGAGAATTGTATTACAACTAAATTAAGACTAATTTTAGAGAATTATAAAGTGATTAAGGATGGATTATGATTGCTTAAGAGAGCATGCTAATCTAGGTAGTACAAAAGGGTATTTATACTTAAGATTAGGTACAAAGATTAGGGTTACTAAGGACTTAAATGACTATTAAGTCCCTAAGAAAAGTTGATGAAATGCTCCTCTCGAAGGAAATGAGCAGATTCTCGTGCTAGTCTTGCCACGATCCGCCCGTCTTGAGGTAAGGCACGGGTTCTCTGACTTATGATCCGAGCGGATCCTGGGAGAGACGCTCGGCTCCAGCTGCTGCGTCCCACTCGTCTTGGGCATAAGACGCTCGGATCTTGGTGTTGTGGGACGCCCGGATCGTGCCTGATCCGCTCGGATTCCTAGGCAGACAGCTTCTCTTCTTTTCCTCTTTAACAATCCGCAAGGATCATTTCGGGGATGCAAGGATCCTTTCATCATTGCCCATTTCACTTTATTATCAACTTAGGCCTCTAGTATTGTCTTCTCTTTGATGCTTGGTCATTAGATGCGATCAATTTAGTTTCATTTCGCCTCATAAATGCAAGGTTAGCACTCCTTTCCTATCAAGGGGACAAAACCTCAAAGAATATGCAAAATGGGAAACTAAAGATAGTAAATGACCCAATTATGTGCTATAAAGCATAGGAACGAGGTTAATTCGGGGACTAAATATGCTCAAATATGAGTCACATCAACTTTGTTTCCTAGAATACCCTTAAGACACCGTAGGATGTGTCATACTAGTATCTTTTGACCCATGGACTAAGGCCTAGTCAAGAGTACCTTGTCGTGTGATAACTCCTTGGCTACCATTTATTCCAAGGTGACCTTTGAAACCATGCAACCGTTCTTTCACTTCTATTATCATATTTTGTTAACAAAAAAGGAATGAGCACAATAATCTCCAATTTGAGTTAGGTACTAAAATGAAAAATCAAATGTTTACACAATTGAATCAAAGAAAAGAGGAGTACAAAAATAGACTCCTAAGCTTCAATAAAAATACCCTTGCTACAAGATGGGGTTACTTTGAAAAATGTTCAAAAATGCAAAGATTGAAAAAAATTTGCCAAGTATCAAATTGCCAAAACATCAAAAGTGGCAAAAGAATGTTCTCAAAAGTCAAATACCACAAGAAATTGGGGGAAAAACAAATCAAAAGGCAAACTACCAATGTGAAACTCAAAACATCTTGATCCCTGTTATCCATTGATCTTATTTGTTGCATGGTGGAGAAGGGACGGCCCTTCTTGTTTTCTAGGCAAGAGGAGGAATTCCGCGATTCCACAGTGTTTCTAACGCCATAGGGAGTCTACTCTTAAAAAAGCATTTAGCGATTGTGGACAAAAGTACCCTAGTTAGACACAACTTGTAGGTGATTTGTTGGTATCCTTTTACACTTAGTAGCTTGGAGAAACAATATCTATGATGGAGTGTGTACCCTTAAATTGCTTCCCCTTTAGATGATTTCCGCCACTTAGATGAGAAAAGTGGATATTCTTTTGTAGATGCATCCATTGCTTGTTTTGTGTGCTTAAATGCTTTGATGGATCGCCATTTTGGCAAGCCCCACCTTGCCTTGTAAGAAGACACCCTACCTCATGCATGTCTTCTTTTGAGTTGAAGGGGCGGAGTGAGACCCGCTAATTGTCTCACATCAGCTATATTATTAGGATAGTTTAAATAAAGGTCTAGTTCTAGTCACCTCTTTACTCGGGATGAGTACCGGTTCGGTTTGGGGATGTTTGATGTGACTCTTAATTGCGCACATTTAGTCCCTTAATTGAACCTATTTTTCATACTATTATAACATGTCATGGCCATTTTATCCGTCAAATCCATTCTATTTTGCTTTCCTAGTGCATTTTATATGTCTTATAGGAAAGGAGATAATGAGGCGGAATTCCCGTCTCTCACGCATAATCGGAAGCTTGTTGACGATCTTGGATGAACTAGTATGAAGAGGAGGCAAGAACGATGACCAAAGAAGAAAGAATAAAGAGTATACAAAGATCGTAGGCCTTTAAGCAAGAGGATGGAACCCTGTGCCAGGATCCGTGCGTCCTTGGCACGGGAAGAGCGGATTACACAGTCATGATCTGAGCGGCTCCTGCATGGGACGCGTGGATCTCCATACAGACTAGCCGTGCACCAGTTGAGGTCGAGCGGATCGTGGTGGGAGTAGCAGCTTGATCTGCGCATTTGCCTCGGGACTTGCAATTTTCTATTCAACACTTAACATTTTTATTTACTAATCTACCCTTACTTAACCTAATGATGTACCACTATATATACTCCATTTGTAATAATCAATAGACTAAGCCCTCTTAGGGGGAGGAAAACCTTCTTAGATTAGATTAGGAGTAGATTAGAATAGATTAATCTAAATCATTCCACATTAATCTTTCCTTAATTAATGTTCAAGTTTATTATTGGGTAATTTGAAGATTATTGGGTTATTATTGGAGAATTGACAACTCTTCATGAATCAATCAAGTTTTCTTCTATTATTTTTCCTTTTCCAATTGTTCATCTTAAGTTTGGTATAATCTCTTTACTCTTTACTCTTTATTGTTTATTTCCTCACTTTCTTATCATGTTTATACTTGTTGTAATGATTGACACCATTGATAACATGTCTCCCATAATAATAAAGGAGTAGTTACTTAACTAGGATTAGTGGGGAATTAGGGAAAACAAACATGGGGATTGATCTATGCTTAATCTAATATGTTTTCATAATTAATTTGCTTACTTGTTGTGATTTCAACCTATGCACATGTTATGTTTGATGAAATGCGAGCCTATGAATCCTTACATTTTTTACCCATCTCCTATTCCTTCAATGAGGCTTGTAAGACATAAAACAACTCGAGCCTCATTAGACCATGCATAGAGTTGAATAGGAGGAGACTAAGTCAACTTGTAAGTGTTGTACAATCTAGATGATTCGGCTCCAGGACCTAAATCTTCCTAGGGATTGTAAGATATACACTAACTCGATCCCATCACAATAATAAGTGCTTGCTTCTAATTGAGAACATGTTTGTATGATCTACTCCCATGAATCCCCTATGAACCCATGCCATCCTAGTATCTTTATTAATTGTTTACATCTCTTAATTTATTCCTCGTTTTACTTTGTTGCTTCTATTAGTTTAGACTCACCAACTCCAACTCAAATCAAGTGTGACACTAGCATAAATTGAGGTAGATAGACTTAGAACCCAATGCACACCGTCCCATGGATCGACCTCGACTTAACCACAAACTAGTGGTTTGTTGAGAAATATAAATGTGTTTGATTAATGGAGTGAACAACGACTCGCTCTACATCAACAACTTCTTGGCCGACAAAACCACCAAACATAGCAGCCATAGGGTTCAAAATTGCCATGGCCCCAAAAGCTATGTGACGCAGAATTCTGGGGTTAATATCTTCAAGCTTGCCATCCGCAACACCCTCGTTCATTTTGCTAGCTATAGATATCAACTTCTGTGCATCCTCCTCCAAACTGGGATTTGGGATAACGTTCTAGCTCATCAACAAACTTGTCCAAATTTTGAAAAGCCAAATGGAGCACAGGGGGCGATCAAATTTCGAAAAGTCACTCAACAAAAAGTCACCATCATCTCTCCTAACGCATGGCTTAAACCGCATAACCTTTGGCTACTCGATTTGTGTGACAATCCCACCCTCACAAATGTTTCTGCAACATCGCTGATAAAAAAGAACGAATCTTAACACCCAAATACTATAAGCTCATTTGTAGCCATGTACAAAGCTCCAAATAAGTGACATAAATGGAACACAAGGCGTATTACTTAGGACATCCCTGCACCCTAAACATGAAACCTGTCATTTTCAACATCAACATCCCTCATTCCAGTCTCATCTTCATCATCACTGCCCCTCTCTTCATTATCTTGACTCAATATTTCCAACTAATCATAGAATAGTTTATCATCCCTTTCACTCACCTGTATCACTCGCATGTATACATGACCAAAATTCAGATTGGTTAACACGAATATAGCCTACAAGAAAAATGAGATGCGTCATTGTCTATGTGAACTGTGAAGTAAACAAAAGAAAGGACCACTACAACATTAGATTTCATCTTTCAGAACACTTGGATTTAAGTCAGATTCATGGTGATTTATGCCTTGCTTATCGCTTTTCACCTGGTTCTCATGTTTACTCTTCTTTCAAGCAAGGGTGCCTACCAAAAGACTAACACGCCACTTCATCATACCTCTTTACCAAATAATACAATCTTGTCTTAAACAATATTAAACCTAATTTTCACAATTAAACAATATTAAACCCTATTTTTCGCGATTAAAACAAAAAAAATCATCTAATAAACAACTACAACTACAATTGATGATAGTAATTGGTTCAATATGTCGATATTATCAGCAAAAAAACGTTTAAATTCATTTATCACTAATATATTTAGAAATTTACAGTAAGAACATGAAAGTACCCTAAATAACTCGATAATTAGTTCGATTTTTTTATTTAACCCTATTAATTTATCTAATTCAACATACATATATACAATAATTTCGAACAAAATCAAAATGTATAATCAATTTAATACTATATAAGATGAAAAAAAATCGCAGAAATGGATAAAGATGAGAAACAAATGCACCTCAACGATTTTGGAGAGAATTGTGGTGAGATTATTCAGTCTAGTGAACGAATATATCTAGAATGTTAAAATGCAGTTGAAATCGTCTTTGAAATTTTAGGTTTTTGCGGATTTTCAATGAGATTTTAGAGAGGATTTTGTGATAGTTTTCATTTGACATGTTTGATTGATTTTTGTAAAATTTTTAGAGAGAGAAACTGACGACTGATTTAGTGAGTTTTAGGTAGTTTGGTTTGTCAATTTTTCCTTGCGATATTGTTTTGTATATTGTGTGATATTTCATTCGTTACTCAATCCTCAAATATTTAGGAGTTCTCACCGGATCCCGACTCTATATATATATATATATATATATATATATATATATATATATATATATATATATATATATATATATATATGGGATCAATTGAGTCCCCCTTAAAGCATTGAGTCCTTAAGTCCCCATATGTGCTATTGGATTGTTGAGATGAATGGTTAAGATTAAGAGAAAAAAGCAAAGAAAAATATTAAAAAGTGTGTAGCTTATTTTCCTCTCTCATATAGACTTCTAGCCGTCTGACTTTACTCTCTCATCATTCATTTATACTTCTCTTCCCTCTCTCATCATTCATTCTTAAAATACTCAGTCCAAAACTCACTCTCTCTCTCTCTCTCTCTCTCATCTCTCTTCTCTCTTCTCCTCTCTTATTTCTATTTTTTATAGAAATCTCGTATAAAATAGGATCGGTTTTATAAAAAGCTTCGTAAGTCTTCATCCGGACTCCAATTAAGGCAAAACAAAAGCCTAAATTTATTATTTTTTGTATGGTGATATTTTTGTATATCATTGTATTTTCTAAATATTCATTCCAGCTCGGTTGTGCTTGAAAATTCGGTTGAATTTTGTCTAAATTACTTGTTTATGTTGAAAAACAGAGATTGTGTGTTTGTTTCTTGTGAATTTTTTTGTTGTATCTTGTTTGAACCGTTGGTTTGATATATTTTGTTTTTTTGTAAACGTTTTTGACAATTTTTCTTTTGAATTTTTTGGTAACCTTCAGGGCATGAAAATTGTAACTTTGAGGTTATAAAAGTGTAACCTTGAGCATTATGACGTGTAATTTTGATGTTTTAAAAAGTATCACTTTGATGTTTAAAAAGTGTAACTCTGATATTTTAAAATGTGGCTCGAAAATTCGGTTGAATTTTGTCTAAAGAGTTTTGTGTGTTTTAAAAAGTGTACCTTTGAGGAGCATGAAAAGTGTATCTTTCAAGTGTTAAAAGTATAACCTTGAAAATTATGAAAGTGTAACTTTGATGTTTAGAAGGTGTATCCTTGATGTTTCAAAAGTGTCACTTTGATGTTTTAAAAAGTCTAACTTCGATGTTTTATTTTTTCAGATCTTGTTTTTGTTTTTTTTTTCTTTTTTAAATCTATTTTTTTTGTGGGTGTGGGTTGGTGATGGTGGGCGGAGGATGGTCGGACTAAAGTTATACTCATGAAGGACCAAAATTACACTCATAAATAACCAAAGTTACACTCATATAGGACCAAAGATACCCTCATATGTGACGAAAGTTACACTCGTAAAATTGTGTTAAAATAGCATAAATTCAAGATTAAAATATTAAAGTTACAAAAAAATCAAATTATTATATACAAAATGACCTTAAAGTTACATTATTAAAATACTGAATTTACACTCGTAATGCATCAATGTTACATAATCAAATTTGTATGTAATAAAGTTACATAATCAAATTTTTATCTACAAAATGACCTTAAAATACTAAAGTTACACTCGTATAGATAGAGTCAAAGTTAGACTCGTAAAATGTCAAAATTATATAAATTCAATTTTTTATATACAAAACCGCCTTAAAAGATCAAAGTTACACTCTTTAATAACCTCGAATAAAACCGAGCAGTACTGAAACTTTCGAAAAGTCAATAGTATACGAAAATACTACCATTGCGAAGGGCTCGAAAATTAATAATGTGAGGCTTTTGTTTCGCCTTAATCGGAGTCCGAATGAAGATTTACGGAGTGTTTTATGTATACGCTTTTATTTTACGCGGGTTTAATGTTGTCTGGTAAGATGTCAGCATTTGCATGTTGGGAAGAATAATAACAGGCTCCAGCACCCTCTCTCCTCCTATCACATTTTCCTTTTTTTTCGCTTATAAAGACCCCTCTTCCTCCCACAATCTCAACCATTGATCTGATTCATCTAATGGTTGTAATGGACTCAAATATATATTTATATATATATATATATATATATATATATATATATATATATATATATATATATATATATATATATATATATATATATATATATATATATATATATATATAGAGAGAGAGAGAGAGAGAGAGAGAGAGAGAGGAGTTCTAATGACTCCTCATCTCCAATTGAGTCCATAAGTCCCTCTAAGGGTCTTTGGATGGACTCAATGAATGGTTGAGATGCATTTAATTAAAGGCTATTAAAAAGAAAAGGAAAAAAATGTGGATGGTTGGATTGAGATAGATGGTTGAGATTGAAATTAACAAAAAAATTATTTCACTAATCAAATATCTATACACTAATTAATTTTTCTTTCACTCTCTAGCCCCTAATTAATCAGTTTTGAGATTCAGATTTCAGAAGTGTAAATGTAATGTTATATGAGTTTTACAAGTGTAAATCTAACATTTTACGAGTGTAAATGTAATATCTTAAGAGTGTAAATTTGATTTTTTGTGACGGAAATTTTGAATTTATATAATTTTAACATTTTACAAGTGTAAATCTGATGTTTTACGAATGTAAATGTAACATTTTAAGAGTGTAAATTTGATTTTCTGTGATGGAAATTTTGAATTTATATAATTTTAACATTTTACAAGTGTAAATCTGATGTTTTACAAGTGTAAATGTAACATTTTAAGAGTGTAAATTTGATTTTTTGTGACGGAAATTTTGAATTTATATAATTTTAACATTTTACAAGTGTAAATTTGATGTTTTACGAGTGCAAATGTAACATTTTAAGAGTGTAAATTTGATTTTTTGTAACGGAAATTTTGAATTTATATAATTTGAACATTTTACATGTGTAAATTTGATGTTTTGCGAGTGAAAATGTAACATTTTAAGAGGGTAAATTTGATTTTTTTTTTGTGACGGAAATTTTGAATTTATATAATTTTAACATTTTACGAGTGTAAATTTGATGTTTTGCGAGTGTAAATGTAAATATTTTAAGAGTATAAATTTGATTTTTTAGGCAATTTTCGATATAAAATTTTGAATTTATATAATCTTAACTTGTTACCAAGTGTAAATGTGATGTTTTACGAGTGTAAATGTAGTATATTTTAAGTGTAAATTTGAAGGTCTACGAGTGTAAATTTGAAGGTTTAACAGTGTAACTTTGGTCCTTTGAGTGTAACTTTGGTCCTTTACAAGTCTAACTTTGGTCCTTTACGAGTAAAACTTTAGTCCGACTACCAACAAACACCACCAATGTCATCCTCCACCACCAACTCATATCCACAAAAACTATGAGTGCAAATCTATATAATTTTAACGAGTGTAAATGTACAGATATACGAGTCTAAATGTACAGATATACGAGTGTAAATTTAAAGAAATATGAGTGTAAATGTAAAAAATATGATATACGAGTGTAAATGTAAAGAAATATGAGTGTAAATGTAAAGAAATATGAGTGTAAATGTAAAAAAATATGAGTGTAAATGTAAAAAAATATGAGTGTAAATGACCACCGACAAACAACACCACCGTCCTCCACAATCAACCCACCTCATAAATAAGGTAGACCTATTAAAAACAAACCTGAAAAATAAAGGGAAAAATAACTATATCTGAACCACAAAAAATTGAATTATGGAAATAAGTGTAAATGTAATGAAATACGAGTGTAAACGTTAAGAAATACGAGTGTAAATTTAAAGATTTACGAGTGTAAACGTTAAGAAATTTAAAAAGATTAAAACAAAATATGAGTGTAACTTTTAAAAACAAGTGTAAATTTCAAGTAATACGAGTGTAACTTTCAAATAATACGAGTGTAAATGTAAAATAACTCATAAAAACCAGATCTATACAATAACACAATAAAAGAAAAAAACACCAAAAATGTAATGCTAAATTTGAAATTAAAAAGAACAAAAAAAAAAAAAGAACACCCATCGACAAACCAACCACAAAAAAAAAAGAACAACAAAAAAAAGAGCTGAAATTAAAAAAAAATAAAAACAACAACAAACCAATCACAAAACCATCAACACAATAACCAAACAATTTTTGAAAAAAAAAAGAGCAAATGACACCACCATATCGACAACAACCCATCAACCACCAGAGAGAGGCGTGAGGGTGGCAGAGACGACCGACAACCATGCCCAACAGCCCACACACGACAGAGCCGGCCGACAAATAGTAGATCTGAGGTTCACAGTGGTGGCGTGGGTTGGAGGGTAGGGGTACGGTGGTGGTTGAAAGGGTAGGTGAGGGTTGAAGTGGTGGTTTTTGTTGGTGATTGATGTTTTTGGGTAGGCGAGGTGTAACACCCCGTATTTTATTAAGTTGGATAAAATTCTTTTAATTGCTATTTTGAATTTAATTACATCATTTAACGATTTATATATATATGCTTAGCTAATTAATTAATTTCATCATAATTCGATACGTTAATTTTAATAATCATTAATAAGTTTACTTAAAGTTAGTTCGAGTTTATTGAAGTTAGTTCGAGTTTATTTATTTAATAATTTCCGTTTCTTTACGAGTCCTTATGAAAGTTGTTTTAAGTGAACCCGAGATGGATGGATTTTGGGAACAAAACCGTCCAATTAGCTATTTTGAGCTTATTTCACTAAATTAGCAATTTTTATTAATATCCGTTAGTTTTGTAAAAATCGCTAATAATTCCGATTCAAGCTGATATTGTATTATTTACGTTAACTAGTTGAGTTTATTTTATTTTATTTTCACTCATTAAATTTATTTATTATTGATTCCGTTTTATTACTGAAACTTTTACTTAAACCGGTTAAATTTAACTCGAAACGGTTTTAATAACTATCGAAGTTTCTTAACGATGAAGAAACGTACGTATAATAAATAGCAAGCAGGAAAGCTGCTCCCCCACTTCCACGTCTCTTTCTTCTTCTCGTTTCTTCTTTCTTCATATTTTTTCCCTGTTTCAGTTTTTGGATCTTCAAAATCGATATCGTCACTCCGTTTGTCATCCGTTTTCAACTATTTTTGTTCCATAGCGCTCCTTTCGTCGTTCTCGTCAATCCGTTGTAAGTAAAATTCATTTTCGTCATGTATTTTTACAAACCCATTTATATTTTCACTTTATTTATTATAAGACGGTTGTATGTACTAAAATAGACTATCGGTAGAAGATTAAAAAGGTAACGATAACGGATTACTCGATATTACTTGTAAAATATGTTTATTTCGAATCTTTGGTTAGTCTGTTTTATAATTGAGACGGTGTATAATTATATATAGGGATCCTTATGGATGTTAATTAGTCGGTTGTATAGTTGAGACGGTGTATACTGATATGTGGAGATGATTGAGACGGTGTATATTGACCTCTAGGGATCATTTGGGATGCTAGCTAGTAAGTGGTATATTTAAGACGGTGTATGCTGACATGTATGGATTGTTTTGGGTGATAATTGGTGTGTTTTATAGTTGAGACGGTGTATACTGACATGTAGGGATTGTTTTGGACTAATTTGGACTCTGTGTTGGGGCGATTTTTGTAGTCTTTAGGGTCTGTTTTTGAGTTGCTTTATACTTGTGGATTTCCACTCTAAAACCGTTTTAAATGCCGACTTAGTTGGCTCACTAAGACTGTTTTTAGGCGAGAATGGAGTCTTAAGGGGACGATTGGTACTGTTTTGGGCGGGGGACGAGAGCCGTCATCGTGGGTTTTCACTTTGCATTTGAGGACTGGGGTTGGGGTCGAACTTAGGCATCTTTTGGGTTCTGTTTTGGACTGATTTTTGGGTCAGGTTATGAAGTAGGGTGAAGGGTGGCTATGGGTAGTCGGGTGGTGGTCGTGTCGGACTCTTTGTGGCTTGCTTTTAGGCGAGTCTGATGGCCGTGGCCTAGGCAGTGGCCTAGCTAAGTCACGAGTTTGAGGCCATGTGTAGTTGGTGGTTAGGCCGAGTTTGAGGTTGTCATAATAACTTTTGAGCCGTGTCCATAAATTGTTTTGACGCTAGTTTGGTTTATTTAAAATATAATTAAATTAATTTCCGTCTCATATTTTATATAAAGATAATTCGTTAATATCGTCCTTTCACATAATTATTTTAGGTGGCTCATATGTGGTTGAAGATGAAGAGTAATTTTGGGTTTTAGAAGCTTTCTCAAGTTATTACTTGTCTCTTTGCTAGCGTAAGGTAACTATTCCGAGTTACTCGACGAATTAATGTCACATTAGTAGTAATTGATGTTGTGTTTGGTGTTTGTTAAGTGTTTAGGTGATTGATAATGTGTTACTTTCGTTTTTCACATGATAGAAATTGGAAATAGCATGAGAATAATATTGAGATAAATTTTGTGATTTGGGTCAAAGTAGGCCAAGACTCTGAGCTGGGCCAGATTGACCGAACGAGTTTGGTCAAACTAGGTTTAAACCGGTCAGCCTCGATTTGACCGATGACCCGTCGCGGGACTCGGGTCGAGGGTTTGTCTTTGAGGTAAGATTGGTTGTTATTGGAGGTTTTATGTTATGCCTTGATATTTGTAATTATCATTTCACATGTTGGTTGTTGGATGCTTTGGATGCCTTATGCTTGAGTCTTGTTTGCCTTTAGCCATTGTAGTTTATTCTCATGGACTATGATATTGATGGTTAGCTATAATTTGGTTATTGATGACATTGAGGATATGGTTGGATTGTCTCATGAATAGACATTTATATAGCCTTTCACATGAAAGAATGTTAGCATTTATGTTGGTAAGTTGGACTCTTTGCCCCTCTTATGGTTAATTGGGTATCCTACTTGTCTTGTGTGGTGTGGGCTAAAGTATTCAATCTGGGACTAGCTGGGACTAGGTCCTAGGTGAGTATTTCGGCCTTCATCATAGATAGGTCATTATAGTCTTTGACGAGTGTATGTTCACTGCTTAATAGCCTCTGTGTTCCTGACTTGGTGGGTTTATATCCAAGTTGGGGCATGACCTCGTTACTTATTTTGAGAGTAAGTGGTCAGCTTAAGTACTAGCCAACCCTTTGGTGGACTCCTTAGGGTACTCACATAGTTTTATAAAATTGTGGGTCTTGGGTGCGCTGGTGTGTATCCGCATGTCTAGGTCTCAAGAGATTTAGTACTAGGGTTGTGTTGTGTCTTGGCCATGTTTTGATAGAACCTCGAGCCAAGATACCGGTTCGATTACCTTCCCTACCTCGTGGTATAGACTCGAGTTCTGAGTGACTATTGACGGTGCTAAGAACTTATGCCTGTCTTTGATATATTGCCCTTTCTTGTTTGATGATTCTATGAATCATAGAAGGTGAGATGCAAGCCGGCTATGGTTGATAGAGTTTGGATTCCTGGATGTTATGTGATTCACATGATAGTGTAGTATGAGTCGGTCTAGTATTCACATGCTAGGACTATGTGGTGTTATATTGCTGTTCACATGTTAAGCACGATTGTGTAGCATCTATATGCTAAGGCATTGTGTGATTCGTATTCATATTCTTATGTTTACATGTTATATTAATTATGACATTTCGTGGCTGGGAGAACTCGGAGTTACTCCCCACTGACTGTGGCTTTCGTATTTGTATAAAATGCGATTGACAGGTAGGTGATGCATATATGGGGTACATGGACGAGCTAGCGAGCAAAGTAACCTTGGAACCTAGATTGGCTTTATTTTATTGTGACCCTTAAACACTTTTTATGTCACATACATTTTAGGGACATATGTCTCCCTCTTTACATTGGTTGTATAATTTGCTATTCGCGACTTTAGCGATGGTTATGTTATGAAACTTCTAGTTAGACCTTGTATGTTTGACACCTTCCAATTTGGATATCTTTATAACAGTTCAGTTTTAAAATTACAGTTTTTTACCCAATCAACCTATTACAAACATATCCATGCACTTTTATTCTAGAATTACGTGTTTACTTTTCCGCAATAAATGAGGGTGTCACAGTTGGTATCAGAGCATATTTGCTCCCGACGCACGTTTGTGCACCCCAATATAAATAACTTGACCTTAAAATAATAAACTTGAGAGATGGGTAAGATGGGTAGACTTAGGACCTTATGTTGTAGTCTCTTTGTGTTTGCTCTTTGTTAGGTACTAACCTGTTTGTTGATTGTCATTTAATAATTGTTGCGTTCTTGGATCAATGACCGTGAGCTTATCTATAGCTAATGGAGTTATTACCCTTATTATAAAAAAAATTTTGAACTAAAGGTTTTGAAAATATTTTAATGTTTTTCACTGGTTTTAACGTCAATTAGTGTTAAAGCTTGTTATTGGAGACGTCTGATAATTAGTTTTATCATTTGTTGGTGTAAAAATGTATTTTTATGTCTTTGAATTGGAATATTGATGTTCTTGAGTGATCGCCAAGAGTATCACCGTTCCATTGAAAGGACACTTATATTTTAAGAAGATCAAGATTTAGTGCCTATTGCTGAGGATTGAAGATTTGTTCAACCTTTGAAGAATGCTTCTACTTCCTTGAAGATGTTTCTCGTTCTTTTTGTATCTCGCCTTATTCTTAATCTCTTGGTGCTTATCCTCCTTATAAACTCCCTTCTGTTTTACTTTAAAAGCTACGCTTGTACTCCTAACTTGTCCTTTGTTTTTTGCTTATTCCCCCTTAACGCCATTTCATAGTACCCCTTCTTGTGAGGAATGTTGACCTGGGTTGGAAAATTCGACTTTTGAGGAGATTGTTTGTGTCTGACCCTTAACCCTGGTTTTGAGAGGATGTGATATTAGAAAGACTTAGGTAATGTGATGAGACATACTTAGTGATTCTTATACCTAGTTCCTTGACAAAGTGAGTATAATCGATTGGTGGATTCTTTGTGTTAGGAATGAGTTGCCTATGTAATTAAAGTTATAGAACTTGGCTTTGTTGTTTATGTTTGGGATTTGAAAGCTTAGTAGGTTGAGCGTCGTCACCTTAGGAGTAAACATGAGATAAGTTTAGAATATGAATTTGGAAGAAAACACATTTTTAGATGTTAACAATCCCGTATAGATTGGGAATGTGACTTGGTGTTAGTTAATCCTTGAGAACTTTGTTAAGAAGTCTTTGTCAATTCATTCTTTGGTTTTTTTTAAAAAAATTGAGGTTGTGTCGAGTGCTTGAGATAAAGAGATGCTTTTATACTTGAGTGGTAGATTTGCTTTAGGGAAATCCTAATATGTGATAAGATAGGTGGAAGAAGTATCTAACCGATTTATTACCCCTTAAGCGAGCATTTATTTTACCTTGACCCTTGTTTTGTGATTTGGTCGTTGTGTTATGAAGGTACAATACCCTAATAGGCGTGACCTTGTTAGAGAGAACCTTAAGTTTTAGGAAGCGTATGGATTAAGCCTTAAAATCCTCTTTCATACCATTAATCGTTTTCCTCCCTTTCGTTCATACCTTGGTTGGATTTGATTCTTAAGTATAAAAGTTTACTCGTTATTTCCTTGTCTTGAATACCTCCCTAATTCTAATATCTCTTACTGGTTGTTAACTAGTTATCTTTATGATTCGACTCTTTTAGTCTCACACCCTGACATGTTGCTTAAGTTTCCTTGTTGTCTAATTTCCCTTTCTCCTTGATCATAAGCGTTACCGTTCATACCTCATTTCCTCGCTTCATCTTGCTCCTCCTTTAAGTTTGACATTCGTATCTTGTGAAACTCTATCCTTGACATCCTTGTAATTTTGACTTCAATTTTTACCCTATGAAAGTCATTATAGCTCTCTTGTTGGTTAAGTTTGAGCTCTCTTAACATACTTTGTTTTTATGCTATCTAAGTTACTTTCCTTTTTGTACAACTTCTAAACTTTCAAGCTACCAGTTTCGATTCATTCTTAAAAGTTTATGTCACTTCTGCAAACCTAACCTATTTTTAAGGATTTGAAAATGAAAATTTGATTTAATTCCATATTTGTTCCTTGAGTATAGACTTCTTTATCATGATTTTAATCGCTAAACCCGAGATTTTTGTAAATTTTATCCAATTTCTATTCACTTTGATCTAATCATAATGCCTTTGTCAAAGTTTAATATTATATTTCAGGAATTTAACTCCCCTTTTAGTTTAAAGGTGAAACCTTTATTTCTATTTTGGCTTTTTGCAAAAGAAAATTTGAGTAGATTACCTTTCTCTTATTTTGATTTTAACGTTGATCGGATGTTAGAACTAGTTATTGGAAACGTTTGATAACTTGTTCTACGCTTGTCGGCGAATAGTTTTTGTTTTAAATTTGTCTCTGACTTGGAAAGTTAGTGTTCTTGTGTGCACAACAAGAGCAATTTCGTTCCATGAATGAGACTTATACTTTTGAAAACTCTTCATTAATGTTTTCGAAAGTATTTTGATTTTTGATTTATACAAATGATTTGCCTTTGACCTTATCTCGGATTTGGAATGTGATGTTCTTGAATGCGCAACGAGAGCACTTCCGTTCCTTTGATGAGAATCTGTTTCATTTTAAAAATTTTATTTGAAACTTTTGAAAGAATTTTGATTCTTACGATAAGTGACCTTTTAAATGTTTTGGTTACCGATTCCAATTTCAGTTTTATTTTTATAACCTTTCATTTATACTTTCAAGTTTCGAGGACGAAACTTTTTAAAAGATGGGGTGATTGTAACACCCCGTATTTTATTAAGTTGGATAAAATTCTTTTAATTGCTATTTTGAATTTACTTACATCATTTAACGATTTATATATATATGCTTAGCTAATTAATTAATTTCATCATAATTCGATACGTTAATTTTAATAATCATTAATAAGTTTACTTAAAGTTAGTTCGAGTTTATTGAAGTTAGTTCGAGTTTATTTATTTAATAATTTCCGTTTCTTTACGAGTCCTTATGAAAGTTGTTTTAAGTGAACCCGAGATGGATGGATTTTGGGAACAAAACCGTCCAATTAGCTATTTTGAGCTTATTTCACTAAATTAGCAATTTTTATTAATATCCGTTAGTTTTGTAAAAATCGCTAAAATTCCGATTCAAGCTGATATTGTATTATTTACGTTAACTACTTGAGTTTATTTTATTTTATTTTCACTCATTAAATTTATTTATTATTGATTCCGTTTTATTACTGAAACTTTTACTTAAACCGGTTAAATTTAACTCGAAACGGTTTTAATAACTATCGAAGTTTCTTAACGATGAAGAAACGTACGTATAATAAATAGCAGAGCAGTGTCAAGCTGCTCCCCACTTCCACGTCTCTTTCTTCTTCTCGTTTCTTCTTTCTTCATATTTTTTTTTCCCTGTTTCAGTTTTTGGATCTTCAAAATCGATATCGTCACTCCGTTTGTCATCCGTTTTCAACTATTTTTGTTCCATAGCGCTCCTTTCGTCGTTCTCGTCAATCCGTTGTATGTAAAAATCATTGTCGTCATGTATTTTTACAAACCCATTTATATTTTCAGCTTTATTTATTATAAGACGGTTGTATGTACTAAAATAGACTGTCTGGTAGAAGATTAAAAAGGTAACGATAACGGATTACTCGATATTACTTGTAAAATATGTTTATTTCGAATGCTGGTTAGTCTTTTTTATAATTGAGACGGTGTATAATTATATATAGGGATCCTTATGGATGTTAATTAGTCAGTTGTATAGTTGAGACGGTGTATACTGATATGTGGAGATGATTGAGACGGTGTATACTGACCTCTAGGGATCATTTGGGATGCTAGTTAGTAAGTGGTATATTTAAGACGGTGTATCTTTGACATGTATGGATTGTTTTGGGTGATAATTGGTGTGTTTTATAGTTGAGACGGTGTATACCGACATGTAGGGATTGTTTTGGACTAATTTGGACTCGTGTTGGGCGATTTTTGTAGTCTTTAGGGTCCTTTTTTGAGTTGCTTTATACTTGTGGATTTCCACTCTAAAACCGTTTTAAATGCCGACTTAGTTGGCTCATTAGGAGGATTTTTAGGCGCGAGAATGGAGTCTTAAGGGGACGATTGGTACTGTTTTGGGCAAGGACGAGAGCCGTCATCGTGGGTTTTCACTTTGCATTTGAGGACCGGAGTTGGGGTCGAACTTAGGCATCTTTTGGGTTACTGCTTTTGGACTGATTTTGGGTCAGGTTATGAAGTAGGGTGAAGGGTGGCTATGGGTAGTCGGGTGGTGGTCGTGTCGGACTCTTTGTGGCTTGCTTTTAGGCGAGTCGATGGCCGTGGCCTGGCGTTAGGCCTAGCTAAGTCACGAGTTTGAGGCCATGTGTAGTTGGTGGTTAGGCCGAGTTTGAGGTTGTCATAATAACTTTTGAGCTGTGTCCATAAATTGTTTTGACGCTAGTTTGGTTTATTTAAAATATAATTAAATTAATTTCCGTCTCATATTTTATATAAAGATAATTCGTTAATATCGTCCTTTCACATAATTATTTTAGGTGGCTCATATGTGGTTGAAGATGAAGAGTAATTTTGGGTTTTAGAAGCTTTCTCAAGTTATTACTTGTCTCTTTGCTAGCGTAAGGTAACTATTCCGAGTTACTCGACGAATTAATGTCACATTAGTAGTAATTGATGTTGTGTTTGGTGTTTGTTAAGTGTTTAGGTGATTGATAATGTGTTACTTTCGTTTTTCACATGATAGAAATTGGAAATAGCATGAGAATAATATTGCGATAAATTTTGTGATTTGGGCCAAAGTAGGCCAAGACTCTGAGCTGGGCCAGATTGACCGAACGATTTTGGTCAAACTAAATTTAAACCGGTCAACCTCGATTTGACCGATGACCCGTCGCGGGACTCGGGTCGAGGGTTTGTCTTTGAGGTAAGATTGGTTGTTATTGGAGGTTTTATGTTATGCCTTAATATTTGTAATTATCATTTCACTTGTTGGTTGTTGGATGCTTTGGATGCCTTATGCTTGAGTCTTGTTTGCCTTTAGCCATTGTAGTTTATTCTCATGGACTATGATATTGATGGTTAGCTATAATTTGGTTATTGATGACATTGAGGATATGGTTGGATTGTCTCATTTGAATAGACATTTATATAGCCTTTCACATGATAGAATGTTAGCATTTATGTTGGTAAGTTGGACTCTTTGCCCCTCTTATGGTTAATTGGGTATCCTACTTGTCTTGTGGTGTGGGCTAAAGTATTCAAGCTGGGACTAGCTGGGACTAGGTCCTAGGTGAGTATTTAGGCCTTCATCATAGATAGGTCATTATAGTCTTTGACGAGTGTATGTTCACTGCTTAATAGCCTCTGTGTTCCTGACTTGGTGGGTTTATATCCAAGTTGGGGCATGACCTCGTTACTTATTTTGAGAGTAAGTGGTCAGCTTAAGTACTAGCCAACCCTTTGGTGGACTCCTTAGGGTACTCACATAGTTTTATAAAATTGTGGGTCTTGGGTGCGCTGGTGTGTATCCGCATGTCTAGGTCTGCGCAGATTTAGTACTAGGGTTGTGTTGTGTCTTGGCCATGTTTTGATAGAACCTCTGAGCCAAGATACCGGTTCGATTACCTTCCCTACCTCGTGGTATAGACTCGAGTTCTGAGTGACTATTGACGGTGCTAAGAACTTATGCCTGTCTTTGATATATTGCCCTTTCTTGTTTGATGATTCTATGAATCATAGAAGGTGAGATGCAAGCCGGCTATGGTTGATAGAGTTTGGATTCCTGGATGTTATGTGATTCACATGATAGTGTAGTATGAGTCGGTCTAGTATTCACATGCTAGGACTATGTGGTGTTATATTCTTTGTTCACATGTTAAGCACGATTGTCTAGCATCTATATGCTAAGGCATTGTGTGATTCGTATTCATATTCTTATGTTTACATGTTATAGTAATTATGACATTTCGTGGCTGGGAGAACTCGGAGTTACTCCCCACTGACTGTGGCTTTCGTATTTGTATAAAATGCGATTGACAGGTAGGTGATGCATATATGGGGTACATGGACGAGCTAGCGAGCAAAGTAACCTTGGAACCTAGATTGGCTTTATTTTATTGTGACCCTTAAACACTTTTTATGTCACATACATTTTAGGGACATATGTCTCCCTCTTTACATTGGTTGTATAGTTTGCTATTCGCGACTTTAGCGATGGTTATGTTATGAAACTTCTAGTTAGACCTTGTATGTTTGACACCTTCCAATTTGGATATCTTTATAACAGGTTCAGGTTTTAAAAATTACAGGTTTTTACCCAACTGAACCTATTACAAACATATCCATGCAGTTTTATTCTAGAATTACGTGTTTACTTTTCCGCAATAAATGAGGGTGTCACACGAGGGGTACGGTGGTGGTTGAAACAGTAGATCTTATGTTTTTTTGGAGGGTTTTGAATTATTTGGGTTGGTGGTGGGAGGTGGTTTTGAATTATACGAGTGAGGTGGTGTCGGGTCGTGGCGGATCTGGGGGCGTGAGGGAGAGTGAGGAAGACAGTAGATCTGACTTTTTGGTTTTTTTTGTTTGTGGTTGTAGGTGGTGTGGCAGAGGTGGTGGATTTGTGGTGGTGTGCGTGGTGGTGGTGGATTGAGGAGGGAGGTGAGGGTGTGGTGGTGACAGAGAGGACGTGGTGGGTCATGGCTGCGGTGGTGGGGGAGGTTGGAGGAGGGGTGGTGGTGGCGGACAGGACGGACATGGGAGAGGAGCATGGCAGGGAGGTCGGGTTTGGGTAGGGTAGGGTGGGGTGGTCGGTGGTGAGGCTGAGAGGAGGGAATTTATTTTTTGATTTTTGGAAGTTTTTGAATTTTTGAATTTTTGGATTTTTTTGTTTTTTGAATTTTTTGTTTTTTAAAAAGATGGGAATGATGATATTTGTGGGATAGGAGAGAGAAGTGAGTGGAAAAAGAAGGTTTATATAGTGAAATTAGAGGTTTGATTAGTGATGGTAGTGAGGGAAAGTAATTAATTAGTAACAATCCCACCTTTTTTCCACTAATCCCTTGTTTTTCCTCTTCAATCTCAGCCCTCCATCCCATCTTTTTAAGGGTCCTAAAGAGGATTTATGAACTCAATGAAAAAGGAGGGACTCGTTAGATCTCATTTATATATATATATATATATATATATATATATAAACTCACCTAATCTTATACGAACTGTACGAACTACCTACTGAAGGCTGAATTTTATTTATCTACTCAAAAGGCCCAACCTCTTATACTCACCTACGGCCCAACTTTCATAAGAAAATAACGGTTTCAACAATCTTACTCAAACCTTAAACTTTCATCACCTCGACCACTGCAGCT
Organism: Silene latifolia; assembly: GCF_048544455.1. NCBI lineage: Eukaryota > Viridiplantae > Streptophyta > Magnoliopsida > Caryophyllales > Caryophyllaceae > Silene > Silene latifolia. The sequence continues at coordinate 222,195,152 of NC_133537.1, read as the reverse complement.
GTCGCTGACCACCACTGTTAGACGTGAACTCTCCCCGCGACACCTCCATCGACAATACTATCGACGGATATCATCGGACGGAGTTACCTCTTTCCTTCTCTTATCCTTTCTTTAATCCTCTAAAACTTGCATCTCGACCTCCTGCCGTTGTCGCTGCTGTCGACGAGCACCATAACACCGGCATAAAACCGCCTCATAATCCTCGCCAGCGCATCAGCTTTACTCCTCCGTCGGCAACGATTTACGAACTCCTCCCAGCCCAAATGTATCTCCTCATCGTCGTACCTCGTCGCTAACTTAGAAGCCGCACCACCACCAGTCTTTTAATCTGACGCTATTGTCGGCGCTTTTACGGCCACCCACGATAAAGCTTCGAAGATGATTTTCAAATCCTAGCATCAATTTTTAGATCCGGTTTTTTGGATTTTCATTTTTTAATGTTGATGGTGGTTTGTGGCATGATGGTGGAGGTGTGAAAGTTAGGAGGTGTGTCGAGATGGTAGTGTGGCTGGAAAGTGGTCAGTGCAGGGGCGTTGGCAAACTGTGGGGTGTGGAGTTTGCTAAGATACAAGCGTTGAGAGGGGGGGTGGTGGTAATTGTTGGAAATCATATTTTAAATATCACATATTTTAGTTTAAAGTTTTAGTCATAAAAACTTAAAGGATCTTATGCATGCAAAACAATAAGTGTAGAGGAAAACCGGTTCCTTACATTGAATATTTCGGTTCATGGGCACAAGTAAGGTCTCCTACCTTCACTTTTTCTTGAGCTATGATGAGTAATAGGATGATCCTCCAAAGACTTCAAGTATAGAAGCCACTCCTCTTGATTACACCCAAGATTATCCCTTATCTCTACTAAATAATATGTGCTAGATATTTGTTTAGTAGTTTATCTTAAAATTGATTACTAATACTCATATATTACATTAATAATATTAGTAATGTGATTGAACAATTTAAATCATCCTTTCTCAAGTTTTTAGAGAAAGATGAACAATAATGTGAGAGAGAGAGGAAAGTTATGCATGTGTATAAATGAACATGCATGAGTTGAATAGGTAGAGAACAAAATCTCTAGTATATTAAGGGGGGTCACGGTTTTGGGAAGTTTGGAAGACCAATATATGGTCCTTCCCTTTTCCCTTTTGTTCTTATCAAAACCTTAGGCATGTAAGGCTAGGTAAGTAGTGTTATGATGATGTTTGTTTTAGCTTATAAAAATAAAACACCACCATCCACTAACCCTCTTCATTTCGGTCCATTTACTTAAAATGGACTACCATTTTATTTTTGTCAATTTGTCACTTGTCACACAATATGTCACATGTAGTATGATACATGTTATTAATTAATTTAATGCATATTTATCACATAAATATCATTTTATGAATTAATTAAATTACATACAACAAATTGACTAGTAATACTTGATCACAAAAATAAAATGGGTCATTTAATTATAATTCACAACATCTTATAATTAGAATTAACCATTCATTCTCATCTCTATAGTTTCACAAACAATAAACAATTTTAGTAATAAAATATTTCAATTACTAAAATAAATCTTATTTAATCCCATTATAATAAGATATCAATATTCTCTCTCACAAATTGAATTGTTCAATTTTAAGGAATTTATTAACTTGTATCGTCATACAATTAATCAACTTTACAGATTAGGGCATCATCCTTTAGGTGTGACCTTAAGGGATCAACTGACCACCACCGTCCCACGACAGTAACGTCAAACTCTAGCAAGCCAATCGTTACCAATTTATGTTAATCAGTTGACTATAAAATGAATCATCCCTTACGTATTCTTAAAAATGAGATTTAAACATGTGATCATCATGATCGATAATTGTGATCACATTATTGTCGGGGACTTTCCAACAATCTCCCACTTGTCCTCGACAAGTGTGCGTCACCAATTCTCTTGTCCTATTACTATATCCCACTCAATGCAAGGTGTCTTTTAGGTCGTACTTGCAAGTTATCATATCAAGAGTGGTTTCCTCGATCTGGAGAATAACTGATTTGACCGGAATTATCTACCATAGATACCTTCCGAGCGTGGCCATGCATTTCCAGTTCATTACTTCTCGAGTGGCACTGAGATATTGTTATAACCCTGACAAGGGGTGGACAATTCCTATCGCACTTATTCCCTTCGATTAGCCACAACCATCATAACCCAAAATATGCCCATTTGACCTCATTTACGAAGGTCGTAGTAACATAAATCAAAGTTAATCTGAAACTGTGCCACCATAGGCGAACAGTCTTTAGTCAAAATAATCGACTCATTAGAATACTATAGTAGCTCTCGCCACGACCAGGCTATATAAATTTGCCAGAACTCTATAAGCGGTCACTGCCCGACAAAGTGTTCCTAACAGTCTGCCTATGTGATCGACTAGTCATCTCACATGACTGTATGGCACTGAACTTGCCATCGATCGCATCACACTCTAGTCACTTCGAGAAGTCACCTCATACAAGTGACTATGGGCGAATACTATGTTAATCTGGGTTCACTTTAACAGGGTTCAATATCGTCATACAACCCGTTTGGATGTAACAAAGTATAATAAAAGAGTTTTAAAGTAAAACTCGAACGACAAATGCGATTATCACATATGAATAGTCAATGCCTGATTATTATTGCATATTCTATAATCTAATTTGATCTTGTATGTAGTTGTTCATCTCAATCCAATTGAAATGACATGACACATCATGTTAAGCCTATGAGTAGGCATTGTAAGTAGGTTTTAGCAACTCCCTGCTCAACCTTGCTACATACTTATTTTCCTTTCATAATGTATACATTTGCATTACAAAACTTTCTGAGTACGTGTCTAGATCCAATCTAGACATAGGCTTTCTTGCCTTAAAATAGCTCCCACTGTTTTCACAGTGTGCGGGATTCATCCCTCTTGCACGTCCCATGATTGCAAGTGTACTCAATTTCCGTTGTAAATATTTCTCATTGTTCTTTATTTCCTAGAACGATTCTAGAAACTCTATTTCTTAAATAACATAGCCACAATGGTATCTTAACCATCCTAATGTGTTTTGATTATGGTTTTGTCGGAAACATGCGCAATGTCAATTGTCAATTGTCATTTGTGTAACACCCTTACACAAAATTGCATCAAAAACACTTTGCTTTACATCCTTAATGCTTCTGCAAGCACTTAAGGGTAATCTTCATGGCTTACTTGGTAACTATTACTTAAATTCGATTTGAAACAATTCATCAAACACAAAGTATATGAAGTGTTATACATCATTTCCTATTTAATTGATTCGGCAGCGGAAGCAAATGGAATCAATCAAATATGTTCAATTCGATTTAACTGGTCATGCATCTTATCAACATAAGACTCCTTATTTGACATTAATATCATGTAGATTTATCTCCATAAATCCGGATATTAAAGATGTACTATATTTCTCCAAAGTCTTAAATCATTCGCAATGATCAATATGTCATCCACATATAAGACTACTAAAATTTCCGTAACTCCCACTAAACTTCATGTATAAACACAACTTCTCGACTTATCGGGAAAATTTTTATACCATGATCAAATTATGGATTCCAACTCATTGATGTCCTACTCAAGACCATCTCTTAAGTTGCACATTATCTTAGGATTGCAAAAACTCATAACATGTATCGAATACATTTCTTCTTTGAAGAAGTGGTTTTTTTTATTCACTTTATATATATATATCTCATCATAATGAAATACAACCCTTAGACTTAAGCTTCTCAACTAGTGTAAAACCCTTTGGTACCAATCAAGCTTTGAAATCTCTCTTCAACTAGTGCAAAACCCTTTGCTACCAATCAAGCTATGAAATCTCATAAAAACCCTTTGTCACTAATCAAGCCTTTTATTTCGGATTTTCATGGCTTTAAGCCTTGTATTGAGTTGTGACTTAAACACTCTCATGTAAGTCATATGTTCATTACTTTCCAGAAGTAATCAACTTGAATCAAACAATTTCTTTGTAAGTTGCAAGCTCTTTACTTTCTAAAAGTAACACTAATTCATCATCTTCAACAAGTGATGACTTTAACCTCCTAGGTTTTAAAGAAACAACATCTTACACAAAATGTCTCATGTAGCCAAGAAAGACCAGTTCTCGCGACATAACATTCTTTGTGGCTCTTGAATTTGCGACATAACATTCTTTGTGGCTCTTGATTAATTTCTCCCACTCTGTCTTCTAGAAATAAACTTGTATTCTAGAAAGACAGCTTCACGAGCCACAAACCCGTTGTACTCGTGATTATAGTAAGGAAAAATGAGCATTTGTTTCTTTTGAAAACTTACAAACATGGTACCCTACCATTTCATATCTCATATGATTCGTTTTAGATTTAGTGGAAAAATAGTTTAGACAAAATGATAAAATCCCAAAAAGGATCAAGTAACTCAAAGTAACTTGATTGAAGTCCAAACCATATCGAATAGCGTTTGATTTCTTTATCCAACCACACATTATCCCATAATGCGTGCTAAGAGAGATTAATTTGTGATACCATATCACATTTCCTTTGGCTTATATCAAAGTCTTCACTTTGATAATCCCATCACGACTAAATCGTGATTCTTTGAACTCTTTGAACTTTTTTAAAGATTTCTCCATATACCTTATTAAGTGAACACATTAGTGTCAACTTAAATCGTTGGTAAAAGAAAATGATCAACCTATTTTGGATCAATGATTTACAACCTCGATCTCCTTTTCAACCAAAAGACACGAGACATCTTGCTTTGTGATGTGACCATAATTGGCGCATATTTAGCCCCCGAATTACCCTTGTTTCCATGCTTTTTAGTGCTTATTTGGGTAATTTCTTATCTTTAGTTCTTTGTTTTGCATATTCTTTGAGATTTTGATCCCTTGGTAGGAAAGGAGTAAGAATCTTGCATTTTCATGGCAAAACAAGACTAAATTGATCAAATTCAATGACCAAGCATCAAGGAGAGACAAGATTAGAAGGCCTTTGTACATATCATAGTAGAAGAGCAATGTTGAGAAAGGATCCTTGAGTCCCCAAGGAGATCCCCAAGGAATTTATGAAGAAAAGGGAAGAAAAAGAAGAAGTGTCACACTGACTGACAATCCGAGCGGATTGTCAGCAATCCGCCCGTCCCACCTAGCCACAATCCGAGCGTCCCGGTGGAATCCGCTCGATTCCCCCTCGACAATCCGCCCGGATTCCCCGAATCCGCTCGGATTCCATCGACCAAATCCGCCGTCCCGACCCTAATCCGCCCCTGGGATTCCTTCACAACAATGGTTGTCTTCTTCAAGCTACGAAAAGAGAAGCCCTTCTCTCCAAAAATACCAGCTTCTCCTTGCTCTACTTAAAAAGTGTAATTACTAGTTTAGCCCTTAGTTAACCCTAATGCATCCTCCCTAATTTTCACTATAAATACCCCATTAGTCTAATTAGAGGAGCATGTTCTTCTTATCAATAATTAGTGTAGTTAATATCAATCAAATCTCTCTTCAATATTGTAATCAAGTATTAATCAAGTTTTAATCCAAGTTTTAGTTCTTTAATCTCTTTTGTTCATCCTTTATTTTGGGTAATTGAAGATTATTTGGGTTATTATTGGGAGATTGACAACCTCTCAATCTAGCATTCAAGTACTTCTATTATTCTTGCTTTATTATTGGAATCATTAGTAGGTATAATCTCTTAATCCCTTTTTAATGATTGTTAATTACTTTCATTTATTCATCATGTTTCATATTGTTGGTATGATTGACAACCTTGCTAGCATGATCAACATGATAATGAGTGAGTAGTCTCTTAGCTAGGGTTAATGGGTGATTAGGGGAAACCAACATGGGAAATGATTCATGCTTAAATTAATATGCTTTCATATCTTATTTGCTTGCTTGTTTTGATCTCAACTCATGCACATGTTATATTTGATGAAATGCTAAGCCTATGAATCCTTGCATTTACTATCATCTCCTATCTTTTCAATGAGACTTGTAAGACATAACCCAACTCGAGTCTCATTAGACCATGCATGTTGTTGAGTAAGGAAGATTAAGTCGACTTGTAGGTGTTGTACAATCTAATCGATTCGGTCCCGGGACCCAAACTTTCCTAGGATTGTAAGATATAACCCAACTCAATCCATCACAACAATAATTGCTTGCTTATAATTTGAGAACATGTTTGTATGATCATATCCCATGATTCCCCTATGATCCCATGACACCCTAGTGCCTTTAATCAATTGTTTACACCCCTTTAATTCATCTTGCTTGTTTAATTTCATTGTTATTCTAGTTTAGTAACCTTCTACATCAACCCAATTTGTGACACCCCTTAGACACCACTAGTTACAATAGAAATCTCATTTCAACTCCCGTCCCTTGGGATCCGACCTTTACTTGCCTCTTTACTAATTGTAGAGTTGCTTGTTAAGCTATAAATTGTGTTTTGATTCGACCGTGACCAACGACCACATCTATCTATTTGTGAATACTAAACGGACCGATCAAAAATGGCGCCGTTGCCGGGGACGGTGTTTGTTTGATTTAGATTTCCTTTTTGTTATTAGTTGTGTCTTTCTTCGCCTTGAGGAAGTAAAAATCCTCAAGGTTTGTTCTAATCACTTTTCGAGTTGTTTGATATTTTGCGAGATGGATTTCATAGACTGTTTTGTAGAGGACCATTTGAGTATCCCCTACTTCAAGGATCCCATGCAAGCATTAGAAGCCTTAGAAGCAAGTAAGGCTAAGAGCATGTATTGGGAGTTGGAGGTGGATCTCTTCGAGGCCGCTCTAGCTAACAAGGAACTCACTCATGCACAATCCGAGTTGGTGCATAATATTCTAGTGGAAGCATGTCAACCCGTAGAAGATGAGCAATCCATCCTAGAGGATATTTTGCAAACTCAAGAGCAAGAGGAACCCATCATGGGGTTTGAATATGATGAGGTTGATGAAAATGAAGTTGAGTATGCTATGAGAATGGAATGCTTAATGGAGATGGAGCAAATTCTCAATGAAACTCCAAAGGAAGAAAGTAAGGTACAAACTCCTACTTTGAAACCCCTTCCCCCAAATTTGAAATATGCTTACCTTGATGAATCAAAGACCAAACCCGTGATTGTTAATGATAGACTTGATGATGACCAATTGGAAAAATTGCTTGATGTGTTGAAACAACATGAGAGGGCTATAGGTTATAGTCTAGATGACCTTAAAGGGATAAGTCCCGACTTTTGCATGCATAGAATTCATCTAGAGGACGACCATAGACCTACCATTCAACCCCAAAAAAGATTGAACCCCCACATGCAAGAAGTTGTCAAAGGAGAAGTCATGAAATTACTTGATGCGGGAATCATATATCCTATATCGGATTCTTTGTGGGTTAGCCCCGTTCAAGTGGTACCTAAGAAAGGAGGTACCACGGTAGTGACAAATGAAAAGAATGAATTAATACCCACAAGAATGATCACCGGTTGGCGTATGTGCATTGACTACCGGAAATTAAACTCCGCAACAAGAAAAGATCACTTCCCCTTACCATTCATTGACCAAATGCTTGAGAGGTTAGCCTCTAACAAATTCTTTTGTTACCTTGACGGGTATTCGGGATTCTTCCAAATCCCTATACACCCGGATGACCAACATAAGACCACCTTCACATGCCCTTATGGTACTTTTGCATATAGGAGGATGCCTTTTGGATTATGTAATGCCCCGCTACTTTCCAAAGATGCATGATGAGTGTCTTCTCCGATTACCTAGAGACCATAATGGAAGTTTTTATGGATGATTTTAGTGTTTATGGAAAGGACTTTGACTCATGCTTGCATAATCTTTCTCTCGTATTGCAAAAATGTGAAGATGTTAGTCTTGTTTTAAATTGGGAAAAGTGTCATTTCATGGTCAATGAAGGAATTGTTTTGGGTCACTTGATTTCGGAAAAGGGCATCGAGGTCGATAAAGCTAAAGTTGAGGTGATAGAGAAACTCCCACCTCCCGTAAATGTTAGAGGGGTGAGAAGTTTTCTCGGTCACGCGGGTTTTTATCGTCGTTTCATAAAAGATTTTTCGAAAATAGCGAAACCCCTCACTCAACTTTTGCTTAAAGATGCCCAATTCCAATTCTTGACGAGTGTGTTGAAGCTTTCAATAGAATCAAAGAAGCATTAATCTCGGCACCAATCATTCAACCCCCGAATTGGGAGTTACCCTTCGAGATTATGTGTAATGCTAGCAACTACGCCGTTGGAGCGGTTCTTGGCCAACGGGTAGGGAGAGCTCTTCATGCCATCTATTACATAAGCAAAACCCTCGACCCTTCTCAAGTAAATTATGATACAACCGAAAAGGAGCTTCTTGTCATTGTATATGCTTTGGACAAATTCCGTTCCTACTTGCTTGGATCCAAGGTGATTGTATTTTCGGATCACCGTGCTCTTCGACATCTCTTGATAAAGAAGGAGGCAAAACCAAGATTGTTGAGATGGATTTTGCTTCTTCAAGAATTTGATTTGGAAATAAGAGACAAGAAAGGAGCCGAGAATGTAGTGGCGGATCACTTGTCAAGAATCCGGTTTCATGATGAAAATGGAGAAACCCCGATCAATGACTCATTTCCGGACGATATCTTGATGGCTATTCAAACACAACTTGAAAGGCACATCACCCCATGGTTTGCCGATTATGCCAATTATATTGTTGGAAAAGTGCTCCCTCCAAACTTGAACCACAACCAAAGGAAGAGATTCCTATTCGAAGTGAAGAGGTATCTTTGGGATGACCCAAACCTCTACAAGGAGTGTAGTGATGGGCTCTACCGGAGATGCATCCCTCAATGGGAAATCCAAGGAATCTTGGAAGGATGTCATTCATCACCCTACGGTGGGCACCATGGAGCAAGAAGAACCGTTGCAAAGATCCTCCAATCGGGCTTCTATTGGCCTACAATGTTTCAAGATACAAGAGAGTTCATCATTCATTGCGATGCTTGTCAAAGAACGGGGAATATATCTTGGAGGAACGAAATGCCACAAAGAGGCATCCTAGAGGTAGAAATCTTCGATGTTTGGGGAATTGACTACCAAGGACCCTTTGTGACATCCAATGGGAACAAGTACATCCTTGTGGCCGTCGATTATGTTTCAAAGTGGGTGGAGGCAATTGCCACCCCAAATGATGATGCGAAAACGGTCACCAAGCTTTTCAAGAAGATCATTTTCCCAAGATTTGGAGTTCCTAGAGCAATCATTAGTGATGGAGGAACACATTTCCATGAGAAAAAGCTTGCATCCCTTTTGACCAAATATGGTGTCCAACATCGAACCGGCTTGGGGTATCATCCTCAAACAAGCGGTCAAGTAGAAATTTCAAATAGAGAGATCAAGCAAATCCTTGAAAAAGTTGTGAACAAGACTCGGAAAGATTGGAGCACAAAGCTTGATGATGCTCTTTGGGCTTATAGGACGGCCTACAAGACTCCCATAGGAGCCTCCCCCTACAAGCTTGTATATGGAAAAGCATGTCATTTGCCAATAGAATTGGAGTATAAAGCTTATTGGGCAATCCGAGCACTCAATCTTGATCTCAAATTGAGCGGTCAAAGGAGGATGATCCAAATCCAAGAGTTGGAAGAATTCCGACTACAATCCTATGAGAATGCAAAGATTTACAAAGAAAGAACAAAACTACTTCATGACAAAAGAATTCGACAAAAGGCCTTGCACAAGGGAGACAAAGTCCTTCTATTCAATTCCCGCTACCGACTCTTTCCGGGAAAGTTGAACTCTAGATGGATGGGTCCTTATGTGATAACCGAAGTTGGGAAATATGGAGATTTCGAACTCAAGGCCGAAGATGGAAGCAAGTTCAAGGTAAATGGTCAAAGGTTGAAGCCATACTATGAAGGAGCATTCATTGGAGAGGTCGAGGCTACCTACCTCGGGCCTCCTCCCCCTTGAAAGGACCATCCAAGGGAGAGTTTGGTGGAGTCCTCCCTAAACCACCATTTGTAAATATACTAACCCTCTAACTTGTATTTATTTATTGCATTGGTTTTAATAAGTAGCATAGACTCTTTTCATGAGCGTAAGAGAGGGAGGGTCACTAATGAGTTTTTGAATGAAGGAAGGAACAAATGCCCGAGTGTGGGGACACATGGAAGAAAGGAGAGAAAGTCAAAATTCGCTGCGTGAATCCGTGCGGATTCCGAGAATCCGCCGTCTTGTCGAATCCGGGCGTATAGGGGAGAAACCGCACGTCCAGCCTCGCCGAGAAATTGAAGATTTCGGGTCGAGGTCGAATCCGAGCGTCCTGTGAAGAATCCGTACGTCTTGAGGAATTCGGCCGGATCTGAAGAAAGACGCCCGTCTTTTCTACCTGTACATTTCAAGAAAAATCTCTGTACTGAAATCCGCCCGTCTTCTCAAAAAGACGCCCGTCCCACCTGTGAAGAATCCGAGCGTCTTATGCTCGGGACGCCCGTCTTATGGCGTCAAAATTTTGGGATTTTACTCTGTGGCAGAATCCGGGCGTATTGCCCAGAATCCGCCCGTCCCGTGAAGAGAGAATCCGAGCGTCTTCCCTTTAAATCCGCTCGTCTTCTCGTTGTTTTTCAACCCGACTTTTTCCAATTAAATTACCACCCCACCACACATACTTTGACACATCACTATTCCTTCCACTTACCCTATAAAACCCACCTCCTTATGACTCTCATACATATCCAAATCACTCTCTTTGCCCTCAAAATTAAAAATCCCCAATTTTCTAGGGTTTCCAATTCTCAATCAACAAGGAACATCCTTAGCAAATCTTCAAATCAAAAGAACCCAACAAAAGAAGCAAGGATTTCACCAAGGAGATCCTCCTTTAGAAGTGCAAGAAGACCAAGGATGGTGGGAAGTTCCTCTACCTCACATCTCAACACCATTAGAAGGGAACATGTAGAGATTGTAGATCTCACAAGGCTCGATGATTTCTCGAATGTGGAATTCCTTGATGATGTGCAGCGATTGGTCTTCCACCGACTCTTAAGTAAGAATATTATTCCCACTAAATTTCTTTGTCATGATACCTTAATAAAGCTTGGAATTTTTCACCAAGTAGAAGCACTCTTTGAGGTTTTTGGTCTTTCGACTCTCTTTCGCATGTATGAACCAACCTATCGGTCCCTTGTGCTAGAATTCTTAAACTTTTTGAAGATCACAACCGTAAACAAAGTGATATGCATAGAGTTTCGGTTAGAAAATGTTTCTAAGATGATGACCCTTGTCGAGTTTGCCAATGTGTTCGGACTTGATGTTTCGCCTACCCGAACATCAAAGCCCAAAAAGTATAATGTTGCACCATTGTGGAGGGCCATGACGGGCCGGGATTTCATTCTTACCAAAGAGTGTCTTGCTTTTCACATCCAAAACCCGATCTTGAGGCTTACATATAGATTTCTTTTGGGTACTCTTTTCGCCCGCCGTGATCCGGCCATTGTCAACCAATTGGACCTTGTATTTATGGAATCATACCTCAACATTCAAGGGAGAGATAAGTATCACTTCAATGCACCTCTAGTTTTGCTAGAGAAGTGGGCAAGGTTTAGAAATGGGGATGATGATGGAATGAAGCACATAGTGAATGGTGGACTCATAACTAGACTTGCAAAGCACTTCAACCCAAGGTTCAATGAGAACAATGAGTACACTCCACTTACGGGGGAACAAGAATTAATGAAGATCTACTTGTCGTCAACACCATTGGATAACCCTTGAGGGGGTTGATAAGAGGATAAAGTGGTTGACAAAAGGGAGCGATCCACTCTATCTCCCAATGCATGATCTACCACTTGTCTCCCCAAGAAGAGGAAGCTTGTCCCCAATGCCCTCCTACCTCATCCCAAGTCAAAAAAGGCAAACTCCACCTCCACAAAATCCACCACCACAACAAGAACAACAAACTCAAAATGAGAGGATAAAAGTGCCTCCTTACCCCTTTCCCTACCAACCATATAACCACCCAAATCCCTTCATCCTCCCCCGTGACGACTTTGTCACGGGAATTTTGCAAGATTTACACTACCGTCAATATGAGACCTCCGTGGATACTTATTATGCTCTTTACCCCCAATACTTTGAGATGGCTCAAAAAGGACGGATTAGTGAGGAAGGAGCTTTCCCCTCATGGGCTCAAATGGAATTGCTCTTTCCCAACTCGGAGAAGGCTAATGAAGGGGCGAACGGTCGCAAAGGGGAAGAGAGTGGGGATTCTTGTGGAGGTGATACGGTGAAGCTTGAGAGTGAAGATGAATTCATGGATCCAAGTTTAAGTGATGCTTCAAAGGATATTTGGGATAGCGATATAGAGGGAGATGATGCGGATGCCTAGGAGACTACTTCATCACTAGGTGGAGCAAGCATGAGCGGCCACCTAAGTTCAAGTGAAGTTCTCTCATCTCTTCTCTTTATCTTTATTTTTCATGAAAAGAAGTTTGTGTCTATATCTCTTTGTATTTTTATTTCATTTTGATCATTGATGGTTTAGTCCTAGCAACATCAAAGGACTCACACCTCGGTACCATTGAGGTGTTCTTATTGTTCCCATTTGTAAAATCCAAAATGAAAAAACTAGTTTCATGCATAGCATAGTGTGTGCATGAACTATACCCATCCTTGGACATTAGCAATAGTGTCTCACTCGGTTTGGGGAAGTTAATGCATACACAACGAGAGGTAATCTAAATTATCCTCTCCGTCATAACAAAAAACCATGCATCATGTAGTGTAGCTTAGTATAGAATTGCATTTAGTATAGAAATCATGCATCATCTTTGCTTAATTTCCATCATTTTGGCCATTGAGGACAATGCCCATATTAGTGTGGGTATGGGAATTCTAACATTTAACTCTTATTCAAAAACCCATAAAAATGAAAAATTTCAAAAATCATAAAAATTGAAAAATTTGAAAAACCAAAAACAAGTTCATTTCCTTTGTATATATTGTCTTGTATATATTGTGGTTGTTTTATCCTTGTTCACATTGATTGACTACGCCACATCTGAGACATGAGGATATTGAAGACCGCATGGTATGATCTTTCCAATCCCCTTTTTCCTCTTTATGTTAATGACTATGTGGCTTTATTTTGATTGATGCGGTACAACAATGTGAACTTAGGACTTGCATTTAGTTTATTTGTCATATTAGTTGGTAGAAACATTTGCATTAGGATGTTTATATGTTAGTTGCATCATGGCATGTAGTTGCATGTTAGAAAAATTTTGCGAAACCATCTACTTGGGAAACTTGACAAGTGTATATAGGCCCTAGTAGATGCTTTTTATTCTTAAGACTTTGCTTGTTAGAATACTTGTAAAACACCCTAGGATGTGTCATGCTAGTATCCTTTGACCCATGGATTAAGGCCTAGTCAAGAGTACCTTGTGGTGTGATAACTCCTTGGCTACCGTTTATTCCAAGGTGACCCTTGAAACCATGCATACATCCATCATTCATCCATGTTCTACCATACATTTTGTCATCAAAAAGGGAATGGGCACAAAAAAAAAAGAAATCAATTTGAGTTCAATGAAATGAAAAGTGAAAGAAAGTTTGCAAAAATGCATCAAAAGAAAAGAGGAGCAAAAATAGACTCCTAAGCTTCAAATACAAGGCACCCTCGTTACTAATTGGGGTGACTTTGAAAATGTTCAAAAAGAAATGCAAAAAAATTGTCAAGTATTGAAATGCCAAAAATCAAAAAGAAATGGCAAGAAAGTGTTCTCAAATGTCAAATGCCACAAGAAATTGGGGGGAAAAACAAAAACAAAAGCAAACTCCCAAAGTGAAACTCAAATATCTATTGATCCCTTTATCCATCGTATCCATTTTTGTGCATGGTAGAGAGGGGACGACCCTTCTTCTTGTCTAGGCAAGAGGGGGAATTCCGCGATCCTCCAGTGTTTCTAACACCATAGGGAGTCTACTCTTGACAAAAGCATTTAACGATTGAGGACAAAGGTACCCTAGCTTGACACATTTTGGAGGTGATTTATTGGTATCCTTCTAGGCTTAGTAGTTTGAATAAATTGCATCTATGAAGGAGTGTGTACCCTTGAATTGCTTCCCTTGTAGATAATTTCCGCCACTTGATGAGGGAGTGGCTATTCTTTTTGTAGATGCATCCATTATATGTTTTTGTGTGCTTAATGTTTGGATGTGTCGCCATTTTGGCAAGACCCACCTTGCCTTGCAAGAAAGCATCCTACCTCATGGTTGTCTTGTTGTGAGTTGAAGGGGCGGAGTGAGACCCGCTAATTGTCTCATATCGGCTATATTATTAGGATAGGTTAGTATTGGTCCTAGTCTTTGTCACCTCTTTACTCGGGACGAGCAAAGGTTCGGTTTGGGGATATTTGATGTGACCATAATTGGCGCATATTTAGCCCCCGAATTACCCTTGTTTCCATGCTTTTTAGTGCTTATTTGGGTCATTTCTTATCTTTAGTTCTTTGTTTTGCATATTCTTTGAGATTTTGATCCCTTGGTAGGAAAGGAGTAAGAATCTTGCATTATCATGGCAAAACAAGACTAAATTGATCAAATTCAATGACCAAGCATCAAGGAGAGACAAGATTAGAAGGCCTTTGTACATATCATAGTAGAAGAGCAATGTTGAGAAAGGATCCTTGAGTCCCCAAGGAGATCCCCAAGGAATTTATGAAGAAAAGGGAAGAAAAAGAAGAAGTGTCACACTGACTGACAATCCGAGCGGATTGTCAGCAATCCGCCCGTCCCACCTAGCCACAATCCGAGCGTCCCGGTTGGAATCCGCTCGGATTCCCCTCGACAATCCGCCCGGATTCCCGAGAATCCGCTCGGATTCCATCGACCAAATCCGGCCGTCCGACCTAATCCGCCCGGATTCCTTCACAGCGGGTGGTTGTCTTCTTCAAGCTACGAAAAGAGAAGCCCTTCTCTCCAAAAATACCGGCTTCTCCTTGCTCTACTTAAAAGTGTAATTACTAGTTTAGCCCTTAGTTAACCCTAATGCATCCTCCCTAATTTTCACTATAAATACCCCATTAGTCTAATTAGAGGAGCATGTTCTTCTTATCAATAATTAGTGTAGTTAATTTCAATCAAATCTCTCTTCAATATTGTAATCAAGTATTAATCAAGTTTTAATCCAAGTTTTAGTTCTTTAATCTCTCTTTTGTTCATCCTTTATTTTGGGTAATTGAAGATTATTTGGGTTATTATTGGGAGATTGACAACCTCTCAATCTAGCATTCAAGTACTTCTATTATTCTTGCTTTATTATTGGAATCATTAGTAGGTATAATCTCTTAATCCCTTTTTAATTATTGTTAATTACTTTCATTTATTCATCATGTTTCATATTGTTGGTATGATTGACAACCTTGCTAGCATGATCAACATGATAATGAGTGAGTAGTCTCTTAGCTGGGGTTAATGGGTGATTAGGGGAAACCAACATGGGGAATGATTCATGCTTAAATTAATATGCTTTCATATCTTATTTGCTTGCTTGTTTTGATCTCAACTCATGCACATGTTATATTTGATGAAATGCTAAGCCTATGAATCCTTGCATTTACTATCATCTCCTATCTTTTCAATGAGACTTGTAAGACATAACCCAACTCGAGTCTCATTAGACCATGCATGTTGTTGAGTAGGGAAGATTAAGTCGACTTGTAGGTGTTGTACAATCTAATCGATTCGGCTCCGGGACCCAAACTTTCCTAGGATTGTAAGATATAACCCAACTCAATCCATCACAACAATAATTGCTTGCTTATAATTTGAGAACATGTTTGTATGATCATATCCCATGATTCCCCTATGATCCCATGACACCCTAGTGCCTTTAATCAATTGTTTACACCCCTTTAATTCATCTTGCTTGTTTAATTTCATTGTTATTCTAGTTTAGTAACCTTCTACATCAACCCAATTTGTGACACCCCTTAGACACCACTAGTTACAATAGAAATCTCATTTCAACTCCCGTCCCTTGGGATCCGACCTTTACTTGCCTCTTTACTAATTGTAGAGTTGCTTGTTAAGCTATAAATTGTGTTTTGATTCGACCGTGACCAACGACCACATCTATCTATTTGTGAATACTAAACGGACCGATCACTTTGAATACAAGATACACATATACCATAAGATCTAATGGTTTCAAGAGTACTCGATGACTCTTTGCGTTCATCATTCCAGAATCTAAGGTTTAATCTTGGGTTACCAATTTGAGTCTTGCATCATCTTCATGATATATCATTCTAGTTTGGTTTAGAATATAAACACCTTGATAATGGGCTAGCCATACATCAAATGATGGTGTATAGGGTCACAAAAGTGAAACCTCTTTTGTATCTTAGCAAGTTTATATTCTTATTTAGAGTTTATGCACTTAATAGTCATAATTAAGTGCAACTCTAACCCCAAAAATAGATTGAGTACACAATGACTCTATCTCTCAACATCATTGTTGCTAGTCGTCATATTCTAATCATCCTATGTATTAAATACAATGATGAAAACCACCACCGGTTTCTAATATTAACGAAGTAGTACTAGCAAAATTTATGTCAATCAAATAAACATTTAAAGAAGAAGGTCCCATTAGATGTCCCACAACTAACTTGTTGATTCTTCAATAATTTGAGGTAGTTTCCTTTCTAGCGTCCAACAATTATGACAATGGAAACTTTATCAGTCGGGATTGATAGGTTTAGTATCGTTATTCTCAATAACTTTACTTTTAACATTACCTTGTATCAATTCCATTCTAATTTTACTTCTTTGAACTTCGTCCTTTTCTTAACGGTTTAAGAGAATGCTCCCACTCATTTCAATGAGTCTTTGCTTAGAGAAGCAAAATTGAATTTTATGAAGACTACTCTTCAATTCATTTGTTTAGTCTTAAAACTTTCATTGAAATGGTTGCGGTATTTTGGTCAATTTTGATTTCAAACAAATCTAGTTACCAAAATGATGTAACGTTTCAAAGTACTTAACTCAATTAAGCATATGAGAAACAATTCATTGTAAGTAGATATGTTAGTCAAGAATCAAAAACCCTTTTGATCACGAATAACTTTTATCTATACTCTTCACAAGAGATCCTTTCAATGGATAATACGAGGTTTTTAGAAGAAAATTCAAATTTTGTCTTCCGTTACGATGTTTTAATGGAGATTTGAGCTAAAATCGAAATGATATCGTATATAATTTGAGGAAAAGAAATAGAACAATATGATAACGAAATAATGAAAACAAAACATTTATCGTTATAATAATACTTGTAAATATAATAACAAGTAAATCATTTACATAGTGACCTCTACCCAACTATGATAAATGATTCCAAGATCCAAATTCATATTAACTTGGGCACGGTAAGGCCGATTCATCCCTTATTAATAAAACTCGGTGGATTAACTCTTTAATCGATTCTACTTTTAGAACTCTTGGTCGATAAAATTACATTAATATTTGTCTTTAGCCCGGAACACATGCGACTACGGTCACGAATACTTCCGTTGAGCTTAATCCAAATTTCGAATAAATGTGTCCATGATCCAAATCCACATCAACTTGGGCACGGCAGGGCCGATTCATCACTTATCAACATGAATTCGGTGGATAGACATTTATCACCCACTTCCCCTACGTAACATGGTTTGTACCCCGGTAGGGCCGAGCGCACTCCCTCATGAAATAGGTTTTCATGGTTTCTACTTTTTGGTAAGGCTAAGTCTCAATTGTTTATTTTAGCGAGAGATCATGTCAATTTATTATCTATCACGTTTTAAGTGAACTAAAGCGGTGAACTACGATAATTTTAATGGACACGGTCGATAAACTCGATTTAAAATGCATGTTTAGTTATGGCGATTTAGCGATGCATGCAACATATAAATAAAATGCAAAGCATAAAAATAAAATCCTAGTATGGCATTCCTAAAATAGTAAATCTAATAAACTATTACAAATTCGGAAACCAACTCCTTTGGTCCCATGAACTTCGGTCTTAGCACGCAATTCAAGGCAACACTTTCTTTGATGGACCGCCTTCTCGAATGGCACCGTCTTCAATGAACTCCGGAATAATTAAATTACAAAATGAATTACATAATTTCCTATTATTGATTTGTAATAAAAATAAAAATAAATCTAGTAAATTACAAAACGGTGATACGAGATCACAATAATTACAACCGAATCGATATTCCCATACATTTCGGGTAATACCAATTAAAACTAAGGCCGTACTAAATAAAAATTTACATAATTCAAAATTACATAAAATTAAAATATGACAATCAAAAATAAAATGCAGCATTATAATATGTATGAACATGCTAAATTTTATGCTAATCGCCTTTAAAGAGCCAATATCGTATATTAATCGGGTTTTACGGATTTGCGTGATTTAACCTTTTAAAATAACAATAATTACATAAATTTATATTTATGTACAAGTTAATTACCCTAACCATCTTAGGACTCAAAATTAGTCTCCACTAACATTTGATAATAATTAAACTTGATTTCTTAATATTGTTCATAAACGGACTCAAAAACATAAAAATATGCTATAAACTTCAAATTAAATCATAAAAATTTCAAATAATTTCAAATTTTGAAATTTAAACTCATGAATATTCTGGAAAAATACCATGATACTCATAATGTTCAAAACTTAGGTTAAAAATTTCGAAAATTTATCGAGAAAAACAATGTTGCGGTTTATCGATTTTAACAATTATGACCATAAAAATATGAGAAAAAATATTTTTATCAACTTTTCACTTTTAGATCTGAAATATATGATAAAATTCAACATGTGACGTTTTTCCTTTAGTCATGAAGTATGTTTTAGCATTATTACTAATTATAGTCACTATTTATGTGATTTTTCATCAAAAATTCATAAATCATGCATAAAGACTTCATTATAGCCAAATATTTTACACACATATTGTAAAATTTCATGTGACAACGTACTAAATTTCCATGACCATATTCGAAATATAACTTATATTAACCTATTTACCCATTTAAATACGATTTTAACTTGAAAAATCCATATTTCGAGCAAAACAACTCATTTGATCATGAAAAGTTATAGGCCATCAGTAGATAATATATGTGAAAACATATCCAAAAACCACTGAAAAAGTCGAAGTTTAGCTATTTTTCGTCCAAAAATGAAATTTTTATCATAAACATCACATTTTAATGCCAATATTATATAAAATGAACAATAAAATCCTTAAAAAAACCCAAAATATCCTAAAAATAACTTAGGACCAGAAAATTTTAACATGCAAAGTTATTTTAGGTTTATCTTCATAAATCCAAATTAACTAGTTTTGTATGTTAGTCTTATAACTCGAAAAACTATAAACCGATTTGCATGCAAATAACCTAAGGCTCTGATACCACTTGTTGAAAATCATATTTTAAATATCACATATTTTAGTTTAAAGTTTTAGTCATAAAACTTAAGGATCTTATGCATGCAAAACATATAAATAAGTGTAGAGGAAAACCGGTTCCTTACATTGAATATTTCGGTTCATGGGCACAAGTAAGGTGTCCTACCTTCACTTGTTCTTGAGCTATGATGAGTAATAGGATGATCCTCAAAAACATTTAAGTATAGAAGTCATTCCTCTTTATTGCACCCAAGATTATCCCTTATCTCTACTAAATAATATGTGCTAGATATTTGTTTAGTAGTTTACCTTAAAATTGATTACTAATACTCATATATTACATTAATAATATTAGTACTGTGATTGAACAATTTGGATCATCATTTCTCAAGTTTTTAGAGAAAGATGAACAATAATGTGAGAGAGAGGAAAGTTATGCATGTGTATAAATGAACATGCATGAGTTGAATAGGTAGAGAACAAAATCTCTAGTATATTAAAGGGGGTCACGGTTTTGGGAGGTTTGGAAGACCAATATATGGTCCTTCCCTTTTCCCTTTTGTTCTTATCAAAACCTTAGGCATGAAAGGCTAGGTAAGTAGTGTTATGATGATGTTTGTTTTAGCTTATAAAAATAAAACACCACCATCCACTAACCCTCTTCATTTCGGTCCATTTACTTAAAATGGACTACCATTTTATTTTTGTCAATTTGTCACTTGTCACACAATATGTCACATGTAGTATGATACATGTTATTAATTAATTTAATGCATATTTATCACATAAATATCATTTTATGAATTAATTAAATTACATACAACAAATTGACTAGTAATACTTTATCACATAAATAAAATGGGTCATTTAATTATAATTCACAACATCTTGTAATTATAATTAACCATTCATTCTCATCTCTATCGTTTCACAAACAATAAACAATTTTAGTAATAAAATATTTCAATTACTGAAATAAATCTTATTTAATCCCATTATAATAAGATATCAATATTCTCTCTCACAAATTGAAAATTTTAAGGAATTTATTAACTTGTATCATCATACAATTAATCAACTTTACAGATTAGGGCATCATCCTTTAGGTCTGACCTTAAGGGTTCAACTGACCACCACCGTCCCACGACATTAACGTCAAACTCTAGCATGCCAATCGTTACCGATTTATGTTGATCAGTTGACTATAAAATGAATCATCCCTTACGTATTCTTAAAAATGAGATTTAAACATGTGATCATCATGATCGACAATTGTGATCGCATTATTGTCGGGGACACTCCAACAGTAATGGTAGTGTGCGTCTAGGTGATCAGCATGGTAGCAACCAGAATCGTATGTGTCTCGACATTATGTTTTAGTCTTATGGGAATGAAAAAGAGTAAGCTCCAAAACTGCTTAAGAACCACTTCAAAAGCGATAGCTAAACCTGCCTGTTATAATTATACCAAGCTTAGAGTCTTCAGTGATCCCAGCTTTCAGATCATCAACGCTGAATATGATTCCGACTCTGACGACGCTGCTAATCATTGCATGCCTAGCATCAGTTATTCAGTTCAGAGAGCAGGTTTAGGTGGTTCCACTTATATGAGTATATAATGCAAAATGAGCCATCATTGACAAAGACGGTATTTATTCGAGGAAATTGTGATTAGATTTGTGCTCCAGCTTTTGGTACTCTACAAACTACTTTGTGAAATGTACACATTAAGTCGTTTTTATCTAAACTGGTTCAGGGTTTCATACAATGATTCAGTCTGATGTAAAAAAAAACATCCTTGTTGTTTGGTCTTGATTTTCTCATTCTTTATATCTTGCCATGTATAGTTGTATACTGCTGAGATAAATGATAACTTAATAGTGGTGAGTGAAGTCGTGTTGCAATGCCTTACTTCACTTCAATTCAATTCAAGTTAGGTTGTATAGTTCAGTTAAATTTATGAAGTTAAATTAAAATAAATTCACTTTATATCGTGACTTGGCAACTACAAAGAACGATACATCTCGATCAATAGCCGAGTTTTTGAACCAAGGCTGCATAGACATATCGTTCCTTTATTATGTACTTCTATGATTCTATCTTGTAACTTAAAGGAGTGTATCTAGCTAGTTAAAAGTATGTATTTGGTAACTTAAAAAGAATGTATCTAGCAAGATAAAGTTATGTATCTAGTAACTTAAAGCAATTTATCTAGCTAGGTAGAGGTATGTATCTAGCAACTTAAAGTATTGCTAGCTAGATGAAGGTAAGTATCTAACAAGTTAGCAGAGTGTATTTAGCTAGATAGCTAGCTAGAGGTATATATATCTATATATATATATATATATATATATATATATATATATATATATATATATTGTGGGATTTATCTGTATGCATCCCTTTAAATTTAAGGACTATAACGAATATATCATGATGAATGCTAGTCATAAAATTAAATTACATAAACAAAAGGGTAAAGAGATGAAGAATCAACCTTCGGTCCTAGCAAATTCGGCCTAAGAACAATATCGCTATGATATTCGCCTATTAGTTGCACCCAAGACGATATGAGAAATGCCTTTGTTCTTTTGCTAGAAACGATCCCTCAAATTTTCTGTAAAATTAGGGTTTTGTGTTTTTGTTGAGATAAGAGGCAAGAATCAGTTGAAAAATTAGGTTAGAAAATTCACTCCTCTCTACCTCTTAAACCGTGTATGAGGGAAGATTAGGGTGGATTTTTCTTCTCCTAATTTTCGGCCCAAACACCAAAATAATAAGGGATAAAAATCCTTATTTTCGGTTATTCCAAAAATGTATAAAATGTGTTAAATATAAATTGTCATTTAGTGAGGATCGATCCCATAACCTCTTGGTTTGAGTACCCTTACTATTACCACTATGACACATTCATCTTGTTGATTAAATATAACCGATTACATTTAATTACGAATTAACATATTAATTCGTCCAAGCTTAACATTATACATTAATTAAATATAACATATTATATTCAATTTACGAATTGACAGTTAATTCGTCTCAGCTAATATTATTTAATCGGCATTAAATAATCGTCTCATCAACACATTGACTAACTGTTTAGTCATATAAGACATCAATGTGATTACATTTCCATAACTACATCTCCCAAACACATCCTTTAGGTGTGACCTTTAGGGACCAGTTGATCACCGCCATCTGTATGATAATAACGTCAAACTTTCTAGCAAGCCAACCGTTATTAGGTAATCGTTAATCAACTGATAAAATACGAAGTATACCCTTTTGAACCTGTAAGAGATTTACAAATGTTATCACACTAATTTGTGGAGGACACAAGCTCCAACAAACTCCCACTTATCCTCACAAGTGTATGTGCGATAACCGATTCTCATTTCCTAAAATTTCTCCCACTCAATGTAAAACAATTTGCAAATCCATATTCACAAAGGTCGTATTTTACAAACGATCATTATCCAGAGAGGTTTCCCCGACTAGAGAGTAACTTAACTGATAAACGAATCATCATTCGAGCACGGCCATGCATTTTAGTTACAACTCCTCGAGTGGCCCTGAGAAATAACTATACCTGATAAAGGTTGGATATTTTCCTCAACTCGAATCCTGCCGATGTAAGCACAGTATGAAATGACCCAGAAAAAATCCACTTAGCCTCTAGCTACGGCAGACCGTGAGAAAGAAACCAAAGTCACCCAAAAACTGCCTTAATCTCAAGAGACAGTCGATAGTCAAAAGAATCGACTCTAGGAACACAATGGATGTCATATCCACAACCTGGCACCGAATGTTTTTAAACATTTAGGACTCCATTACGTTGTCACAAAAATTTGTCCTACGAGGTATCGTTATAATCTCGCATTTGTGATCGATCAATCAACAGTTTGACTTATGGCTCGTTGAACCCACCATCAATCGACTGCACAATATAATAGCCAGAGTTATCAGCTCTTGTAGGCGATTACGGACCAAAACAAAATATAATGTAATTCAGTTCACTTTGTATGCGTTCAAAGTTGTCGATAATCCACATGAAAAACAAAATATTATAATAAAACGATGAAGTTATAAATAGTATATAAAAAAGATAATGTATCAAATTTATAATCAACTACTACAACTCAGGAACACGTTTAATTCCCATGGAAATAACATGCCCTTCATGCTTATCAAAATTCAACGGTTTAGTGAAAGGGTCCGCGATGTTATCATCAGTCGCAATCTTGTCAATCACTATCTCTTCTTGCTCTACGTAATCACGGATCAGGTGAGCTTTTCGATGTACATGTCTATATTTGTTGCTAGACTTAGGCTCCTTAGCCTGGAAGATGGCACCTCTATTATCACAATAGATGGTGATCGGGTCATTCGAACTAGGAACTATCGTAAGTCCTTGTAAAAATTGATGCATCCATATCGCTTCCTTAGCTGCTTCCGAAGCGGCATAGTACTCGGATTCAGTGGTAGAATCTACTACAACACTCTGTTTGGAACTCTTCCAGCTGACCGCAACACCATTAAGAGTGAAGACGAACCCGGACTGAGATTTTGAATCATCTCGATCCGTTTGGAAGCTAGCATCTGCGTAACCGATTGCGCATAGCTTATTATCGCCTCCATAAGTCATTACCCTATCCTTAGTCCTCCGTAGGTACTTGAGGATATTTTTAACAGCTATCCAGTGTGTTTCACCTGGATTCTTTTGGTACCGACTCGTCATACTCAATGCATATGCCACGTCTGGACGTGTGCATATCATGGCATACATGATTGATCCTATTGCAGATGCATAAGGAACACGACTCATGTGCTCAATCCCTTCAGGCGTCATGGGTGACAGAGACTTGCTCAACTGCATCCCAGACGTCATTGGAAGGTTCCCCTTCTTGGAGTTGGTCATGCTGAACTTCTCAAGAATCTTATCCAAATAAGACTCCTGACTAAGTGATAACATCCGTCGTGATCTATCTCGGTAGATACGGATTCCCAAAATGCGTTGTGCCTCACCCAGATATTTCATCTGGAAATGGTTCTTCAACCATTCTTTAACCGAGGATAGGAGAGGAATGTCATTACCAATCAAGAGTATGTCATCGACATACAATATCAAGAATACAATCTTGCTCCCACTCGACTTGATATATAAGCATGGTTCCTCGACCGATCGAGTGAAACCATACTCTTTTATCACATGGTCGAAACGATGATTCCAACTCCGAGAAGCTTGCTTAAGTCCATAAATGGAACGCTTAAGCTTGCATACTTTCTTAGGATGTTCAGGATCTATGAAACCTTCGGGTTGCACCATGTACAACTCTTCCTCCAAATAACCGTTTAAGAAGGCGGTTTTCACATCCATTTGCCAAATTTTATAGTCATGAAATGCGGTAATCGCTAAGATTATCCGAATGGAACGTAGCATGACTACAAGTGCAAAAATCTCATCATAATGCAATCCGTGCACTTGAGTGAAACCTTTTGCCACTAGTCGTGCCTTATAGGTATCTGGTTGCGCGTCTACAGAACACTTTATTTTGTAAAGCCATTTGCACTGTAGAGGTTTTACCTTATTAGGTAAATCAACTAGATCCCATACGTTATTCTCATACATAGAGTCCATCTCGGATTGCATGGCTTCGAGCCATAGCTTTGAGTCGGAACAGGCCATAGCACCTTTATAGGTAGCGGGTTCATTACTCTCTAGGAGTAAAACGTCATTCTCCTTGACCATACCAATGTATCTGTCCGGAGGATGAGAGACTCTACCCGACCTCCTAGGTTCCTCAGGAATGTTAACCGTATCATCAGTTGGACGAACAACTTCCTTCGTCCGTTCCTCGGTTGTTGGTTCTGGAATCTCCGACAGCTCGAAGGTTCTATTACTCGTCTTGTTCTCGAGAAAGTCTTTCTCTAAGAACGTCGCACTAGCCGCAACAAAAACTCGATGTTCGGTAGGCGAATAGAAGTAATGACCAAATGTTCCTTTTGGATAACCTATAAAGTATGTCTTGACCGATCGCGGGCCGAGCTTATCCTCGTGTCTCCACTTGACATAAACCTCGCAGCCCCAAACCCGAATAAAGGACAAGTTAGGTACCGTTCCCTTCCACATTTCATATGGAGTCTTGTCGACAGCTTTAGTCGGATTTCGGTTAAGTATAAGAGCAGCTGACAAAAGAGCAAAACCCCATAATGAATCAGGCACTACCGTGTGACTCATCATGGATCGAACCATGTCAAGTAAGGTTCGATTTCTCCGTTCGGATACACCATTTAATTGAGGTGTTCTAGGTGGAGTTAACTGTAGAATGATTCCACAGTCTTTAAGGTGTTGATCAAACTCATTTGAAAGATATTCCCCACCCCGATCTGAACGGAGTGCTTTAACCTTTCTACCCAGTTGGTTCTCAACCCTGTTCTGGTATTCCTTGAATTTCTCAAAGGACTCACATTTATGCTTCATTAAGTAGACATATCCGTATCTACTCAAATCGTCCGTGAAAGTGATAAAATATCTATAGCCATCTCTAGCGGTAATTGACATAGGTCCACAAACATCAGTATGTATGAGTCCTAATAGGTCACTAGCGCGTATTCCAACACCTTTGAAGGAAATTCGAGTCATTTTGCCAATGAGACATGATTTACACGTGCCATATGTAGAAAAATCGAATGCAGGAATAGTCCCATTATCGACGAGTTTCTTTACGCGTTTCTCATTTATGTGTCCCATTCGACAATGCCATAGATAGGTTTGATCTCTGTCACCAACCTTTAATTTCTTATTATTCACGTGTAATATTTCCGTGGTTTTATCTAAGATGTAAATTCCATTCATGGAAACTGCTTTGCCATAAATCATTTCATTAAAAAGAAAATACAGCTATTATCCTTTATTGAAAATGCAAAACCGTCTATATAGAGTACGGAAATACAAAAAAATGTTCTTAGATAAACTGGGTACATAGTAACAGTTATATGAAAATAACTCAAAACCACTAGGGAGTTGGATTATGTATGTTCCCTTCGAGACTGCAGCAACTCGTGCTCTATTCCCGACTCGCAGGTCCACATCACCCTTTTCGAGAGGTATGATGTTCTTTAGGTCCTGCAAATAATTACACAGATGAGAACCACAACCAGTATCAAGTACCCAAGTTTTGAAACTTGCATGGTTAATCTCAATCATATGAATATAAGATGACATACCAACAGGAACGGCGCGGCCTGCTTTGATGTTCTCACGGTAGACGGGACAGTTCCTCCTCCAATGTCTAGTCTTATGACAATGGTGGCACTCAATGTCACCGCCCTTGCTCTTTGCCTTGCCCTGTGAGCCACTAGTCTCACCAGGCCCACTCTTACCGTTTCCTGGCTTCTTGAATTTTGGCTTACCTACAGTTAGGTCGCCTGGAGCTTTACCCTTACCTTTACCCTTGTTGTAAATCGTGAGAACATCCTACTTCATGCTCCCACTCAATTTCATATCCTTCTCGGTCTGTACGAGAAGGGAGTGTAGCTCATGAGGACTCTTTTTCAAGTCATTCATGTAATAGTTCGCCCTGAAAAGGGCAAAACCATCGTGAAGAGAATGAAGCATTCGGTCAATGACAATGCTCTCACTGATTTTGCAATCAAGTGCCTCCAACTTCTCGACATTCTCAATTATGTTAAGAATGTGTAGGCTAACCGGTTGGCCCTTTTGGAGTTTCGCATCAAAGAAGCGACATGTATGCTCATAAATAACGTTCCTCGGTGCTTTTGAGAACTCGTTAGTGAGAGTGGTGAAAATCTTGTTCGCACCTTGGGCAATGAAGTGTCTCTGCAAATTGGTTTTCATTGCAAAGATGAGTACGTTCTTTATCGCACCCGCTTCCATAACGAAACCACTATAAGCAAGTGACTCGTTAACTCCCACATTGGGGGCTGGTTTGACCGGTATTGGCTCAGTTAAGTACTTGGGCTTACCGTCAGCAATGGCAGCATTCCGTAGTGCCGCCTCCCAGTCCGCAAAGTTGGACCCATCATTCTTCAGTCGTGTGTACTGATTCATGTTGTTCATAAAAACTTTCAGCCAGGACTCGCGTCCAAGTGTGGCATTAGGCATTGGGATTTCGTTATTTCCAGCCATTTGTTGTAACAGTAATATAAACGTGTTCTACACTGCGAAAAGAAGAATAGATAATAAGCATGTGCATCGATTTTAATTTAAGTCTAATGATCTAATGTCATAACGCGAAGACTCAAGCATTTATACAATTGACCTTCCTCAAGAATTATATAAATGATCCCAAGACTCAATTATCTATAAATTGATAAGCCAACCTTTTGGCTAATACTACTGTTAGAATTCTTGGTCGATAAATTTCTGCAAATTCTATCTTTAGTCCATCATAATCACGAGAAACGCTTCGGACTATAATGTTGAGATAAACTAAGTCAACACAAACTACTTACCCAACGTAGAAGGGGTCATATTATGCCTACCGACGAAGAAGGGATTCATAGTTGTTTGCCCTTATAAAGACTAATCTCAATTTCCGTTTTAGAGGAAGATCCCATCAACTTCGTTTTAATTCATTTTAAGTGAACTAATATCTAGCATGCGTGAATGAATAAACTAAGGTGATGGCTTAATAAACATGTGACATCTATATGTCTATGAAAACTAACATACAACCTATATGTGTCAATTTTCATGCATTTTAGTAGTAGGGGGTTTGGTTTTAGGCGGAAAATGATGCATAAACTATCATGTGAATGAAAAACAATAAGAACGGTAAAACGTAAAACAAAAATAAAGCCCTAGTGTGGCCTATCCTATCAAATTGAACATAAATACAACTTTGGAATCCATCCATGGACCCGAGAAGCTTGTCTTGATGTTCCATCTTGATCCATGTAGCGGGAGTGAGCTCCAATCTCCATCTTTAGTCTTCTTTGAAAAATTACAATAAATAAATTTACATAATAAACCTATTTATTACATTCTAAATTCAGAACCCAAAAACCAAAGAAAAATAAAGGAGATTCGAGATCTCAAATTACATTAAATTATGTTTCCTTCATTACGAAAACATAATCAACTAAGGCCACACTAAGTATTACAAATTACAACCGATTGCAAAAATACGTAAATAAATTCATTCAACGATTCATTCAACAAAAGTAAAACATCAACTAAAAAAAAAATTAAACATGCAAGACATAATTCTTTAATTATGTTGATTAATTTTATCCAAACCACCTATTTAAATTATCAAATTAAGTGACAATTCCTCAATTAATCACATTAATTTCAATCTTAATTCATATTAAACTTGTAATATGAATTTAATCCATCAATATTTTAAACTGCATTAAAATAATTAGGTATCTATTAATTATAAACAGCTTCATAATTATTAATTGGCCAAAATCAAAACAAAAATTCCTATTTTTTTTCTTTAGTCTCGGCTGAACAGTAAAAAAAAACAGATTTTTTTTTTTATTAATCATGTCGGCTGAAAAAAAAAAAAAAAAAGAAACTC
Source organism: Silene latifolia (assembly GCF_048544455.1). Lineage (NCBI taxonomy): Eukaryota > Viridiplantae > Streptophyta > Magnoliopsida > Caryophyllales > Caryophyllaceae > Silene > Silene latifolia. The sequence goes on along the minus strand of NC_133537.1, from coordinate 222,166,091 downwards.
CAAAAAAAAAAAAAATTCTCCTCGGCAATTCTGCAAAAACCGAGAAGAAAACACTTTTTTTTTATTTCACGGTTTTAGCCAAAAAAAACAGAAATTATTTTTTTCTTTTTGGCTTAGCAAACCCTAGAAAAACAGCCCCTCTTTTTTTTCTTTTGCGGCAAAAATGCCGTAAATTGCAAAAACATGTCGATGAACAAGATCGTTTATAGTTGCTATTAACAAGATTGGCATATTCAACTTATACTTTAAATAAGTATTCAAACTAGATTATTCAAATTTAACCTGTTAAGAGAATATCTAAATCATGATAAAACCGATTATCATAATTGATTTGAACTTTTGTTAAATTAAGTTATATGCCAAAAACAGCAAAAACAATTCATCAATCCGACAAAAAAAAAACGATTTCCATTTACATCTCGATTTATAAAATCAAAACATCTACAAATTATCATATTATTATCTTAACTGATTAAAAACAACAATATGAAAATCAAATGGAAATAAGACAACAACAAAAACGCAACAACACGGCTGCAAAAAAAAAAAAATTGTTCTCGGCACAAAAAAAAAATTTTGAACCGATTAATTTTTTTTTCTTTTTTTTGGAACCCGAATGTTGTTTACAAACAATTTTATGAAAATCATCAAAATTAAAATTCGTGTCCTTGGCTCTGATACCACTTGTGGGATTTATCTGTATGCATCCCTTTAAATTTAAGGACTATAACGAATATATCATGATGAATGCTAGTCATAAAATTAAATTACATAAACAAATGGGTAAAGAGATGAAGAATCAACCTTCGGTCCTAGCAAATTCGGCCTAAGAACAATATCGCTATGATATTCGCCTATTAGTTGCACCCAAGACGATATGAGAAATGCCCTTGTTCTTTTGCTAGAATCGATACCTCAAATTTTCTGTAAAATTAGGGTTTTGTGTTTTTGTTGAGATGAGAGGCAAGAATCAGTTGAAAAATTAGGTTAGAAAATTCACTCCTCTTTACCTCTTAAACCGTGTATGAGGAAAGATTAGGGTGGATTTTTCTTCTCCTAATTTTCGGTCCAAATACCGAAATAATAAGGGATAAAAATCCTTATTTTCGGTTATTCCAAAAATGTATAAAATGTGTTAAATATAAATTGTCATTTAGTGAGGATCGATCCGATAACCTCTTGGTTTGAGTACCCTTACTATTACCACTATGACACATTCATCTTGTTGATTAAATATAACCGATTACATTTAATTACGAATTAACATATTAATTCGTCCAAGCTTAACATTATATACATTAATTAAATATAACATATTATATTGAATTTACGAATTGACAGTTAATTCGTCTCAGCTAATATTATTTAATCGGCATTAAATAATCGTCTCATCAACACATTGACTAACTGTTTAGTCATATAAGGCATCAATGTGCTTACATTTCCATAACCACATCTCCCAAATACATCCTTTAGGTGTGACCTTTAGGGACCAGTTGATCACCGTCATCTGTATGATAATAACGTCAAACTTTCTAGCAAGCCAACCGTTATTAGGTAATCGTTAATCAACTGATAAAATACGAAGTATACCCTTGTGAACCTGTAAGAGATTTACAAATGTTATCACACTAATTTGTGGAGGACACAAGCTCCAACATATATATATATATATATATATATATGGTCGGGATCCGGTGAGAACCACTAACATAATGAGAACCGTTACTAAATCATCATCAAA